>NC_090922.1:1169061797-1169364827 GCF_040938575.1 Ambystoma mexicanum
AGGAGAAAGTGATCACTCCATGAGAGAGGAGTGGTGAGAGGGTTATAGAACAGGAGGTATGAGGAGATATGAACATCCAGGGTGTGCCCTGCAGAGTGAGTTGGGCTAGAGGGAAGAATAGAGAGAGAGAATCGAAGAGGTTGCAAAAGAGTGACGAAGATGGGCTGGTAGCATCCAAGTGGATGGATGTTCAAGTCTTCAAGGAGGAGAAGTTGAGAGTTAGAGGCAAGGAACGAGGTCAGCTCACCCAGCGAGGAAGAGGGTGACCTGGCCAGGGGGCCTGTAGATAGTGGCCACAGTGAGAGAGAGGCCAGGAGATATGGAGACCAGGCCTGCAGACCAGGCATTGAAAAGAGGAGTAGTGCTGCATTGGAATGATAGAAGCAGGGTTCTACTCTGGGAACATCAAGGCTACACCCCCACCAGGATGGTTGGTTTGGAGAGGATCTTGTAACCATTGGGAAGGAGAGTGTTGAAACTCGTGACAGAGCTGGGCGTGTACCAAGTCTTGTGAGACTTAGCACATCCAAATCAAGCTCTTCCAGGAGACGGTATATTTGACAGCTGAATGAGAGTTGAGAGTAACAGTGTGGAGCAGGTTGCCACATTTGAAGGACTTCTGGGAGGGGTACAGGCCAGAGGTACATCCTGTGGAGGTGTTGGAGGTGCCTGATGATGGGCAGAAGAGGAAGGAAGAGAAGGCAGGGTGGTCAGAGAGGGAGAATAGAGTGGCCTAGGGATGGTAGAGGAGGGAGGAAGTAGGGTGGCAGGAGAAGCAGCAGCGGGTGCCAAAGAGATGGCAGAGGAAGGAAGCGGCAGAGGAGCCAGAGAGGATTAAGAAGGGATAGCAGGAGAGGGAAGGAAGTTGATAAGGCGGAGGTAGCGTCCCTCAAAGAGCAGGAGATTGGCCTGAGAGCCCTGCACCAAGACGTTGCCATTTAAGTAGACATTAATAAATGATGGTCTTAGAGGAGTGGAAGGAGGGCAGGAGGGCTACCCACCAGGTGCCAGCATCAATGGGAGGAGAGGAAAAAGGAGAGAGAACAGAGACAATATGGGGGGTCCACAGGCTTGGAGAGGGTACGACAAAGAGTATGTTGGTAAGGGTCTTTCTGGAGGATACACTGGTATAGGTATCCGTGATAGGGAGGCCGGGATTGGAGACCAGGAGGTCCCTTTTGAGCCTCTTCCTCCCACACTTAGTGAGAGGGATAGGATATATGATAGAAAAGCAGATAGGTAAGAGTTAGAGCACCATAGGGGATGCGGGAGGAAAGAGGGGAGTAGGGAGAGGCAGGGGAGTAGGGAGGTGAGGTCCCGCAGGGGGCACAGACAGGAGGGAGGCACAGGGGGAGGGCACAAAAGGGAGTGGGGCACAACAAAGAACAAGAACAACAGACCTACAGATCAGATCCAGTATAGAACCATAAGAAAGAAAAGAGCACAACAGGGAACCTAGATGTAGAGAATGCATATGTAGTACAGAACCAAGGCAAAGCACAAAGAACAATAGAAAACCTGGAAATAAAGAATGCAGATGCAATACAGGACCAAAAGCAAATCACAGAGGTCAGCATGGAATCTAGAAGTGAAGAATGCAGGCCATTGCAATGTGATGCAACAAACCGTGGATAGCAACACAATATCAAGAACCATAGAGAGCAAACACAGTGAATGTCAGAATAGAACACAATAGATCAAAGAGGGAAGGGCTGAGTTGCAAGAGGAAGGAAGGGAAACAAAGGAGGGGTGGAACAGGATCCGAGGACCTACAATGATAGGGAGTGCATGTGGCTAGAGGAGCAAGGGAGCACATGCAGCCAAGTTGTGCACGCCAAGTTGTGGGATAAGTATTTGAGTACAATACAACACACCCAGATTTGATTTACCTGATCAGTCGCAGCAGGTCCACGGCAGACACCAGCAGACACCAGTGGAGCTGTCCTTAGCCTCTGGTCCTTGGCCAAGGGGGCTACCACAGCAGGGGCCGTCTTGGGAGGCCAGGCCTGCCAGCCGATGGGAGCACAGTGGGAGGGAGGGACAGAGGGGGGAGGCCCAACAAAAGAGGAAGCAACTGGGACAAAGGGAGGGGGAGCAGGCACACACGCATTGCGGTGTGAGAATAAAAAAATTACAAATGAACAACTCACTGTGCCACAGAGCACCTGTTCTCACCCCTGTTCTCACCCCAGCACCAGTGAAGTTGACGTTGGCGTTGCCTGATAATGGTGTGAATAGCATGTGGGGACAGAGGGAGAAAACACATGTGGGTGCATGCTTACCTGTTGTCTGAGCAGGAGTACGGGCCCTGGGTCCTCCTGGTACGAACAGGTCCAAAGAGGAATTGCCCTTTTCTTCATCTAATGCCCAGGTGAGAGAAACCCTTGAACTAAGAGTTAAGAGCAGAAAGGAAGAGGCAGGGCTAAGAAGGTGGGTGGTGCTTAGATCAGGTGACCTAGATACACTTGCACCTGCTAACCAACTGCAAAGGAAAAGAGGCTGCAGGGCTGCTTAAGTAGGGAAACAGAGTGACAACCAGGAAGGCACCAACAGTATAAAGTGATCCACTTGCACTTGCACCAACTGTTCACCAACACGAGCATACAGGCACTCATGTTTTTAAAATGTATAATGACACTCTATACAGCTACATCTCCTCATGACACTAATAAGGGGCCAGATCATTGCTGCAAAAATCTAAGGGACATGTTCATTCAGGTGCATGATACAGAACAAATAAATTGTATGTTTTCTTACTCCTAGGAGGGTCAGAATTAGAGACAGCAGAATACAAAAAATAGATACAATGTTTTTAGCGGTGCAATTCCACAGGTTGTGCGTGTGTGAGGCAATTTCCTAGCAACATATTACTTATTTCTTTATGCACAACAGGTGACCCTTGCCGCCATAAGCAGGGGAGGCCACTTAAGTGACTCCAATACTACAAATGAGACCCATCAGTATATTGGTCATTTCTTATTTTGTTTTGCTTCTGTTGCTCCATGTCCAGGAACCTTAAGTCCAAGTAGTTTGTAGTAGGACAGTCAATGCATGGGGACAATATTATTATCAGGGGACATAGGGGTTGTGGAGCACACAATCAGAGCACTTTTCTTATGAAACCCAGCTTATGACATTTGGGCTGGGTCCCACAGGCCCTCTAGGCGATAAGCCTCCTTTCTTTGCTCGTGGGCTTGGGTGCATTGGTCACTCTCTGTGCATCCTTCTGGTATTTTGTTTAAGGCCCCGTGGCACATGAAACACATAGAAAACCGGGTGAGTTTCTCGAAATGTGTAAACATTTTCTTTATCACATCCTATCATTGCCTAAGTAATTCCTTCTAATGCCACTTCCTTTTATTTATCTATTCCTTTTATCGTCATGACATGTCATATGCCTACTACCCACTTCTACTCTTAAGTCATTCATTAAGTCAGTGCTCTCCTAATTTCTCTGAAGCATTGGCTGTCACATTTTGTCCTTACATACATGAGAGCAACAAAGAACACAACAAAAACAACAACATAGTCCTTTTCCAGCCCTTGACACTTCTGTGCTTCTTCCTCTGGGTACATCCTTGAGCTTAATTAATTTAATTTAGTTTATTATTTGTAGAGCACACGTAACCCTGAAGTAACTGGGCACTTGAACGTAAGCAGTAGTTACAGGTACATACAAAAAGGAACAGAGGACACATACAAAAAGGAAAGGATACTCTCCTTTTAACTCTCTCTCTCTCTCCCTCTCTCTCTCTCTCTCTCTCTCTCTCTCCGCCTGTGTGTGGTGCCTTGGCCTTGCTGCTGTGTGGCTCCTTCATATGATGAGCTGGCAATTTCTGTGGTCTTGGCCAATGTGATGGTGATATAATCTTTCACGCAATGTCCAAGAGGCTTTCCTTTTTCCATTAACGCTGAACTTGTCTTTGGGATTGCTGTATTTGTTGGCAGGCCTACATTAGCTGTCTCTTTCTTGGCAATTTTCCCATTGTCCATCTTTTTTGCACTACGGCATTAATGCAAACCATAGCTGCTACCGCCCTAACCTTTCTTGGCATTTAAACAAGCGCCAGTGATGGGGTAGTGCATGCAGGTGTAAACAAGTTTGCCTACCATCTCTGGCAGATGCATTTTTGCCTCTTTTCCAAATATCTTTACACATCTCATATCAACATTACATTTCAAATCATGAACAAGACATTTCATATTTACATACAGTTTATCTTATTTACATTGTGTACACTTCATAAAAATGATACTTTTCTTCTTGTTGAGGGCCACCTTCCAAGTGACATGCTTCATCCGTGCCTCTTGTCCTGTACAAAAAGATGGTTTTCACTGAAAATATTTCTACATCCCCTTCACCTTCTATCTGTTACTTACCTGCATCTCCTACTCCTCCCCTAGAGACCAATAGGGGACATCCTACCTCCCCAGTACCTATCTGCTATTTCTATTCACCTAGCCTTCACCTCCAAAATTACCTACCCCCCAAGCATTGCTCCTTGTCTTTACATTGCACTCTACACCAACATTGATACATGAAAGAATGCCATTCTTGAATCGTATGACACATTCAGAGTCCATTAATAATATACACAGTGTGTTACTTACATTGATTTGCTGATTCCTTGCTGGCTGGGCATTTCTATTTTGTACATTGTGCTTCCCTCTGTAGCCCCTCCTTACTGGCCTTTATCCTATGTCCAGTTAAACACCTGGTTTCCTTCAGTCGATCTGTTATTATGCTTGTTTTGTTTTAAATGATATGCAAAACTTATGTTGAATAGTCATTCACTTCGTAGTGACACACCTCCAACTATCAAATAAATCTGCTTGCCCTTTCATCAAGAGGGGTCTCTATTCTCCACTTCATCCCCTCATTCTTTAGTGAAGTCACTCTGTCCCCCCTCGCCATCGCATCTCTGGAGCTTGCTTGTAGTGGGTTGTCAATTTTTCCTTCTCTGTGTGTGCTTTCCCTTTGAGCAAACATCCTTTTAGTATCTGTGACAGTCTGGCCCATGTATCCGCCAGTCATGTTGATTCTGTTTGTCTTTCATGTGGAACCACGTTCCATTCTAGTGCCACGCTCCTGTACCCCCTATAGCCATAGAATGCTGGCGTACATGGTGCAAAGAATGGTCATGCTCCTCTCTAATGTGGTCCCCCGTCAATGGAGTTATACTCCTTTACAGGTATGTGTTTCTTCATCAACCTCAGTGCCTGCAATGGCCACTGTTGTCTGTAATGTGGGTTCAACTCACAGCGCATGTGTCTGACACTGTATTATCTTAGGCCTACTGTTCATGTGGTTATACACTGTACTATGAAGGGTGTGTCCCCCCTCTCAGGTCTAGCCAATTCCATGTTCCCTTTTTCTTTTGTTTTTCTTGCAATGTTGAAAAATATTTCCTAATCTTACGCCCACAGTCTCCCTCCCTCTTGTTATCATTGTGTGCACAGCTGAACTATGTGTGTTTTATGTCTGAAGCTTCCAATTTCCCATAATTATGTCTGTCTATGTCATCACAGCCATGCATTGACCCTTGAGGCCATTCCAGCCTCACTACGTGTGTGTGGGGAAACATTCCTTTGCCAGCTCATTGCCCTGCAATGTCTCTGGAACTTCCAGCGTGATACCTCCCTATAAATCACAAAGCATCCCTCGTTTTCTCTCCTTTTGCTTGCATTGTGTACTTTAAAGTGTCCCTCTCATTGCTAATAAAAGCACTTGCAAGGGCAATGTAATATATACACAAAATGTCCCCTACTTTCTCTAAATGCAGTGCCTGAAAGAAATGCTTGAGAAATATCTGGGACAGTGTAAACCTTAAAACAGCAGAGCTGCTTATACAACCAAAATATGCTGTTTGTTGGACCAGAGGATGTCTTTGCTTCAAATCCATTTCCCATCATACATACATGCTCATTTACACTATCCTAATGTGTTCTCCTCATGGCCTCAGAAGTCCTCAGCATAATTTTTCTATTCTCATGAATATTCCTCTCGACAGCCACGATATCTATTTGAAAATGGCTGCCGCCATTTCTTTATCTCAGTAATGTTGTGTGGGAAACCTGAGTCCACCCTCGACTGCTTGATTAGTCAGCCTCACTCCTAACTACCTGATTGGTCGGCCTCACTCCTATTAGGTCTACCAAAGGTGCCTGCAAGTGAACGCCGGCCCCCTTCTCAAGGCCCTCTCACAAGGCTCCTGCTTGTGCCTGTCTAGGCCTTGGAGAGCTATGAGGGTCCCCTCCTCCTTGCACCCCTTTAGCACCTATGAATATGCCACCAGGCATGCAGCCTGCTTTGTGCACCCCTCAGGAATACCTGTGACACATGGATGGCCACTGTTTTTCCCTTTATCCACTAACATAAATGGCCGTTAAAACAAGGTGAGCCTATGTGATTCTGCCTTCCTTGTCTTACCTAATCCTTCCTTCAATTGCATTTCTGTGCCATTCTGCAAATTCAAATCCTAGTCTGCTTTTAATATCCCTGCACCCCTTTATGCATTGCATTCTGTGCACTTGTTCAAATTCGAATCCTGGTGTGCTTTTAATATCTCTGAACCCCTTTTTGCATTTCATTATATGCCCTTGTTTGTTTCCTTACATCATTGCACCCCACTCTCGGTACTAAAGTGTTCCAATTGCACCTGTTTTCTTGCTTTCCTTGGCTACTAGGCTGCCTGGTGAGTTGTGCCTGTAATGTGCTTGCAGCCCCCCATATACCGTCCTCCTTCCCTCTGCCGCGCCATCACACTCACAGTCTCCCCTATCTTTTCTAACTGCTATACTATCACAAAGTCTGGAAGAACAAACTCTTAAATAAGACATCTTGGACACTAACCATGGCCTACCTATTGCAGGCACCTGTGTCAGTGCAACTTTCAGACAGGTTTTCACTGATATCCTCTTTTCTGTCCCCTCTCCAGATTTCTGGACTCCTCATTTTATCTCTCTCTCCTCTCAAATCTTCACCCATTAATTTTGGCACTAGATGGTAAGTACCCTTGGTGGCCTTCTCATCATCCAGGTGTATCCTTAATGTACATCGCAATGGCACTATCTTGGTTGAGGGTCCTCAACCCAACATCCTTTTTGACCAGCGCCTGCCATCCCATATCAACTTCCTATCCACACCTGCTACTCCTTCTCCCACTCTCTCTGTCCCCCCTCCACCGACTGGGTTACCACACACCTGTACATCTCCTCAGTAAACCTGCAAAGGCACTGACCTCTTGCATCTAGCCACACATAATGGCTCTGCTATCAAACACTCTGTTGACAATTATCTCCTCCTTGAAGACCTTGACTTCGATATCCTTGCACTTACCGAGACGTGGTTCAATGCCAGCTCAGCCATTGCTTTTGACTCGTTTCTCCCTGATGGCTACAAGATCATCTATAAACCTCGCCATAACCGTGATGACGGTGGGGTTGCCCCGATCTTCCCTGAGTGGGTCCCCTCTTCGCTCATACCCACCCAACCTTACTTTTCCTTCGAGAGCCTGGTTTGCAAACTGGTCACCACTCCCACTTCCTCCCTGACCATTGCCACTATCCACAGGCCATCTGGCTCTACCTCCTTGTTCCTCTCTGAATGGGCGGATTTCCCCTCCCCTCTCCTCTCATCCACATCTTAACTCCTTTTTCTGGGTGACTTCAACATCCACCTTGATGACTCCACAATCATGGCATCCACTCTCTTCCATGATCTCTGCACCTCACTCTCCCTCTCCATTCTCCACGCTGTTCCTACCCACTCGGCTGGACACACTCTCTATGCCATCATCCACATTGATCTCTTGCACTCCCCCCAACTCACTGCCCCTCTCTCCTAGTCAGACCATTCTCTCCTCTCAACTCACATGGTTCCTCTCTGCTGTCTGACTGAAACTCTCCCAGCCCTGCCAACCTCCTTCACGAACATTAATCCGATGAAATGAGTATCAGCTGCTGCCTTCAAATCTACCTTCACCTACCCTCCCTCTACTGCAGACTCTACCACTGACTCCACCCTCAGCAACCTCCATCTTGCCATCACTAACATTCTTGCTGCAGTCATGAGGATCCACCTGAAACATGCCTCCAAGCGTAACACCTGATACAACTCTGAACTTGCAGACCTGAAACACAAGTACAGAGCAGCAGAACGGAAGTGGCAGACCCCAGGCTCAACCTCTGACAAACTGACCTGTCACCTGCTCCAAAGGCAATACCAACTATCCATTTGATCCAAGAAAAGGGCCCACATCCAGCCTTCAGTCTCTGTGCATCCAACAACATTGCTGAACTCTTGTTGAACTAGGCAACCCTTCCGCAGTCTGCGCCTCACCTCTTCCCTCCCAGGCCCTCTTCAATGCATTGGCCACACATGCAAAAACTCAGGACATACTGAGCACCCTTGTTTGTCCTTCCCTCTTCACTTCCCCCACCCTCCTGCCACCTATGGCTTCCCATCCCCCTCTGCCTTCTCTCCTCCTTCTCTCCTATCACATCTGATGAGGTCACTAGAGTTATCCGCTCTATGAAGGTCTCCTCCAAACAGGCCTCTACCTGTTCTTACAGAACTATTAGGACAACATTGGGCCTCATTACACGGACGGCGGTAAGGGTTAACGGTCACCGTTAATGGCAACGGTGACCGTTAACCCTTACCGCCGTACTACGAGGTCCCTTTGCGGGTTGGAGGATTTAACGCCTGCTTCTTGCAGGCGTTAAAATCCAACCCGCTAAGGGACCTCGGAGCTAATTACGGCACCGCAAAATTGCGGTGGCGTAATTAGCGCCTTCCCCATTTCCATAGAGCCCTATGGGGCAGAAATGGGAATGGGGAAGGGCAATGGCGGAAAGGGGATTTACCGCCCCTCCAACCTTGGAATGGGGCGGTAAATCCCCTTTCTGCCAAGGCGGTGCCGGTATTTTACTGGCATGAGCCATGGCGCTAATAGCACCATGGCTCACCGCCTACCATGTAATGAGGCCCATTGGCTTTCTTGCCCCTGCACTTGCTGATTTCAGCAATCACTCTTTTGCTACTGGGTCTTTCCCATCTTCCCTCGAGCACTCTCCTGTGTGCCCCTCCTGAAAAAACCTTCTGCAGAACCATCCTGTCCAGCTAACTACCGCCCCAGTTCGATCACCACATTCCTTCGGAAACTCTTGGAAAAGTGTGTCTTCCCCCGACTGACCCAGCATACTGAGCTTGTTGGTTGCCTCCATGTCCATCAATCTGGATTCTGATCATCCAGAGGCATGTAAACTGCTCTTCTGAACTCCTGTGAAGAACTAATTGCATCCCTTGAATCTAACTCTCCTGCCGTTCTCATTCTACTTGATCTTTCCTCTGCATTTGACACGGTTAAGCACTCTAGATTGGTCACTGAACTGCCTGACCTCCTTGCTCACTGACCATCCCTCCTGGGTTACCCTGGGCACTTTCTCCTCTTCACACGTCTATCTCCACCTGTGGCATCCCCCAGGGCTCCAACCTTTCTCCCTGGATCTTTAACATCTATCTTGCCCTGCTAGCACACATAATTTCCACCTACGCCGCTAACTTCCAGCATTATGCAGATGACACACAACTCTTCTTCAAACTTCCCTCTGATCCTCTTGCTACCTCCTCCATCATTTCTGACTGCCTATCTACTATCCAGTCCTGGTGTGCATCCAGTGATCTCTGCCTCAATGTCAGCAAGACTGAGATATTTCCGATTGGGACTCCTGCCCCCTCTTTCTTCCCCTCACCCTGGTCACCCTCTATGGGTTCTCCCCTTTTATGTCTGAAGCTAGAAACCTTGGAGTCATCTTCGACTCCTCTCTTTCCTTGCTCCCTCCCATCCAGGACCTTGCTAAGAAAGCCCACTTTCAACTCCACCTCTTCAAAGGAATCCTTTGTTTCCTCACTTTAACCCAGGAGGTTAATCTCTCTAGAGCTTTGGTACTCTCTAGGCTTGACTACTGCAATATCCTCTTCCTTAATCTACCCTCTACCTCTCTACATTCCCTCCAGATAATCCTGATTAGGTCTACTAGACTTCTCCTTGGCCGCAAGCCCAGGTACTACATCTCTCTAGCCCTAAAAATGCTCAACTGGCTCCTGGTTGCTGCAAGGATTACATTCAAAACCCTCTGCATCATCCATAGGGCTGTCTGGGGCTGGGGACCATGCTATCTCAACTGGCTCTCACTAAATACACTCACTCCAAATCTTTACGTTCCTCCGGCACCAGCTCCATGCGTTTCAAGCGATTTTCTAAACAGCAAGCTGGTGTACAATCTCTTTCCTCAGCTGGTTCCCTCTTCTGGCCTTCCTCTTCATCTTGAGCCAGTTCGCCTCAAATTCCGGAAGCGCCTCAAGACTTTCCTTTTCACCTCGTCCTTCCCACCTCCCTCCATTGCTAAATCCCACTGTATCTGAGATTGGTGACCAGGGCCCTTATGTGTCCTCCTGGATCCTGGCCTCAAACCCCCAATAGCTTTCAGCCTCCCACTCCCAGCACTTGCCTTGTAGACCACTGGCCTGTGCCATTATGGGGCTTGCACTTATGCCAGTCCACCACGCACCAACTGATCTCTGCCAGTCACTTAACAGCTTGCAACTTACTTCCTTGCAATTCCCTCCCTACTCCTACCCTCTGGGGCACAGCCCTCACAGGACAAGGCAGTGGTGTTGTGCGACGCAGGTGCGCAGGATATGGGGCCTGTCGATACATAATACGATATGCCTACTTACACGCATTGAAACCTTTAAAAACCGAGGATCAGTCCCTCTGCAGCAAAGCCCTCGCAGGACAAGGCCACTGTGTTGTGCAATGCAGGTACGCAGGAGATGCTGCCCATCGACTTGTAATACACTGCCGCTACGTACACACATCGAAAAGCTTTAAAAACAGAGGTACGGCGCCTCTAAAGCAAAGCCCTCCAAGGACAAGGCCGCAGTGTTGGGAGACGCTGGTGCGCAGGAGATGCTGCCCATTGACACATAATACACTGCACCTATATACATGCATCAAAACCTTAACACCCCAAAGATTGGACCGTCTGCAGCAAAGCCCTTGCAGGACATGGCTGTGGTTTTGTACAACACAGATCCGCAGGAGATGCTGCCAATTGACACGTCATACGCTGCACCTATGCACACGCATCAAAACCTTTCAAAACCGAGAATCTGCCCCACGCAGGCCAAGGCCACTGTGTTGTGCGATGCAGGTGTGCAGGAGATGCCAATTATCGACCATAATACACTGCACCTACATACATGCTTCGAAACCTTTAAAGACCGAGGATCGGACCCTCTGTGGCAAAGCTCACGCAGGACATGGCTGCAGTGTTGTGCGATACAGGTGCATAGGAGGAGCTGCCCATCAACACATAATGCACTGCACCTATGTACATGCATCAATACCTTTAAAAACAGAGGTTCGGACCCTCTGTGGTAAAGCCCTCGCAGGACAAGGCTGCAGTGTTATACGACGCATGTATTTGGGGGAAGGGGGCAGTGGAGCAGAGTGCACGACCGCATGATGAAATCATCATCCATCTGCATCTGAAAGGTAAGAAAGTATGGGGAGGGAGAGTAGCCATTACTGTGCTCAACGCAACTCCCTGCCCTTCCCTGTCCTTCCTCTCTCCGCCCAACTCCATGTGCACAGTTCCCCTCTCAACTTAGGCACCACTTCTCCCAGCATTGTGTGTTCTTCCCCTTTCCACTCCACTCCACATATGCAGTTCCCCTCGCAATTTAGGCTCCACTTCTCCCAGCCTTTGCACGTCCTTCCCCTTTCTGCCTGCCTCCACGTGCACTGTTACCCCTGCAACTCAGGCTCCACTTCTCCCAGACTTGCACGTCCTTCCCCTTTCCATCTGACTCCATATGCGCTGTTCCCCCCACAACTCAGGCTCCAATTCCATCGACCGTGGGTGTCCTTCCCCTTTCCACCCGACTCCAGGTGCACTGTTCTCCTCATACCCCAGGCTCCACTTTTCTCCTCCTACCTCTCAAGGTCCCCCCGTTGTTACTATTGTGTTGTATTTATCTTGTTGTATGTGTGCCTCTACCTGTCAACTTCTCATTCCTCAGAGACCTGAACATCCACCTCAATGCTTCTAAACCCTCGTTGGGGATCTTTCACAATATCTGCAACTCTCTCTCTCTTTCTATTCTACCCTCAGACATGACACACTCTGCTGGACATACCCTGGATTTCTTCATCTCTTCTGACATCCCCCTTTCTAACCCTCTCACCACTCCTCTCTCTTGGACTGACCACTTTCTTCTCTCCTCCCACCTGACACTCTCTGTCCCCCAGGTGAAGTCGACCCCAGCACTGCCACCCACCTCTTGGTCATCCAACCCATGAAGTGTTTGTCAGTGGAGGCTTTATCCGCTACTTTCTCTCCTCTCCTACTCCTGTGGTGGACTCATACTCTGACGCAGCCCTCTCCAACCTGCTTCTCTCTATCTCTAACAGTCTTGATGTCCTTGCGCCTGTCATGAGGATGCATTTGAAGCCCACAGCCAAGTGCAACTCTTGGTATTACTCTGACCTCGCCAACCTTTAGTTTAGGGTGGCTGAGAGGAAGAAGAGGGCATCAGATTCATCCTCTGACAAACTGGCCTGCCGCCTGCTTCAAAGGCAATACAGACTCTCTGTCCTGTCCAAGAAGAGAGCTTACATCCAATCCTGCATCTCTATGGATTCTAACAACACGGTAAAACTCTTCAACATCTGCAAGGAGCTGGACAATCCTGCTGCAGTCTCCTCCTCTCCTGTTCGCTCCCATGCCCTTTGCACAGCACTGGCTTCTCACTTTACCACTAAACCTCAGGACATCCTGTCCTCTCTCCTCTTCCTCTCCCTCTACCTCTCTTGGCCCCTCTGCATCCGTCTCTCCTCCTCCTTTCTCCTCTTTCTCAGAGTTCTCTCATGATGATGTTGCTAGACAGGTGCAATGTATGAAAGTCTTGACCGAGCAGGTGCTTCCCTGCTGCTCCAGAACAATCAAGGACCACATCAATACCCTTGCTCCAGCGTTGGCCAATTTCTGCAATCACTCCTTTGCCACTGGAACTCACCAAACCACTCCCTGCGCCCCCCCATTAAGTAGCCCTCTGCCGAACCTTCTTCACTGGCAAACTATCACCCGATCTCTATCACTCCTTTCCTGGGTAAACTCCTGGAAAAGCTGGCCATCTCCCAGCATACTCTCCATACTTAATATGTTGGTTGTCTCCATGACCACCAGTCTGGCTTTAGTGCAGCCAGAAGCATGGAAACTGCTCTCCTGAACACCTGTGAAGACTTGCTCTCTAATCTCGACTGTAGCATTCCTTCTGTCCTCATCCTCCTTGATCTATCCTCTGCTTTTGACACAGTCAACCACGGCATCCTAATCAATCCTCTCCGTGACAACCTGGGCAACACAGGTCAGGCCCTATCGTAGTTGACCTCCTTTCTCTCTGATTGCCTGTCCAAGGTCCAAATGGGGTCCTTTCTCTATCTCTCTCTCCAAATGTGGTGTTCCACAGGGTTATAACCTCTCACCCTGTGTAACGCTCACCTGATTCTCGCAGAGGCGCCGGTCTTGACTGGGCGACTACCGTATCTTCAAAGGTGATGTGTAGCACCCGGTTGGCTCTTTGGGCTGGACCTCTGTGCACTGTATGCCTGACGTGTAGAGTAAGATGTCTGCAGATAGAAAATATGGGGTTAATGAACTGGGGTTATTGGGGTGTCCCTATCTCTTTCCTCTTCTCCTCTCCTGTAGACCCCCAAAGGTTAACGCTCTCACCTTAGGTAAGTGAATGCCGAGCTCTCCATCTGCCTCGGGGCAGGGTGCTGTAACCAGTTTCTTCACTGGATAGGTAGCGCAGGCCTCTTGACTTCAGAGGACTGCTGTCCGTCGTTTACTGCACGAACGGTAAGTTTCGAGTCATTCAAATGTCTTTAAAGTCTTTAGTAATGATGTCTCTTGTTTTGCAGGGTTCCGGCGATGGCAGATGACGGGCTGAAGTGAGTTGAAGATGGAGCCCGTGTGATGAATAGAAGCGCCTGGAAGCACGTAAGTAAGCGCTTGTTGCCTGCTTCACTATGCGCTCTAACTGTCTTTTTATTTTGCAGGTACGAGTTCGGAGCGGCTGCAGGGTGCCGGAATACCCACTGGATTAGATGTGGAAAGGAGTAATGGCACGTGAGTATTAAAGTTCCCCAATGTCTTTAAACGCACCTTGTTTTGTCTTTCAGATGCGGGATGCAGCGCCGAAGGCCTCCGGAGCGTGCAAAGAGTTGGTAAACTTTTGTCTTTCAGATGCCGGAATGCAGTGTGAAGACCTCCGGAGCGCACGAAGAGTAGGTGAGCCTTTGCCTTTCAGATGCCGGAATGCTAACCTGTTCTTTCTTGTCTTTATAGGTGTTGCTGAAGACTGGATTCAGGATGGTAAGCCTTTGCCTTTCAGATGCCGGAATGCTAACCTGTTTTTTCTTGTCTTTATAGGTGTTGCTGAAGACTGGATTCAGGATGGTAAGCCTTTTCCCTTAGGCCCAGGACCGGATGCAGAAGACACGATGAGCGTTCTGCTGCAGAGGTTGCAGAATAACGCAAAGCAAGATTCATCTACCGGGTGTGGTTTAAATAGCCTCCTGTAGTGCTTAGGTGTCTCCTTCCACAGCCACGCCTAAGTAAGAAAAGAGTTCCTGGTAAGAAAAGAGTTCCTGCCTTCCAGAAGAGTTCCAGTGTTCTGAATCTAGGGAGTGGCTCCAGCCCCACCCAACAGGAAAAGTAGTTCCAAACAGAAGAGGATCAGAGGCTCAACTGGCAGGCAAGTAAGCAGCATGGTCTGCTGAAGGTAAATCCACCCAAGCATTATGAGCCCGGCGCTTCCAGCGCTGGGACTGGGCATATTTATGAGCCTGGTGCCACTGGCGCCAGGACTGGGTCCAAAAGGTCCCAATTGGGACTGGTTGGCACTCGGAACCTGGGTTATGGATCTGCTTCCAAGGGAGTTGGGAAAACCCTGACCTTTTGGAAGCAGAGATCATGACAGTACCCCCCCCTCAAGGCCCCTCCCAAACCGGGCTTCTCCGGGGGTTTTGGCTTGTCAGGAAATGTTCAGTGAAATCTTTTGATTAGGCGAGGAGCGTGGACATATTCAGCAGGTTCCCAGGATCTCTCTTGGGGGCCGTAGCCTTTCCAGTCAATTAGGTAGAATAGTTTAGATTTGGAGATCTTGGAGTCCAGAATGCTTTTGACTTCAAACTCGAGTTCTCCATCCACTAGGATAGGTTTTGGAGATTTGGTTAGTCGGGTTTGAGGTTGCACGGGTTTTAATAGAGAGACGTGGAAGACCGGATGTATCTTCATGTGCGGGGGCAAGTCCAACTTGACCGCTACTGGGTTTACTATGGTAGTGATGGAATAGGGACCAAGGTATCTTGGGTTGAATGTGCGTGGCCCTTTTAGAGATAGATATTTGGTGGATAACCAGACTTGATCCCCTACTTGATAGTGAGGGGCTTCCTTCCGATGTTGATCTGCTCCTTTCTTGTATTGTTCTTTAGCCCTTTGAAGGTGAGAAACAGCTTCCTTAAAGGCTTGGGTGATTGTAGAATGCAGGTAGTCTACTGCTGGTGTTTCAAGATCTTGGAGGGGATCCAACTCCGAGGTTCGAGGGTGACTGCCGTACAAAAGAAAAAACGGGGTTTTCCCAGTTCCCGAATGGACAGAGTTATTGTAGGCATACTCGGCTATCCAAAGGATATCTTTCCAAGTTTTTTCAGTTTGTTGCAGCATGCAGCGTAAATACTGTTCCAGAGTTTGATTGGTCCTCTCGGTTTGTCCGTCGGTCTGAGGGTGGTGACTGGTCAATAGTCTCACATCAATTTGAGCCGACCGACAGCAACTTCGCCAAAAATGAGAAATAAATTGACTACCTCGATCCGAAATTAGAACCGAAGGAAAACCGTGCAGTCGGACGATGTTTTCGAGAAATTCTCGGGCCAGAGTTGCTGCTGTTGGCAAGCCTTTGAGCGGAATGAAATGCGCCATCTTGGAGAATAAGTCCACGATTACTAGAATCGTATTGTATCCGGAGCATGGAGGTAGATCGGTGATGAAGTCCATAGAAAGCGTATGCCAAGGGCGAGGTGGGATGTCAATAGGGCGTAAGAGGCCTGCTGGTCTTTCCTTTTGACTCTTGTTTTGGGCGCATACTCCACAGGACATTATAAAGTCTCTGATATCTTTTTTCCAAGACGGCCACCAGAAGTAGCACTTGATCTTTTCTGAGGTCTTGGCTATACCGGGATGACCTTCCATTAAAGAGTCGTGATAACAAGAGATTACTTTTTTCTGTAAATCTGTGCTGGGTAGGTATAATCGTTCTTGGAAATACAATAAGTTGTCCTTTACTGCAAAGTCCTTTCCCTGCAGATGCCAATTCTGTATGTGTGCTGGAGTTACAAGTTGCCTGGCTTCATCCTTAACTTCCTCTATGGATTCTGTGGCTATTACACCCAGAATTCTTTGTTCGGGAATGATTGGTACAGGTTTAGGGTTGACCAAGTGTTCTTCCACTCCCATCCGAGAAAGGGCATCGGCTTTACCGTTCTTTGTACCAGGTCGATAGGTAATTATGAAGTCAAACTCGGCAAAGAATAATGCCCAACGGAGTTGTCTAGAGGATTGGGCTTTTGCGGTCTTCAAATATTGCAGGTTTCGGTGATCCGTAATCACAGTAACGGTGTGTCGGGCCCCCAGCAGGTAATGCCGCCAAGCCTTAAAGGCAGACTTGATAGCCAGAAGTTCCTTGTCAGTAATCGTGTAATTGATTTCAGGAGGCGAGAATTTGCGGGACCAAAATGCCACGGGATGCAACTGATTGGTTACCGGGTCCTTTTGTGATAGAACTGCCCCCATGGCAAGGCTTGAAGCATCAGTTTCCACGATGTAGGGGAGTTCGGGGCGAGGGTGTTTTAAGATTGGTGCAGAGATAAATTTAGTCTTCAAATCCTGGAAAGCTTGTTCCGCCTCGGTAGACCATTCAAAACGTTTGTTTTTCTTTAACAAGGCAGTGATGGGCTGGACTATTCGAGAGAATTCGGGGATAAACCTGCGGTAAAAGTTAGCGAAGCCTAACATGCTTTGCACACCTTTTACGGAGGATGGTGATGGCCATTTGAGAACTGCATCGACCTTCTTTGAATCCATACGCACTCCGCCAGGTGATAATATGAATCCCAAGAATTCAACTTCAGTCACGTTGAAAACACATTTTTCCAACTTAGCGAAAAGTTTATGTTGACGCAATCTTTCGAGGACCATTTTCACGTGTTTCCGATGTTCAGATTCCGATGAAGAATAAACGAGGATGTCGTCAATGTAAACAACAACACATACATCTATGAGCTCTCTGAGGACATCGTTCATAAAATATTGAAAGGCGGCCGGGGCATTGCAAAGTCCGAAGGGCATGACCTGATATTCAAATAGCCCATACTTGGTGCGGAAGGCCGTCTTCCATTCATCACCCTCTTTTACTCGTACCAAGTGGTAAGCTCCTCTAAGATCCAGCTTTGTATATATGCATGCTTTTCTGACTTGGTCCAGGAGTTCAGGGATCAAAGGTAACGGATATCTATTCTTAACGGTGATCTGGTTCAGGGAGCGATAATCGATACAAGTTCTAAGGTCTCCTTCCTTTTTTGGAACGAAGAACAAAGCTGAAGAAGCAGGGGACTTGGAAGGACGAATAAACCCATTTGCCAGGTATTGATCCAGATATTGTCGAAGGTGAAGGTTCTCAGGCTCGGTGAGGGCATAAATTCTACTACAAGGAGTAGTAGATCCAGGTATCAGGTCTATCTGGCAGTCATAAGACCTATGAGGAGGTAGAGAGTTAGCCTGATCCTTCCGGAAAACATCTTGGTATTCTAGGTATTCGGGAGGTAACTGGGGAGTCTCTGAAGAAATTGCGGCCAGTGCAACACCAGGTGGAGGGTGACAAGTAGAGACACATTCTGGAAACTGGACCGTTCTTGCTCGCCAATCGATCAGAGGATTGTGTTTCTCTAACCAAGGTATTCCTAGAATAATCTGAAACTGAGGGGCCTTGATCACATCGAACACGATCTTCTCATGGTGTCCATCTTGACTTACTAGCGTCACCTCTTGAGTGGTATGCGTTACTGGCCCGGAGGCTATCTCCGTACCATCCACCGTAGTAATGACGTCCTTTACAGCCTTGGGACAAAGAGTTAGATTCATCCTCAAAACCATTTCATGATCCACATAATTGCCGATGGCACCGCTGTCGACGTAAGCTTCAATTGCATGTAATCGATCCGGATTATCAGGGCTAATGAGGACCATAGGTATCACGAAATGCGAGGTCACGGAACTGGTTTTCACGCTCGGCAAGAGGACCTCTATTCTTGTCGGGCGAGGTCGTTTCCCTGCTCAGAGTTTGTAACTTTGGTAACTGCAGCTCCTACTGCCTTCTTGGCAGGTTTCACCGGACAGTCTCGAAGAAAGTGCCCTGAGTTTCCGCAATATAGGCATAATTGCAACTGTTTCCTCCTTTCCCGCTCCCTTTGTGTTAGAGGACCTTTCAGACCCCCTATTTGCATGGGTTCCCCGGAGTCTACTCCTTTGGAAGGAGTTGGCGGTTTGGAAAATACTCGAGCATCAAACTTGGAACGATCGGCCTTCCTGTTCTGCAGCCTGTGATCTATTTGAACGACCAAGTCTATATAATCCGAACAGTCTTGTGGGGGATTCACTACTTGGGCTAAAACGTCTTTGAGCTCTCCACGTAGACCTCTATAAAACAGCGTAATCCTTTTGTCCTCAGGCCATTGAGTTTCCACTATTAGTCTATTGAAAGATGCAATATAAGCCAAAAGGTCTTGATTACCCTGTCGCAACGAAAGAAGCTCATTGTCCAAGGCCTGCCCCGGTGAATGTCTTGCGAACAGTTTTTCCATACTAAGCTGAAAGGCTTGAAAATCATGGAGAACCGGATCATCTTGATTAACTAGAGGGATCGACCAGTCTGCCGCATTGCCACTAAGGTACGAAAGTACAAAAGCTACTTTTGCTTGATCAGTTGGAAAGGCTGCTGGCCGGCATAAGAAGTGCAACCGGCACTGATTGATAAATACTGCAAACCTCTTTGGGTCACCAGAAAATCGTTCGGGCGGAGCCAGAGGTACATTCCCAGGTAGGTTGATCTGCACTGGATTCATAGAGGATGTTGAAGGAAGATTTGCCCCTGATGCAGGTAACGGGGTCTGTCCGGCTTGTGACTGTAGCACTTGTCTAGCAAGATTGTCTGTTCTCTCCATGGAAATAATTAGTTCCCTTCTTAGAGCATTCGTTTCCTGACGAGCTGCATGCACTTCTGCCCTTAGTTCCCCAAGTAACCGGGCTAGGGGGTCAGTATCCGAGGTTTCCATAGCGCCTGGGCGAGAGTTTTGCGGTAGGCTTTGCGTTCTGTAACGCTCACCTGATTCTCGCAGAGGCGCCGGTCTTGACTGGGCGACTACCGTATCTTCAAAGGTGATGTGTAGCACCCGGTTGGCTCTTTGGGCTGGACCTCTGTGCACTGTATGCCTGACGTGTAGAGTAAGATGTCTGCAGATAGAAAATATGGGGTTAATGAACTGGGGTTATTGGGGTGTCCCTATCTCTTTCCTCTTCTTCTCTCCTGTAGACCCCCAAAGGTTAACGCTCTCACCTTAGGTAAGTGAATGCCGAGCTCTCCATCTGCCTCGGGGCAGGGTGCTGTAACCAGTTTCTTCACTGGATAGGTAGCGCAGGCCTCTTGACTTCAGAGGACTGCTGTCCGTCGTTTACTGCACGAACGGTAAGTTTCGAGTCATTCAAATGTCTTTAAAGTCTTTAGTAATGATGTCTCTTGTTTTGCAGGGTTCCGGCGATGGCGGATGACGGGCTGAAGTGAGTTGAAGATGGAGCCCGTGTGATGAATAGAAGCGCCTGGAAGCACGTAAGTAAGCGCTTGTTGCCTGCTTCACTATGCGCTCTAACTGTCTTTTTATTTTACAGGTACGAGTTCGGAGCGGCTGCAGGGTGCCGGAATACCCACTGGATTAGATGTGGAAAGGAGTAATGGCACGTGAGTATTAAAGTTCCCCAATGTCTTTAAACGCACCTTGTTTTGTCTTTCAGATGCGGGATGCAGCGCCGAAGGCCTCCGGAGCGTGCAAAGAGTTGGTAAACTTTTGTCTTTCAGATGCCGGAATGCAGTGTGAAGACCTCCGGAGCGCACGAAGAGTAGGTGAGCCTTTGCCTTTCAGATGCCGGAATGCTAACCTGTTCTTTCTTGTCTTTATAGGTGTTGCTGAAGACTGGATTCAGGATGGTAAGCCTTTGCCTTTCAGATGCCGGAATGCTAACCTGTTCTTTCTTGTCTTTATAGGTGTTGCTGAAGACTGGATTCAGGATGGTAAGCCTTTTCCCTTAGGCCCAGGACCGGATGCAGAAGACACGATGAGCGTTCTGCTGCAGAGGTTGCAGAATAACGCAAAGCAAGATTCATCTACCGGGTGTGGTTTAAATAGCCTCCTGTAGTGCTTAGGTGTCTCCTTCCACAGCCACGTCTAAGTAAGAAAAGAGTTCCTGGTAAGCAAAGAGTTCCTGCCTTCCAGAAGAGTTCCAGTGTTCTGAATCTAGGGAGTGGCTCCAGCCCCACCCAACAGGAAAAGTAGTTCCAAACAGAAGAGGATCAGAGGCTCAACTGGCAGGCAAGTAAGCAGCATGGTCTGCTGAAGGTAAGTCCACCCAAGCATTATGAGCCCGGCGCTTCCAGCGCTGGGACTGGGCATATTTATGAGCCTGGTGCCACTGGCGCCAGGACTGGGTCCAAAAGGTCCCAATTGGGACTGGTTGGCACTCGGAACCTGGGTTATGGATCTGCTTCCAAGGGAGTTGGGAAAACCCTGACCTTTTGGAAGCAGAGATCATGACAGTACCCCCCCTCAAGGCCCCTCCCAAACCGGGCTTCTCCGGGGGTTTTGGCTTGTCAGGAAATGTTCGGTGAAATCTTTTGATTAGGCGAGGAGCGTGGACATATTCAGCAGGTTCCCAGGATCTCTCTTTGTCTGTCTATCTGCAATTCAGGAATGGCGTGCCTCCAACAATATCTGCCTTAATGCCAGTAAGACTGAGATCCTGCTCACTGGGACCCCTGCTCCTGCTTTCCCTCTTTCACTCTGGCTGCCCTGCAGGGGCCCTCTACCTGCACCTCCCTGTGAGGCAAAAAACCTCGGTGTCATCTTTGACTCCACTCTCTCCTTCTCTCCTCACATCATGGACATCTCTCATAAATCCCACTTCCTTGTCTCACTTTCCCCCAGGAGCTGATTGTCTCCAGAGCCCTGGTTCTTTCTAGGCTGGACTACTGCAACAGCTTCTTTCTAAATATGCATGACTCTACTCATCATCCTTTTCAACTAATGCAGAACAGGACTGCAAGACTTGTCCCTGGCCTCAAGCATTGGGATCATATCTCTCCAGCCCTGACATCTCTCCACTGGTGCCTGGCGGCTGCAAGGATCAAGTTCAATACCCACTGTATTGTCCACAAGGCTTTCTGGGGCCGGGACCACATTACATCCAACTCTCTCTTCTTAAGTATTTTCCTTCTCGATCACTCCGCTCATCCACCTCCAACTCTCTAAGGGCCAGACACTTCTCCAGGCAGATAGTGGGGGTAGATCTCTGTCCTAGGCTGGGGCCTCCCTCTGGAGACTCTCGCAAACTTGAGCAGGGCCACTTAAGGTTCCGACAGCTTCTGCTTTCTCTCTTTCTCTCCCCTGCTGGCATACCTGTCTGTTGTGCTACTGGTTACCTTGTCACCCTCTGAACCTTAATGGGCACCAGGCTCCTTCATGAGCGTTAGCCCCTTGCACTGCCTCTGGGCCTCCGACACACTTAGGGACTGTATCTGCAACCCTACTGTCCCCTGCCTCCTTGCACATATTTGAGCTTGCCTATTGCACTCTCCCCCTACATCCTCCTGACACTTCTCCTCTCCCATCCCCCTTGTACTTGCACAATCTGAATGACACTAGGCATAGTATGATTGCTTGTTTAGTCCTCCCTTTGTCTCCCCTTCCTTGTCTTGTCACACCTATAAACCTTTGTGTACAGGTGCGTTATAAATAACTTATCATATCATATCATATCATATCATATCATATATCATAGCACTTACCTCCCATCCCTCTCTCTCTCTGCACTTGCACACTCTGAATGCTCACAAGGCCAAGTAGGACCACCTCTCTCTTTCATTGTAATATTTGCCTTTCATTTTCATGTTCCCTCCCTGTTGCCCTGTGGGCGCTTTG
Source organism: Ambystoma mexicanum (assembly GCF_040938575.1). Lineage (NCBI taxonomy): Eukaryota > Metazoa > Chordata > Amphibia > Caudata > Ambystomatidae > Ambystoma > Ambystoma mexicanum. The sequence continues at coordinate 1,169,084,174 of NC_090922.1, forward strand.
AAACAAACTTTACTTCTTGTATAAGCACCTTACAAATAAACAATAAATACAATAAATAAATTAAATAAACCCCCCAACCTTAAATTCATGCAGGTAAAATGTCCATTCTGATCGTCCCCACAAAGTTCCCTCCACTGTCACAACCAGGTCAGGTAGCTAAAACAAATCTTCTGAGGCAAAGGAGGGAACACTCCCTACCAGCAACATGGGACGAGCTACATATCTATATTGTATCATGATCTCACAAGGTACACACACTACCAGTATCATTTCCCCATCATTTATTCAAAAAGGTCCTCATATGGAACATCTTTCATTGGCATGGTAGGATCAATGCAGAGAACTATAGGCCACTCCTCATTATCAGAATCAACTGCCATCAACACAATCCTGTCCTTTGACAATAGAACCCCTTCTATGTCAAGCATGATAATTGTTCCTGCAACTACTTCTTGGGGATGAGCAGGCCTGAACAAAATTTAAGAAGGTACTTGCCAGTATTTATTAGCCACCTGTGGCACTGCAATGAGTAGTATTGTGTTACTGTATATGAACACATAAGGGGCCGCTGGTATTCCTCTTGCTGAAGATTCAATGCCCAATGCGTGTAAAATCAACATTACCCTCACGGTACACATACTAGGGTTGGCATATACCATGTTCTTTCAGTGACTGAGATGGCCATGTTGAGCTTACTCAGAATGTCCCTTCCCAACAAATGAACCGGGGTCATAGTTGTGTACAACAAGGGAGCCCACACCTCCCTTCCCCCTACCGTAATTGTTAATGGCTTTGTAAAAGGAACTGATTGAATTGCCCAAGAGAAACCCTGCCTATCCATGACCTCCCCTGACAAAGGGAATTCTTCCTCACTAATGCAGGAATTAGTCACACCTGTGTCAACCATGAAAATGAATGTTTTATTGCCCATGTCCATGCCCACCAAGTGTTCCTCTTCTGGGTCGGCAGTGACCGATAGGACAGGGCACGCTAAGGCTCTCTGTGGGCCATCCTAATCTGGATGATGTGTTTGTTCCATGAAAATCAAATGGATTTCCTCCAACCACTGTGGCCCCCTGGTAGTGTGTCTCTGTGCCATTTGGCACAGCATTACTGTTCGGTTTCTGAGGACCCTGCTGTTGCCCTTGATCCACTGAATACAGTGACATATTACTAGATCATGGAGCTGACTACTGCAGAAAAGATGGTTGGGAGCTGTTGGGACAATGGGCACTGGCACACCATAAGAAACCGCTGGGGGTAGCTGTCCATAAAACTGGGAGTATGGGGCTAATCCTCCTTGAGGATTAGGATTTATCTGTTGCTGGCGATACACAAATGATTGTCTACTTCTACACTCTCTTGAAAAATGACCCTTTTGCCTGCATGTCCAACACTGACCTGCTCTTCCTTGCAGAGGCCTCATTCCTCCAAAACCTCCTTGTCCTCCCTGGGTCCCTGAGAACCCTCCTCAAACTCACTGAAATCCCCCAGAAACCCTCCTTAATACTGCGGTTGATATCCACCTGCCCAAACATTTTAACCTGACCACTCAGGTGCCATTCGCACATCGGACTGAACCACCCTGAGCCATGTCACCCCCTTTGTCTGCATGGCCTCTACAGCCACCTCCAACAAAACCTTAGCTATTTTCTTCTGAATCAGTTTTGATTCCTCCTCTTGTGCTCGCTGTGTTGGTTCCTTCTCCACTTCTTTCAACCGTTTACGGTGGTGTATAATAATAATCTGGATTTCTACCCAGCCCTTTGCCTCAATCCCCACTATCTTGACAAGAGCTTTCTGCTCTTCCTTCGAAGCCCTGTCTTCACAACAAAATAAAAGTATAGAATCACTTGATCCCAAGAGTTCTGTCCTCTACATCTCTTGTATGTGTAATGTGTACTGAACAGGATCTTCTTCATCTCGCATTGTCATCTGCATAATAAATTGGAGATCAGGCGTATCTAGATATGTACGCCATTGCACCACTCACACTTAGGGCCTAATGTCATTGAAGTGTGCCTTGTCATGGCTATCGTCACCCAAATTTACACTTGTCATGTCGTCAGCCTGATCACCCGGTATCAAAACAAACAGGCTTTTCAAATCCCTGTAGTCAAAGTCGCACCAGATGTTTGCTTCTCAAAAGAATATATCCACTTACCCGCTCCAGCAGTGAGAGATGGGAGTGCCTTGATGAGATTGGTTTTATCCATATGGGCCCTTCGAATATACTGCACTCTCCCTGGTGCCTTGTGTGATAAGGGAAACTGTGCTCTCACCATCTTCCTTTTTCCCACCACCAACCTCTAAGCCACTTCCATACATCCATATCTATTCCATAACCTAGGCCCACACATGCTTTCTACAGAATCATACTGCTCTTCGCCCGCTTGCAGTTAGCCTTGTCATTTGAGAACAAAGGAACTCTTTTCTCATCCCAGACAAGTAGGCGCCCCATCATGCTTCCCCACTGTATTGGCATCACCCTTTGCTGTCCCACTTACAGTTACCCCTCCCAAGAGGTAACCCCAGTGCCCCACCACTCTGTCCACTTCTTGAAGGATATTAAAGTATTATTCCTGTGGATCTGGCCATTCAACTAGAACAACCATCATTGTAGGGGGTGCTAGTGTCCTAAATCTCGGTTGATGTTTTGGCAACCCAAGACCTCTGCCCGCCTCTCATGATTGTGGCCTTCATAGTGGGCTACAGCTCTTCTCACATTTAGCTGCTCGCATTCCTACCTAATTGTTCAAGGGTCTGACTTTATACATTCATATGTGGGTGTACGTGCATGTTTTTTGCCATGTCTGTGAATTGGAATTTGATAATCAAGCAAGAGCTGAGGCTTGTTGTTCTGTTTCTCCAACACAGCCCACTAGGATGCGTGCCTACTTTTAAATGCAGCACTAGTTCATATTATAACAACTACGCACATGCAATGTATTCTACATGACACTATCCGAAAGCAACTGGTTAGCTTTCCTCTGCATAACTTCCCAAAATGCATGTGCCTCTTATCAGTTACTTCCATCCATAGAGTTCCACCCACATCCCCTACACCACCCTTAATGCATTCACCATGTTTTAATATATTTTCCGCAATCTAAATCGCTTGGGGGCGGTGATCTGAATGTGCATCCCTATCCTTGTATACCCATTTCATGTGATTGCCTGCCCCAGACCATTGTTTAGTATTTCCTATTTATTTTATTTTATTTATTGGGCATTTATAATGGGCCTATACAGCAAATGATGTTTCAAAGTGCAACAAGACAAAGAGGAGGAGGGAGTGACAGGGATGAAGAATAACAAAACCGGTTCTACTACGACTTGTGAACATTTGGATCGTGCAAGTGCAATAGCAATAACTACACGGCAGTGGGGGTGGTGGGGGGAAGTACAGTCACAGAGGAACATATTAACTCTATTTATTTAGTTATTTTAGCATTTACAGTAGCTCCCATGACCCTGAGGTATCACAGCGCTGGTTTCTTTAATTGAAATTGACAAATTAAAGGAAGCATGCTTTGCCAGAGCTGCATCCCATGGTATGGGGGCTGTATCAAATATGTAGGTACAAATAGGTAAAATGCAGGATTAGGATGGGTGCACAGAATTGGGAAAGCCTCACCTCGTGGTTTGGGGGGCTATAACAAACTATGCAGGAACAATTGGTAAAATGCAACATTAGGCTGCCTCACCTCATGGTGCGGGGGCCTAAATCAACTATGCAGGAACCTATATTTAAAATGCAACATTAAGATGGGTGCACAAAATTGGGAAAGCTTCACCTCATGATACGGGGGCTACATCAAATATGCATGAACAAATAGGTAAAATGCAACATTAGATTGGGTCCACAATTTGGGAAACACTCACCTCATGGTTATGGGGGCTACATCAACTATGCAGGAACAATACTTAAAATGCAGCATTGGACTGCCTCACCTCATGTTATGGGAGCTACATCAACTATGCAGGAACAATGGGTGAAAAGCAGGGACAGAATTAGGAAAACGCACCGTCTGGCAAAGCTGTGCCTCACAGGCCATAAATGCAGTATGAGGTATCGTCAGAGAAAGACAATATGATACATATATATATATTCAGTAAAAAAAACTTTGTTAAAGGGATGTTATGATTAAGTTGTGCTACTAAAAACCTATGAAATTCAGTGAAAAAAAAACTTTGTTAAAGGGACGTTATGGTTAAGTTGTGCTACTAAAAACCTATGAAATTCAGTGAAAAAAACTTTGGTAAAGGGACGTTATGGTTCCAAATAAAACCAAAAAACCCTTGAAATTCGCCAGTTATGGTAAGCTAAGCAACCATAACTCACGCTACCACTGTGCACTGCTAAGACTAACACCCAGGACATCAAAGATGACATCACAAATGTCATTGATGGCATCTCTGATGACATCACATGTGCATTTACTTTTCATGAAAAGTCTGTTAAAGGGATTCTTATTGTAATGTTGATAAAAAAGTGTCAAGGATCATTAGAATACATGTCATGAGGTACGTAGAGCATTAAGCAATACCTTGATATAAATAGCATTCTATTATGAAGTTCTTTCCAGTATACTAAGCTACTCATGTAGAACCGTATGCATTGTGTGCAGCATACATGATGGAGGTGCAATATTAATGTTCTGCCATCCAGGCTTGGATCTCCAGGTAGAGGTTGTTAATCCATGTGGAATACTTCTCATAGCAGCCTGATAGTGTGATCAAGGCGGTCAAACAATAACTTTGTGAAGATATGGTATAAGGTCAGCAAAACACACAAGCCTTGTGGAACGCTACAGAGGATGGGGATGGGGTGGGCTGAAGCCCCCGGAGAAAAGACACGGGTGGTTCGGTCGGCCAGAAAGGATTGGACCCAGGCAGTTACCTGGATAAAGAAGGCAGCTGAGGCAGTCAGATGTTCCGTGAGGATCTGATGGTCGACAAAGTCAAAGGCTGCCGAGAGGTCAAGAAGCAGGAGAATGGCTAAATTGCCATTATCCTTTGCCTCATCCATCTGGATTGTAAGTCCAAGAGGGCTGTCTCTGTTCTGTGCCGTGGTTTGAAGTGAGATTGTCTAAGGACCAGGAGGTTGTTCTCTTCCAGATGCTTCTGGATTTGCAGGTAGGCCACTCTGTCTAAGATCTTTAGGATGTAGGGGACAATGGTGATTGGCCTGTAGTTGGTTGGGCTATTGGGGTCTAGGTTCGTTTTTTTTAGAAGGGGCATGATCCAGGCCTCCTTGAGGTGCTAGGGACTGAGCTTGTATGAAAGGGGCCAGGTTGTTGGAACCTTCCTGGATAGTGGATAATGGGAGCTGGGCAGGAGCCCCCTTGGCAACTGGAGGACTTGAGGCCTTTGATGATGCTTTCCATTTCTTTTGTGGACACCGGGGTAAAGGAGAAAGAGGGGCATGTTGGAGTTTTAGCGGTTGGTGGTGATGGAGGGTTTCCTTTTTTTGCTAGGCTGAGCTTTTTCTTTTCAATCCTGGATTGAAGCATGGCAATTTTGTCTACCAAGGCTTTTTGGATTCTCACACACCAGTCTGCATCTTTCACACAGGTTACTGGGGGTGTGGAGGGTGACTCAAGTTCCCTAAGGATGGCAAAGAGCTCTTTTGTTTTAGATTTGGCGTTCTCAATTCTGTGGTCATAGATCTCTTTTTTGGCCCTGAGGATAGAGGTTTTGTAAGTGGTGGCTGCTATCCTGAGTAGTGTTTTGTTAGCCTGGTTGAGTGGTTTTCTCCAGGTGGTTTCTGCTCGTTTAGCGTTCGGGAGGATTTTAAGCTCAGGGGTGAACTATTTGTTCATGTGAGATGCTGTATTGGCTTTAGTGAGTTTGATAGGGGCGATGTGATCTACTGCTTAGTCGAGTGTTTTATTATAGAGGTCAGCAAGTTTATCCACATCTAGGTTGGCGTAGTTAGCGGGAGTAAGGATGTTGTGGATTAAAGGGCAGAGGTTCTGCAGGGTGATGTTGCGGTTGTTCCTTGCAAAGGTTTGTGGGATAGTAGCTGGTGGGGTGTTCGGTTGTGACTTCCCTTGGATGGAGAAGGAGGTGGCGTGATGGTCTGACCATGTAATTGGCTCATTTTTAAGGATGGGTGTGGAACAGTTAAGATCAGCTACCAGTCCAAGGTTCTGCCTTTGTTGTAGAAAAGTTTGTTCAAATAGAAGAGAAGGACAAGCACTCGGATTGGCGAAAGGTTTTACACACCTTCACCGCAGCTGAACGAAATGCACAACCGGATTTGCACAGTACCTTTAAATGGAGAAGAAGCTGTAGCTGGGCGGACGTTCCTGGTAGTTCCTTCAGGCTCACGATTCCTGAAGCGAATGTTGGACTGACACGAAGTAGGAAGACTGGAGGGTCCTGCACAGGGAAGAAACCATCAGCAGAGCAAAGCAACGAATAAAAGGTGTGCTCCTTAAAACCTAAGCAGGGTCCGACCTTCCTGGCTATCCGGCCCACTGTAGCTCTGTACAGCGAATTCAAAAAGAGGAGGGAGTCCTGGCGTGCAATTTGGGTGAACTGGTTGGTCCCACCAGCTCAGAGGAAGAAGATTCCTGGAGGATCTTCTCTGTCGTTGGAGATCGAGGATTCAGACCTGCAGCAGGGCTTCACCCGGCAGTTTAGTTGTGGTAGGGGTCCTCTTATATCAGCTTCTCGTCGGTTCTTTTGTTCGAGTGTAGACTCTGCCTTTTCAGACCCAGAGAATTGATTTATATGCAGTTTTCCCCCATTCCCACAGTATGGCTGAAAAATCACATAGCAGGGTGGGGTGGCTGGCCTGGCTGGACAGTCACCTAGCCAATCAAACAGGAGTGCGACTTGGGTTACCAAGGGAACCCATGGCAGGGGTCCTAAGACCCAACCCTCACATCCTGTCTACCCAGACTTTCAGGCACCTAAGGAGGGCTTCTGTGTAGAAGCCTGCAAAGAGACGGTGAACAAAGGAACCAAACCTGGTTTGGTGCGCAGAGAAAAACGCAAAAAAGATATTTTCAAAAAGAAATGGGGAATAAACCCATCCGGAACCGTATAAAACCATATATGGTCTAGCAGGTTTAAGTTTGAGGCTACCAAGATAGCCTAAAACAATACCAAGGTTATTTAAGATAACCGTGGTAGGTAAAATAGGGTAGTTACCTCTGCCACCAGCCAAGTCTTGATGAAAAGGGAGCGAAAACAATGCTCCAAGAGAAACAGACAAAAAGGGATAAGTATTAACCCTTTCCAGTACTCCATGTAAGATAGTTTGTACAGGGTCTGTGGTTTTAAAAAAGACTAATAAAGTCAATGGCAACTTTACATGTTCTGGGAGACAGTAGTCAGTCCCAGAAAATGGAGTCTGAGTTGTGAAGTCTAAAAGACAACCCTGTGTCACTGCACTGAAGATCCTGTAACACACAGTAAAAAGATGATGCCTCTGGAGTAGGTGAGACTCCACAGTCTATGAACACAAAAATATTACAACACATACAGCAAAACACATGTACAAGTGGGGAAAAAGGGCTCACACTCTTACAAGGTGAAAAAAATAAATCCTAGAAATCCAGCAAAGCTGCTGAGGGACTCAGTAGGTAAGGGAAATTAGCCATTCTTGAGAATTCTCCCTAACACTCGCCCCCTCGCCCGCAGACTAAGGGACAGGAGGATTTAATCCACTCCTGGATGAATCTGTACCTCTAGTTGGTTAAAAACATTCTAGAGAGACCATCAGCATTTTGGTGCTGACATCATGCTCTGTGCTCAATGGTGAAATCAAACCCTTGTAGGCAGATTGACCAACGGAGAAGTTTTGGGTTCTCCCCTTTCATTTACATTAACCATCTCAAGGGTTGGTGGTCTGTCTGAATCACAAAAGTAGATCCATACAGGTATGGTCTAAACGTCTTCAGAGTCCACACAATGGCGAAACATTCACGCTCTATGCTTGCCCACCTTGTTTCTGGTCCCTTCAGTTTCCTACTGATGAAGCAAATGAGGTTTTCCCAACTTTTCTCATCCAGTTGACTAAGGACTGCACCTCTACTTGTATTTGAGGCATCTGTCTGCACAATGAAGGCTTGGTGATAATCAAGAGCTCTTAGGACTGGAGCTTGACAAAAGGTTTTTTTCAGGTTTTCAAAGGTTTGGGTGCACTCCTGATTCCATCTAACCTTTTTAGGGAATTATGGAGAGAAGATTGCATTCAAGGGAGAAGCTATGGTCCCATATTTCTCTATGAAATTCCTGTAATACCCAGTGAGACCTAGGAAAGCTCTCACTTGGGTCTGAGTAGTGGAGGTGGCCCAGTGTTCCACAGCTTGTACTTTGCTGGGCAATAGCATTATTTCACCTCCTCCTAACTTATGACCAAGGCAGACCACTTTGCTCTGACCAATTTGACATGTGCTTGCCTTTATGGTCAGATGGGCCTGCTCAAGAGCCTGCAAAACATATCCTAAGTGATCAATATGTTCTTTCCATGTAGGGCTGAACACTGCAATGTCATCCAAGTATGCCATGCAGAAGTCCTCCATCCCATTCAGAACTTGATTGACCATCCTTTGTAATGTAGCAGGTGCATTCTTTAATCCAAAAGGCATGACCTTAAACTGGTAGAGGCCTGCTGGGGTTGAGAATGTAGTTTTCTCCTTGGCATGGTCTGTCAGGGCTATTTGCCAATAGCCTGACGTCAGATCAAATGTACTGAGGTACTTGGCTGAACCAGGTCTATCCACCAGTTTATCTGTCCTTGGCAAAGGATGGGCATCAGTCTTAGTGACTGCATTTAGAGCTCTATTCTCCACACAGAATCTCAACTCCTTGGATCCTGCCTTTGGTACTAGAACACCTGGACTAGACCATGGACTGGTAGAGGGCTGTATAACCCCGAGATCCAGCATCTTGTTGACCTCTCCTTTGATGTGGGATCTCACATGTTCTGACATTCTGTAACCTCTGCTTTTCACAGGTAGACAGTCACCAGCGAGAATATCATGCTGGCCCCAAAGGGTCAAGCCTGCTGATAGTGAAAACAGGGAGGCAAACTGATTTAACAGAACTTTGCACTCCTCCTGTGGTTCAGAAGTCAGTTCAGAAGAGAGATTGACTCCTTCTATGTTCTCATCCAAAGGTTGGCCTCTGGGGAGTTCAGGTAGAGGTTCACTCTCCTCCTCTTCTTGAGCTGAAGCTAGAAGCAAAGCTCCCACTTCTGATCTTCAGACATATGCCTTCAAGCGGTTGGTGTGAAAGACTCTGGGAGCCTCCCTAAGTCCACCAAATAGTTCACCTCTCCAAGTTTGCCTACAACCTTGAAGGGTCCTATCCATTTGTCCTTCAAGGCCCACTGCCTTGTTGGCACCATAACTAATACAAACTGGTCTTGAGTAAACTCAACCATGCTGGTCTTCTGGTCATGCCAATATTTGACCAGAGCCTGATTGGCTTTTAAGCTATCACTAGCTTCTGCCACCATGTGTGACATTCTCCTCCAGAGACCGATCACATAGTCACTCTGACTGGCTTGAAGGAAAGACCACTCTCCAACCCCTCCTTAATCAGGGCAAATGTACCTTTGACTGGATGGCCATAGAGAAGTTCAAAGCAACTGTACTCAACTCCCTCCTGAGGGACATCTCTCTAAGCAAAGAGAAGGCATGGCAGTAGAAGGTCCCACTTTCCTTTAAGGGTTTCTTCAAAAGCACCTATCATGTTCTTCATAGTACGATTAACCCTCTCTACCAGTCCATTTGTCTGTGGATAGTACGCTGTAGTGAACTTGTAAATGACACCGCAGTATTTCCACATTGCTTGCATGTAGTGGGACAAAAAATTGGATCCCCTGTCAGATATCACTTCCTTAGGAAACCCTACTCTGGTAAAAATACCAAGTAGAGCCTTAGCCACTGCCTGAGCCGTAACAGTTCTCATAGGTATGGCTTCTGGGTATCTTGTAGCATGATCTACTACAACTAGGATAAACCTGTTCCCTGAAGATGTGGGAGGTTCAAGGGGACCAACAATGTCGATGCCCACCCTCTCAAAAGGAACTCCCACCACTGGGAGAGATACCAGGGGTGCCACATTATTGGCTCCACTCTTGCCAGAGGTTTGATAAGTGTGACAGCTCCTACAGAATTTGTCAACTTTTGAACCCATCTTAGGCCAGTAGAAGTATAAGGAGAGCCTTTCCTTGGTCTTTTTGAAACTCAAATGACCAGCCAAAGGTATCTCATGGGCCAACTGTAGGAACTGGAGTCTGTTGGCAAGGGGCACTACAATTATTTTGCAGTCCCTAGGGATATATTCTGTTGGTTCACTGTAGAAGAGGCCATCTTCCCAGCTTAACCTGTGCTTTCCAACTTTTTGTCGATCAGGTTGGTTAGCAGCCTCTTGTCGAAGACCTTCAAGAGTAGGACACTCTCTTTGTCCTTTGCTGAAGTCTGCCCTGTTGGGCCCACCTTCTGCCAGTAAAGACTGCAGCTCAGGTTGGTCAACAGGGTCAAGATCTCCAACCAAAACAGTGTTTTCTTCCAGATCTGATTCTTCAGAAACTGGCTCAACCACACAAGGTTGCACCTCACACTCTGCCTCAGCAGTTGGAGGGATCACAGGTGTGTTCTTGGACAGTCTTGGAGATGTCCTTGTTGCTAGCAGAGGGGTGCTGTCTGACTTCTTCCTCGAGGGTTTCTCCTTTGCCTCATTCTTCCTAGAAATAGCAGTCAGCAATTCCTGTGGAGTGGGAGTGATAGTTTCCTCTATCTAATCCTCTGGAGAGCCTCTCAAGGTCCTCTCCCTTGCAGGCCTAGTGAGCTCCTGTCTCCTCTTACTGGGAGGCCTGGGGGTGCTGGAGACAACTCCAAGAGTTTTTAGGTCATTACCCAACAGGACTCTCTCAGGCACTTCACTCTGCACATTAACAGGTATGTTGACAGTCATATCATTACACAGAATGAGAGTTGGTAACTGGGGGAGCCTTTGCACAGGGCCTCCATCTAACTTGGTGAGGCATTTGGGTGCCTTAGCAACATCCTTCACCTTGAAAAATGATTCGTCCACCACAGTTATACTGGCTCCAGTGTCTCTGATGGCAGGGGTCTCCTGGCCATTCACAAGAACACTATCTTTATAATACTCTTTAGTATTATCTGGGATGCAATTATAGACATACACATTCTGTTGTTCCCACAAGCCCAGGGACACTAAAGAAACACTAGCTGAGACTCTCATGGCTTCATCAGCCAGTAGGTGAAAGTTTCCACTTGCCATAGCTACTTCTTCCTCTAGGGAGAAAGCTAAGGAGACAGTGTGGACCCCTGAAGGTTTACCTGTACATCTGGGATCCCCTTTCACATGGTCAGTTGACCCACAAACATAACATTTCGCAAATGTCTTGATGAATGGGGGTTTGTTCTGACCTCCATCTGGTTTGGGTCCAGATGGTGCACTAGCCTGTTTGGTTTCCCTTGTGGTTTACCCTTATGTTGCTGTCTCTGGCCCTCTTTTGGATTGGAGGTATTAGAATTCTCCTTGTTATCTTTCTTTGGCTGTTTTCCCTCATCTTTCTTCTGAGTTTCCCCAGAATCCTTGTGAGTAGCCCTGTTGGCAATCCACTAGTCAGCAGCTTTAGCTAACATCTTTGGATCTATCTCCTTAGAATCAGCCAAGTGCTGTCTGAGCTCAGGAGAGCAGGCATCATAAATTGACTCCAACATAACAAAATGTCTCATACCTTCATAAGTGTTCACTCTGTAACCCTTAACCCACCCATCTCAGTGTTCAAACATTCACACACCCAGGTAGCCCAAGGGGTAGCATCATGCTTTTTGAGGGTCCTAAACCTCTTAAGGTACTGGGAAGGGGTATTCCCCAATCGAGCAATTAATGCTAGCTTCACACACTCATAATCTATCCTATCCACCTCCCGGAACCCCATCACAACATCAGATGCAACAGTGAGTAGCCTAGAGAAGAGACAGGGAAGCAACTGATTCCCTGTAAGACCTTGAATCCCATGGGTATATTCAAACATTGCCAACCAATCCAAAATATCAAGCTTAACCTTATACATACCCACAATTTCTTTAGGCATACGGGGTCTCTTAGGACTGGAAGAACTAGAAGGCTCTGGGAGAGAATCATTTTCAAGAGATAACCTTTTCAATTCTAGTTCATGATTCAACTCCATTTCTCTGAGTTTAAGTTCTTGGTGTTTTTGTTCAGTTTGAGCATTTAAACTTTTGAATTCCAGTTCAAGCCTCATCTTTTCTAGAGCAATGAATTCAGGACTGAGTGAAGGACCTGATGGGGTCCCAGTGGACAAAGGTTGAGGTTGTTGAGCAGGCAAGGGAACAGTGAGGACCTCATTTGGAGAAACATCTACGTCCTCTAACTCATCTATAATAGGCACATTATCATCCTCATTATTTTCCACATTTGCTGAGGGGTCAGGTATTTCAGACCCACCCTCCAGACTTTGTTCCTCAAACAATCTTTCAATCAATTCAGACTTTTTGCCTTTAACAGAGAGATTCCTTTCTCTACACAATTATTTTAAATAATCCACAGTGTAACTAAGGAGGGTCAACAACACAAAGGAGAGGTAGAGGGAAAGAACAGCTCCCTACTAACCTACCCTCAAAAAGGTCAAAAACCTTTAATACAACACATAAGGGTTAGGTGGGTATCAATCTCCAATTGGAATCGGTAACACAGCAGAAAAACCAAAGTACTTGTAAAGGGGACTGCCTCCTGTTGCATTAAATCACCAGGCAGTACAACAACTTATTGAAAAATATAAATCTACAATTTTTGTTAATGTACACAAAAAAACATATTAATCCAAAGAACAGTAAACAACAGTGTTAGACTACACAGAGACAGCGGTATAGTTGGTATAGAGGGCTTAACATATGTGCCGCCCTCTAATGTCAATGGAGTCAATGGAAAGTGTCATATGCTTGTGCAAATACACAATTAGTTAAAAACAGAGTTTTCCATACAACATTTCACTCATTCTCACCATGACCATTTCATACACATACTCTCAACACAACTCATCCAACATGTTTCTTTCCAACAAACAAAAAAAAGGGTGAACAATAAGTACAGGGAAATTCGTCAGGGAACTGTCCAGGGTAGTCAGATAGTCAGTATACATTGTAAAGAGCAGAAAGCATCAACAAAACTGCATCACAACACATACACTGCCCGTCTAATGGCTGCTTGTATTAAACACTTCTGACAATCAGCAAAAATATGAAAAGCAAAAGAGCACACTATCAACAAATGCTGATAATGTTAAGTTGAATCCACGTCAATGACGCAACAACTTGTGTTTCCACGTGTTACCTAAAAAGGAAAGAGAAAGGAGGACAATAAGGAACATTGTCCATATGTATAGCCAAATGCTGTTATACTTAATTAACAGTTCCAGGTTTGTTACGTGATCCTGGCATGGCTAAGCTAAATGTCTCTAAATTAACACTAAGGCAAGCTCAAGGAGCATTAAGAGAATTTAGAACAAAAGACAAATACTAAGGCACTAATCGTAGTCATGTGTATCTCTAACGGGTCAAAGTGGGATGGTATATCGAGAGACTCGTAACATTGTGGTGTCATTTTTCCTAAGGGCACTTTCCACCGTCACCGGCGTGCAGCGAAGGTATGTTGCCGGTGTCCCAAAAAGAAAGAAACGCTTACCTTCCAGTATGTACTAGAAGGAGCTGACTCGGCTGGTGAACGTTGGCTCCAACGTTGGCGACCTTACTTCTGTGAGGAGGCTAAGGGTGTACCTGCCGTCGCAGTTGCAGGGGTTTCTATAAGAGCAGAGAACACAACAAAAAATAAATTGTTGTTTTTCTTGGCTCTAGCCCCTATACTTCACCGTTTAAGCAGTTATGACGGAAACATAGAGGAAACAGTAATGGCAAAGTGGCGTGGGGCAGCGGCACTGGTTAACTTGGCTGTCAGTCACCTTTACTGACCGATGATTACCTTCAGTTATGCCCACACAAAACGGATCGGGCTAGTGAGTCGTAACTTCATTGTGCTGTCTGTGCTGCTACATGTGCGGTGGCAGCAGGCATGGCAGGTCCGGCTGGCGGATTAGCAAATGATTGAGCGTGGGGTAGCGTTGATGATACAGATGATTTTCACGGTCTGCAGTGAAACTATGCGGGAAAAATGAGAAAGAAACAGAGACAAAATTAATATTCTGTGCGTATGATCGTGTGGGCAAGGGAGTGTGGTACACTACCAGAGGTTCTCCTCCTGCCTGTGCTAGTGCCATAACAGACACTCACGCTCAAGAGATTACATTTCTCTTACCTAGTTTCACTGCTTTCGTCTTCGCTGGTGTAACTGTCTGGAGTGGGCGTGGTCCTGAGGTGCGCAGATCATGTGGTTGTTGCGTGTGCCTCAAATACGCGAGGGCGTCATTCTCGCCTATTTCTGACAGGTCAAGAAAGGCATGTGGTGTCGCGGGCTCCCCTAGTAACTAATTTGGCAACCACTCTTTGATCCACTATCGTGATGTTAGTGGGTCTCGTTGCTGGGCGTATAATCAGCCACAAAGGTATGATACGTTGAAATTCTTCAATCGCAGGATCTTTATGGAAGATTATAACTGTGTGACACGGTATACTTTCGGTTCTGATGCGTCTGGCTTTTCATCCAGAGCTGGATGCTATTTGAGTTATACTAGCAGGGTAGTTTCTATAAGTCAAAAGCTTAGTCATCAGGATACGGTACCTGGCAGTCCCATATACTAATGGCAATGGTGAATGACTCAGCATTGGTCCAGGCCTGGGAGGGATAGTTTTTGCAATTGATGATGTGATTCTTATCAGCTGTGGTGGTTACAAGCTCCTATGCTGTTACACATTGAGCCAGTCCATTTTTTCATTTATTCCCGAGATGGCACTTTTGGTCAGGAAAATCATCTGTTGTTCTTTCCGTATCAATAGGCATTTGTCTCTATGCATGTCTGTGCTAGGTAGAAGTTTATACAGGATGGTCCACTTCAATCTTCCGCCGTGTGCATGTATTCCAACCAGTGGTCAACCAGTGGGGCATTAGCGGTTCTGTTCCTCAAGCAGCTCTTGTGCTCACCAATTATGAGTTTCACCTTCCTATCGATCTTACTGATATTAAGTTTTTTGAAAGGACACCATATGGCATAAATTACCATGCTAGTGTTGCAATTTGTGTGTCCATTTTGTTTCCATGGAGATCGTAAACCAAGGTCAACCTCATTGCTTCTGCTTGTTGATTTGCAATATGCACAATGTCCACATGGGAAGTGGCCCAGTATAGGGGGCATATTTCACATCTCTGTTATTCTCTTCTGTGGTTGGATTCTCCGGGTGATGTTGTTCCGAGTTATGAGATCTTTGATGTTTTGATTTCGTTTGAATGCTACAGTTGGTCTGGGTACAGGGATCTCACTTTTATCAAGTATTGTCCAATTTTTTAGAATGATTTTCTTAATCTTATTGGACATTTTGCTATATGTGTTAACAAAAACCAGTATCGTATTTTGATTTTTTTTAGAGCTGTGTTCTCTATATTCCAGGAGAGATTCTCGTGATTATTTTTTCCTCTTTTTAATGCTTTCCTGGTTATTTGCTTTGGGTAGCCACTTGCTTTCAGATTTGTTTGCATTTTTTCAGCCATCTCTAAAAAGTCCTCTCTGTTTGAGCTATTTCTTTTTAACCTTAGGAACTGGCTTAAAGGGAGGTTATCGCATACATGTTTTGGATGGAAACTTTCATAGTGAAGCATTGAGTTCCTGTCTGTTGGTTTATTGTATGGTTTCACAAATAGACTTTTTGAAATGTATTGATTGAAATAGTGATGTCCAGAAAATTCAGGTCGTCCTTACTCGAGCTAGAAGTGAATTTAAGAAACCTATTTTGGATGTTGATCCAGTCCAGAAAGTGTGCTAATTCCACTCAAGAACCATGCCATATGATGAAAATGACATCTATGTATCGCCTCCATTTTTTGATGTTTTTGAAGAGGGGTTACCAATGTTCCTCATTTTGGTTTTCTCAAAAAATTCCATGTACAGATTCACAATACTTGGGGTCAGTGTGGCTCCCATCACGGCCCCTTGTATCTGTTGGTAGAAGTCATCATCAAAGTCAAAGTAGCTTTCTTGTAAGCTCATTTCTGTGCACCAGAGAATAAATGAAACTGGTGTTTTCGCTACCATGTGGTCTGTAAGCAGTTTTTCTTCTAGCATTTCTAATGATTCTTTTTGCGGAATACTGGTGTACAGTGCCACCACATCCAATCCTAAAAGGATTTCTGTGTCAATATCGAAAGGGAGTCCTTCAACTTCTTTGATCATTTGTGTGGTGTCGTGCACAAATGATTCCATCTTTCGGGCCATAGGTTGAAGAAATGCATCGGTAAATCTAGATAGAGGTTCCAGTACTGACTAGCACTCCCAACAACATTGGTCTGCCTGGTGGATCGGACAAAGACTTATGTATCTTGGGGAGGGTGTAGAACTGTGGGATTCTTGGTTTTGTTTTTGTTAGAAATTCAGCCTCTTTTGATGTAATCCACCCTCTTAGTCTGGCTTTCTCTACTTTCAGACCAATGAGTTCTCTAAGTTTGTCTGTCGGGTCCTCGTCTAGGTGGCAATAGCAATCCTTATCAAGCATTTGTCTGTTGCATTCCCGTACATATTTCTCTTTATCTAGTATCACTATGGCGCCTCCTTTATCTGCTTTACGGATGACAATTTTTTCATTCATGAGGAGATTTTTCATTGCTGTTTTTTCATTTGAACTCGTCTTAGTAAAGGTAGTTTTAGGTTTGTTTTGAGTTTCGAGTAGTTCTAAATCGTGAAGTACGCATTTCTGAAAGACCTTAGCGTCTGTGCTCTGGGCTTGGCTAGGAACACAGAATGTGGATTTGTTGTGTAGTTTAGAATCCGATATTTCAGGTTCGTAGTCTGTGCCTTGAAAATGTTGGAAGAGGTGAATTTTTCTCATGAAAGTAAAGAATTTTTGTCTGAAATTGAAAGGGTCATGTCTATTGGTGGGTGCAAAACCCATTCCCCGTTCGATAACCTTGGTTTCACCCTTCATTGGTGTGTAGCCACATATATTTACCATAATGCTTGCATGCTCCGGGTGATGCATGGTTCCAGATCCCAATCTTCCGGGTTGTTCTCAAAAAAAGGCTGAGCCATTGGGGGGGCTGTCCCTTTGTTCTGGTAGGTCCCATGAGTAGAGTTGTTCTTGCCCCGATAGTTATTCCGTGAGTTTTTGGGATGACGGTTTGATTGTCCTCGTCTTGGGGTTGGATTCCCATTACAGCTCCCATTGCTAGAGCTGAAGGATGTGTTCCTAAACTGGAACTTTTTTTTGGCCGCCCGGCTGGTTACCTCCATTGGTGGTATTTGTAAATAATTCTCGGAGGTATATCTGAACACTTTTTCGTGCGAGAAATTCGTAAGGTCCTTGTTCATCCTACGGACCCATTTGGTTAGAGTACTGTCCTTGAAAGCCGTCATTTCAGTTAAAAGCATATCAAGTCTTTTTTTGTAGATGTCCAAATGGGCCAGTTTTTGTATTTCTTTCTCCAAGGTTTTGAGATCCACTAGAATTTTCTCTGTCATCTCAGTTGCTGTGTTGATGATGAGAATGACCCAATCCCTGCCGCATTTGTTGGCTACATAGCTCGTTGGAGAATTACATTTTTGTTGTCAAAGAAGAGCGTTAGCTCATTCCTGACGACTAGTCCTTGTGGTAGGGTGCCCTTCCTCAGGTACTCCAACATTATTGACCCGTGTAGTTCGGTCTGTATGAGGCGTTTTTTCAGTTGGCTAAGTTCGTCCCAATTGGTGATGTTGGATGTTGCCTCAGTAGAACCCCCTAAACCCGATGCTTTCTCAAGCAATTATTTGACTTAATTCTTGTTATAACTCCTGCACCGTTCCAGTGCCATCTCTGGAGTTGAAGACAAGAAAATCGCTGTTGCTTCTTGTATTAGTATGTATTGTCTTTTTTATTTATGTGTTGGCTGTATATGCTATCAGATCTACAGCAAAAGTCAATTGTTCAAATCTCATAATTCTCCCAAGTTTGCCTAAATTCATGCACAAAAACCTCACAGTGAAGCGACCGTGCTCGATACCAACAACACAGCAGAAAAACCAAAGTACTTGTAAAGGGGACTGCCTCCTGTTGCATTAAATCACCAGGCAGTACAACAACTTATTGAAAAATATAAATCTACAATTTTTATTAATGTACACAAAAAAACATATTAATCCAAAAAACAGTAAACAACAGTATTAGACTACACAGAGACAGTAGTATAGTTGGTATACAGGGCTTACCATATGTGCCGCCCTCTAATGTCAATTGAGTCAATGGAAAGTGTCATATGCTTGTGCAAATACGCAATTAGTTAAAAACAGAGTTTTCCATACAACATTTCACTCATTCTCACCATGACCATTTCATACACATACTCTCAACACAACTCATCCAACATGTTTCTTTCCAACAAACAAAAAAAGGGGTGAACAATAAGTACAGGGAAATTCATCAGGGTACTGTCCAGGGTAGTCAGATAGTCAGTATACACTGTAAAGAGCAGTAAGCATCAACTAAACTGCATCACAACACATACGTTGCCTGTCTAATGGCTGCTTGTATTAAACACTTCTGACAATCAGCAAAAATGCGAAGAGCAAAAGAGCACACTATCAACAAATGCTGATAATGTCAAGTTGAATCCGCATCAACGACACGACACCTTGGGTTTCCATGTGTTACCTAAAAAGGAAAGAGAAAGGATGACAATAAGGAACATTGGGCTTGTTTAACACAATGGGGAATAAGAATAATTAAGTTGCCATTGTTGCTTTGTGATCAAGTATTTGGTGACTTTTGATGCTGTGAGGTGGAATAATTTTAACATGTATATTACTATGTGATGTGTATATGTTTTTTAATGTCTGTATTACTTGTGCTCAAAAGAGAATAATATATTAAAAATGATATTTTTTGGTAACACTGATTGTTATTGAGTACACAGAACACAGAATGCAGCCCATATTTGCTGAGTGGCTGTTTTGATATTGCACTATCTGAGGGTACATCAACTGTTTTACATAGAGAGTTGTTTTTGTTCCTTCCTTTGGTTAAAATAAATAAGGAACATTTTCCATATGTCTACCCAAATGCTGTTATACTTAATTAACAGTTCCAGGTTTGTTACGTGATCCTGGCATGGCTAAGGTAAGTGTATCTAAATTAACACTAAGGCAAGCTCAAGGAGCTTTAAGAGAATTTAGAACAAAAGACAAATACTAAGGCACTAATCGTAGTCACATGTATCTCTAACGGGTCAAAGTGGGATGCTATATTGAAAGACTCGTAACATTGTGGTGTCATTTTTCCTAAGGGCACTTTCCACCGTCACCGGCGTGCGGCAAAGGTATGTTGCTGGTGTCCCAAAAAGAAAGAAACGCTTACCCTCCCGTAGGTACTCGAAGGAGCTGACTCGGCTGGTAAACGTTGGCTCCAACGTTGGCGACCGAACTTCTGTGAGGAGGCTAAGGTTGTACCTGCCGTCGCAGTTGCAGGGGTTTCTATAAGAGGAGAGAACACAACAAAACAAGAAGTTGTTGTCTTTCTTGGCTTCAGCCCCTAGACTTCACTGTTTAAGCAGTTATGAGGGAAACTGAGAGGAAACAGTAATGGCAAAGTCGCGTGGGGTAGCGGCACTTGTTAACTTGGCTGTCAGTCACCTTTACGGACCGATGATTACCTTCAGTTATGCCCACACAAAACGGATCGGAATAGTGAGTCCTAACTTCTTTGTGCTGTCCGTGCTGCTACATGCACGGTGGCAGGAGGCGTGGCAGATCCGGCTGGCGGATTAGCAAATGCTTGACCGTGGGGTAGTTTTGATGATACAGCAGATTTTCATGGTCCACAGCAAAACTACGCGGGAAGAAGTAGAAAAAAACAGAGACAAAATGAGTGCTCCGTGCATATGATCATGTGGGCATGGGAGTGTGGTACACTACCGGAGGTTCTCCTCCTACCTGTGCTAGTGCCATAAGAGGCACTCACGCTCAAGAGATTATATTTCTCTTACCTAGTTTCACTGCTTTCGTCCTCGCTGGTGTAACGGTCTGGAGTGGGCGTGGTCCCGAGGTGCGCATATCATGTGGTTGTTGAGTGTGCCTCAAATACGCGAGGGCGTCATTCTTGCCTATTTCTGATAGGTCAAGAAAGTCACGTGGTGTCGCAGGCTCCCCCTAGTAACTAATTTGGCAACCACTCCTTGATCCACTATCGTGATGTTAGTGGGTCTCGGTGCTGGGTGTATAATCAGCCACAAATGTATGATATGTTGCAATTCTTCAATCACAGGATCTTTTTGGAAGATTATAACTGTGTGACACGGTATACTTTCTTTGCCAAGAGTTCTGGACGAAGTTGGTCAGCAGAAAAGTTTGTTCAAAGAGAACAGAAGGACAAGCCCTCGAATTGGTGAAATGTTTCACACACCTTCACCGCGGCTGAACGAAACACTCAACCGGATTTGCACAGTACCTTTAAATGGAGAAGAAGTTGTAGCTGTGGCAGACATTCCTGGTAGTTCCTGCAGGCTCACGATTCCTGAAGTGACTGTCAGACTGACACGAAGTAGGAAGACTGGAGGGTCCTGCACTTCCCAGGGAAGAAACCAGCAGCAGAGCAAAGCAACAAATAAAAGGTGGTACGCTCCTTAAAACCCAAGCAGGGTCCGTTCTTCCTGGCTATCCGGCCCACTGTAGCTCTGTACAGTGAATTCGACCAGAGGAGGGAGTCCTGGCTTGCAGTTTGGGTGAACTGGTTGGTCCCACCAGCTCAGGGGAAGAAGATTCCCGGGGATCTTCTCTGTCAATGGAGTTAGAGGATTCAGACCTGCAGCAGGGCTTCACCGCGCGGTTCAGTTGTGGTAGGGGTCCTCTTACATCAGCTCCTTGTCGGTTCTTTCGTTCCAGTGGCGACTCTGCCTTTCCAGACCCAGAGACGCCAATCACACAGCAGGGTGACTGTCCTGGCTGGGGGTAACAGCTGAACCTTTGAGGGGGGTAACAGCTGAAAGTTTGTTGTTTGCAAAATTTTGGAGGAATTTACTGATGATTTTTATTAAGAATGTTTTGCCTGAACCAGCTTGACCACTTACATACATCAGTACAGGTTTATAGTGTTGACAGTTACAAGTTTTAGTTTTGTGCTGCTTACCATGTTCAATTTCTTTAGTTACTTCTAGGAAAATGGTACGCTGCTCATTGTTTAGTTGTGATTTCAGTAGAGCAAAGACTTCTGCATATTGCTCATACAGACACATGGTGTTCTCTCCTTCAGTCATGGCTAATTATGCTTCATTTGCTATGAGTGGCTGTCCAAGTGGTTCTTGGCTTCCTGTCAGAGAAGGTTGACTGCTCTCAGGAGTGTCAATATATTTTGGTGCTTGAACTTCTTCTCCTTGTTGGCGTTTATTGTCCAACATGTTTTTGTACTGCGTAAAGTTTATATATGTTATGGTGCTTTCACTTGCATTGAAAGTGTCTTCATAGGAGGAATGGGTGTCTAATACATCTTCTTTTCTCCAAAAAAAAGTTGGAGTAGGGCCATGTAGTACAGTTCTTTATGTTGAGGAGTTTTTAATGGCAGCTTCATATGATTATTCAGGCTGCGTTTGGTAAATTTCACCAGGCTGCCCTAATTTTTCGACTATGTATTTACCTTTTTTCTCATCTGGTTTAATGTTATTTTTGTATGAGAAGTTTTGGGCTATTTGGTACAGGCACATGGTTTCTAAAGCAGTACTTCTGTTTGGGTAGTATGTGTCCAATAAGTTGTTTTTCAAAATGTCCTGGCTGTTGGGATAGTTTTTGGCCATTGTTTCTATGTCTTGGTATGATTTGAGAACTCTTTTTCTGTATGCAGCAGGACCAAGGCTTAGCCAGACTATGTTTTCAGATTTCCCATTTAAGGTAGTGCTGGTTAAAAAGTCTGTGGCTTCATAGCAGCCACATTCTCTATAAGAGAGAATTTTTATGTCAAAGCTGTACAATATCTGTGACAGTGTTTTGTCTGATGATATGTCATCCCAGAGTTCTTTCAGCTCTGTTTTCTCTGCTTTAGTTAAGTAGGCTGTGACATATATCGTGCAACTGCAGTGGAATTTTCTGCAATGTACTGCACATCTATATTTGCATTCCATAGGAGGTCAATTATTGCAATGTAATCATTGATGTACTTCGATGCTTTGGTTCTTTTTATGCAGTATGTGTTTTTAGGAGATGTGCCTTTCACACTGTGTCTAATTGAAGACATAAATCTGTTTACTTGTCCTGTTGCTGAAACTGGTCTAGGGAAACCAAAGCAGCATTTGGTGTGGTATTTGCTTTTGTTTTTACATTTGTACTGAAGATACTTGCCACACTTGTGTCTTTGAAACTGCAAAATGTGTGCATGTAGGTTGCTATGAGTACTTTCTGAAGGGATTTTGCAAGTGACATATTTGTGAATGAACTGCAAAACAGTTACATCACAGTCCTGACCAAATTTAGGAACATTTTTAATCCACGAAAGCATGTGGATGTGTGGTGCTCCTCTGGCTTGATATTCTGCCAAAATATCCTTACTCCAAAGAAAACAGAATACAAAAAGAACCCTCATAACTGACCTTGACCTTGAGACTCACAAAGCTATTAGAAAAGACCAGCCACAATTCAATTTCACTCCACTTACAATCAAAGAGGCTGAAAACAGTATGCTGAATCTCAAACCTTCCAATTGCAAAGGAAACACCTGGCCAGTTCCTCTTATCAAGGAGGCCACGAAAGAGCTATCTCCTTCCATCACTGATATCATCAACTCCTCCTTTAACTCCAGTACAGTTCCCACTAATTTAATGGACGCCTGTGTACTCCCATTATTAAAGAAACCATCACTAGACCTGAACAACCCCTGCAATTATCGACCAATCACTACGGTGCTGTTTTTGTTAAACATTTTAGACAGGGCAGCCTACCAACAGATAGAGAGACATCTGGGATCCAACAATTGGTTAGAATTAAGACAATCAGGCTTAAGAACCAGGTGTGGGACAGAAACAGTGCTCATTGACCAAAATACCCAAATCCAAACACTGAAGGACAAGGGTAAACTAGCCTTGCTTCTCCTTCTTGACCTATCAGCGGCATTTGACGTGTTGAACCATGACATTTTATGCAAACACCTTTCAATTGCGGCTCACTTCTCGGTCCAAGCGAATGCCTGGATTAAGTCCTTTCTTGATTATAGATCTATGAGGGTCTTAGCACCCTCAGCATCTGCCTTACCAACGTCAGTTACATGTGGAGTACCGCAGGGATTAGTGGGAACTGTACTGGAGTTAAAGGAGGAGTTGATGATATCAGTGATGGAAGGAGATAGCTCTTTCGTGGCCTCCTTGATAAGAGGAACTGGCCAGGTGTTTCCTTTGCAATTGGAAGGTTTGAGATTCAGCATACTGTTTTCAGCCTCTTTGATTGTAAGTGGAGTGAAATTGAATTGTGGCTGGTCTTTTCTAATAGCTTTGTGAGTCTCAAGGTCAAGGTCAGTTATGAGGGTTCTTTTTGTATTCTGTTTTCTTTGTATTCTGTTTTCTTTGGATACTCTCTATAATGTGTTCACCAAGCCCCTTTTTGATACACTTGATGATCTGGGCATCATATACATAAACTATGCTGATGGCACCCAGATACTAGTACTAATCACTGGTGACCACATTACAGACAGTAAGACCCTTAATAACATCTACAGCATCATACAAGCTTGAATGGCGACTCATGGACTGTGCTTGAACGACAAGAAGACCGAGTTGCTTCTCCTAGGGTCCCCTTCCAAACTAAACAAATTAGGAAAAACTTTTAACTCATTCAACATTGATGGTAACTTAATTAAAGTGGCCAAGGCAGTGAAAACATTAGGAATCCACATTGTTGCTGCACTCATGCTAAATAGACAAATTAACGCATCTTCCACAGCTCAGACATGCAAGTTAATCACAGCCTGCTGCCAATATTTGTCTACACTCAATTGTATCACAAAAGCAAGAGCTTTAGTATTATCCAAGCTTGACTATTGCAATGCACTATACCTTGGAACCTCCCAACGCAATCTGAATAAAATGCAAGTCATGCAAAATAATGCCATCAGAGCAGCATTAAACATTTCTAGGAATCAACATATCACTGCAGCCAGACATAAACTGGCTTAATATCAAGCAAAGAATAGATCTAAAAATACAATCCATTACACATAAGTGCTTAGCTAATGAAGCTCCCACCTACCTAATACTATCAGCCGAAACTCCACCACTAGACCTACCAGATCATCCCAATCACACCGTGTCACCATTACTCGATTCAAACTGCAACATGCAGGAGGGGCTAGCTTTCCAGTCCTAGCGGCCAATAAATTGAAAACATTACCTGCACCCTTGAGAGAGGAATTGCATTCCTCCTCTTCCACAAAAAGGTTAAAACCCGGTTGCAGGAGCAAGATCAGGCATAAATATGCAGGCTCACACTATATATATGTAAATTCAGTCACCTGCCCTGCTACAGTAGCTCTAGGTTCCACTAATATCGTCATTCCTGATGTAACTGAACATATTGCATATACGTTTGTAAATCTCTTTATGGTTGTAACTACCTGTGATGATCTATGATTATGCCCTATTTTTGCCTGTTTTTACTGTAACATGTACGCATAGCGCCCAGTTACCTCTGGGTTGGGTTTGAGCTCTATAAATAAATAAAACTAAACTAAGTGCACCACTTCTCCAAGGGGAGGAAGTGTTTTATTATAAATTAAGTGCAGCATGGCAATAAAGCAATGATGGAAGTACCTTAATACATTTACAGGATCAAGAGTGCAGATTTCTCCTGGTGTTTTAATGTGTATACCTGTTTTGTTTTGTTTGCTATGCGTAGGAAAGTGGGCAAGTCTTCCCATGCATACTCTGCACAACTTAAAGTGACAAACCATGTGGGCGGGTCATGGTTGCGCAGCATACACTGTAAATCTGCATGCCGTTGGTACCATACATGTTTGCCAAGGGATTTGTAATACTTGACTGTAAAACTTTGTCTTTCTCTTGCACCTTTTGAAGTAGCTACGTAGCAGACATGTTTTGAAAATTGGAACCTGTTTTCAATGTGTGTGCAACTCCATAACTAAGTCATAGATTTCAGCGCAGAGGCAGTGCATGTGAGCAGTGCAGAGAGGTAGCATGCGTCAGCGTGCGCCAGCCGTGTGCGCTAAACAGCATTCTGGCGCACCGCGTATTCATGGAACATCAAAGCAATTTTTAGCGCTGGCGCAGAGAACATCCCGCAGCGCCAGTTACGGCCCCACGAATGCCCTTTGTGCAAGGATAAGGCATTGAAATCCCCAATTCAGCGCAAAGGGCCGCGCTAACCCTGCACCAGTTCACAGGGATGGGACAGTGCATTTGGGGGGTGCTTGGGAAGTTTCACACGCGATAGGGCTTGGGCGAGCACGGTACGTGTATTCTAAGGGGTGCACGGGGAGTATCACATGCGATAGGCCTTGGGCGAGCGGGGTACGTGTATTCTGAGGGGTGCGCAGGGAGCGGGCGAGCAGGGTACATGTATCTTGGGGGTGCGCAGGAACTATCACACGCAAATTAGCAGTGTGGGACCTCCCAGGTGTGCCCTCTCCCCCCCTCCCCAGGCCCTGCAGGCAGCCCACACCAAAGGGGACTACCCTGCACCCCAGGCCATGCCTCGCAGGCAGTCGATCCACCTTGGGAATGCCCCGCAGGTTGCCCATCCACCCTGGGCATGCCCCCCCAGCCAGCCCACATGTCACTGTGCACCAGTGAGCACCGACTCATGTCCGCCTGCACCCCACCCACCTGGCAGTGAGGGGCACCTGTCAGCAGGCCCTGACTCATGTCCCCCTGTACCCACACCCAACCAGCAGTGACAGGCACATGCCAGCAGGCCCTGACTCATATCCCCCTGCACCCCCACCCACCCGGCAGTGAAAGGCACCTGCCAGCAGGCCCCGACTCATGTCCCCCTGCACCCCCACCCACCCAGCAGTGACAGGAACATGCCAGCAGGACCTGACTCATGTCCCCCTGCACCCCCACTCACCTGGCAGTGAGGGGCACCTGCCAGAAGGCCTCGACTTATGTCCCCCTGCACTCCCACCCACCTGGCAGTGACAGGTACCTGCCAGCAGGCCCCGACTCATGTCCCCCTGCACCCCACCCAACTGGCAGTGAGGGCACCTGCCAGCAGGCCCCGACTCATGTACCCCTGCACACCCACCCACCTTGCAGTGAGGGTCACCTGCCAGAAGGCCCCGGCTCATGTCCCCCTGCACCCCACCCACCTGGCAGTGACGGGCACCTGCCAGCAGGTCCCGACTCATGTCCCCCTGCACCCCCACCCACCTGGCAGTGACGGCACCTGCCAGCAGGCCCCGACTCATGTCCCCCTCCAACACGTCATCATGACCCACAATTATGGCCCTCATGGCCACCAAAATCCCAACACACGCCACCCCTGCCCAAAGAACCAACCAAGTATTACATTCACCCCACATTGAAATGCCCATTACATGAAACAACCCAAATGGCATGTATGTACATCAACACATGTCCTTCACACACACACAATGGGTTCCAGTGAATGTGAAAACCCTCATCGTGACATGCATGAAACCAATGAGAGAATACCACACATTGAAGTATGAAACAAAAATGTATTCAACACAAAATTAAGTGAATGAAATGAAATCACACAATAATGGAAATAATAAATAAAATGCATCATGTTCCAAAATGAAAAGAAATATGAAATCAGAATCCAAAGAAATCCAAATGAAAATGTGTCCAAAGTCACCGTCCAACAAAGCAAATCCAAACGGAAAGAAATAAGTAAAATCCATTGCTCCATGGTGAAAAATTAAATAAAAATGACAAAAAATCCACTGTTCAACTATATAGAAATAACAAATCCAGGGTCCATGAGCCCAACCATTGAAATGAAACCTACAAAAAATACTACCTAATGAAGAACCAAGAGCCAAAAATGAAAGAAAAACATAAATGACACTAATTAACTATATACAATGGTCGTGGGCAAGTCCTACGGCTCACTTGCCGATTTTCCGGGCCAGGGCATCATCGAACTCCTGTTGTATGTCCTGGAGGCGGGCCTGTTCCATGGCACCGAGGTTTCGCAGGGATGACGCCATGTCCAACTCCAACTCCCTGAGAATTGCCTCGAGACACTCGGCCCGCCTCAACGCCCTGCGCATGGAGTTCTCCACCCTGACCATAGTGAGCCGTGCCTCTTCTGCCCACCGCCGCTCCGCATCTATGTGCTGGCCCAACTGCTGCCACACAGAAGACACTCCCAATCCAGGGTCCTCCTGCCCTCCGGCCAATGCCTACCCCTCTGATGTTGATGGCCCCGAGCCATCATCGCTCCCACCTTGAGCCTGCTGCTGCTGTGCCTGGGCCCTGGCTCTTGATGCCTGCACATCCTCCTCCTGCTGGAGTGCAGTTGTTGGTGTGGCCACCCCTGCTGGACCTCTGACTCCCTGTCATGATCTCTGCTTCCAAAAGGTCAGGGTTTTCCCAACTCCCTTGGAAGCAGATCCATAACCCAGGTTCCGAGGGCCAACCAGTCCCAATTGGGACCTTTTGGACCCAGTCCTGGCGCCAGTGGCACCAGGCTCATAAATGTGCCCAGTCCCAGCGCTGGAAGCGCCGGGCTCATGATGCTTGGGTGGACTTACCTGCAGCAGACCATGCTGCTTACTTGCCTGCCAGCTGAGCCTCTGATCCTCTTCTGTTTGGAACTACTTTTCCTGTTGGGTGGGGCAGGAGCCACTCCCTAGATTCAGAACACTGGAACTCTTCTGGAAAGCAGGAACTCTTTTCTTACCTAGGTGTGGCTGTGGAAGGAGACACCTAAGCACTACAGGAGGCTATTTAAACCACACCCGGTGGATGAATCTTGCTTTGCGTTATTCTGCATCCTCTGCAGCAGAACGCTCATCGTGTCTTCTGCATCGGATCCTGGGCCTAAGGAAAAAGGCTTACCATCCTGAATCCAGTCTTCAGCAACACCTATAAAGACAAGAAAGAACAGGTTAGCATTCCGGCATCTGAAAGACAAAGGCTTACCTACTCTTCGTGCGCTCCGGAGGTCTTCACACTGCATTCCGGCATCTGAAAGACAAAAGCTTACCGACTCTTCGCACGCTCCGGAGGCCTTCGGCGCTGCATCCTGCATCTGAAAGACAAAACAAGGTGCGTTTAAAGACATTGGGGAACTTTGATACTCACGTGCCATTACTCCTTTCCACATCAACCCCAGTGGGTATTCCGGCACCCTGCAGCCGCTCCGAACTCGTACCTGCAAAATAAAAAACAGTTAGAGCGCATCGTGAAGCAGGCAACAAGCGCTTACTTACGTGCTTCCAAGCGCTTCTATTCATCATACGGACTCCATCTTCAACTCACTTCAGCCCGTCATCCGCCATCGCCGGAACCTGCAAAACAAGAGACATCATTGCTAAAGACTTTAAAGACAATAGAATTACTCGAAACTTACCGTTCGTGCAGTAAACGACGGACAGCAATCCTCTGAAGTCAAGAGGCCTGCGCTACCGATCCAGTGAAGAAACTGGTTACAGCACCCTGCCCCGAGGCAGATGGAGAGCTCGGCATTCACTTACCTAAGGTGAGAGCGTTAACCTTTGGGGGTCTACAGGAGAGCAAAAAAGGGAAGAGATAGGGACACCCCAATAACCCCAGTTCATTAATCCCATATTTTCTGTCTGCAGACATCTTACTCTTGAAGTCAGGCATACAGTGCACAGAGGTCCAGCCCAAAGAGCCAACCGGGTGCTACACATCACCTTTGAAGATACGGTAGTCGCCCAGTCAAGACCGGCGCCTCTGCGAGAATCAGGTGAGCGTTACAGAACGCAAAGCCTACCGCAAAACTCTCGCCCAGGCGCTATGGAAACCTCGGATATTGACCATCTAGCCCGGTTACTTGGGGAACTAAGGGCAGAAGTGCATGCAGCTCGTCAGGAAACGAATGCTCTAAGAAGGGAACTAATTATTTCCAAGGAGAGAACAGACTGTCTTGCTAGACAATTGCTACAGTCACAAGCCGGACAAACCCCGTTACCCGCATCAGGGGCAAATCTTCCTTCAACATCCTCTATGAATCCAGTGCAGATCAACCT
Source organism: Ambystoma mexicanum (assembly GCF_040938575.1). Lineage (NCBI taxonomy): Eukaryota > Metazoa > Chordata > Amphibia > Caudata > Ambystomatidae > Ambystoma > Ambystoma mexicanum. The sequence continues at coordinate 1,169,113,501 of NC_090922.1, forward strand.
ACCTGGGAATGTACCTCTGGCTCCGCCCGAACGATTTTCTGGTGACCCAAAGAGGTTTGCAGTATTTATCAATCAGTGCCGGTTGCACTTCTTATGCCGGCCAGCAGCCTTTCCAACTGATCAAGCTAAAGTAGCTTTTGTACTTTCGTACCTTAGTGGCAATGCGGCAGACTGGTCGATCCCTCTAGTTAATCAAGATGATCCGGTTCTCCATGATTTTCAAGCCTTTCAGCTTAGTATGGAAAAAATGTTCGCAAGACATTCACAGGGGCAGGCCTTGGACAATGAGCTTCTTTCGTTGCGACAGGGTAATCAAGACCTTTTGGCTTATATTGCATCTTTCAATAGACTAATAGTGGAAACTCAATGGCCTGAGGACAAAAGGATTACGCTGTTTTACAGAGGTCTACGTGGAGAGCTCAAAGACGTTTTAGCCCAAGTAGTGAATCCCCCACAAGACTGTTCGGATTATATAGACTTGGTCGTTCAAATAGATCATAGACTGCAAAACAGGAAGGCCGACCGTTCCAAGTTTGATGCTCGAGTATTTTCCAAACCGCCAACTCCTTCCAAAGGAGTAGACTCCGGGGAACCCATGCAAATCGGGGGTCTGAAAGGTCCTCTAACACAAAAGGAGCGGGAAAGGAGAAAACAGTTGCAATTATGCCTATATTGCGGAAACTCAGGGCACTTTCTTCGAGACTGTCCGGTGAAACCTGCCAAGAAGGCAGTAGGAGCTGCAGTTACCAAAGTTACAAACTCTGAGCAGGGAAACAACCTCGCCCGACAAGAATAGAGGTCCTCTTGCCGAGCGTGAAAACCAGTTCCGTGACCTCGCATTTCGTGATACCTATGGTCCTCATTAGCCCTGATAATCCGGATCGATTACATGCAATTGAAGCTTACGTCGACAGCGGTGCCATCGGCAATTATGTGGATCATGAAATGGTTTTGAGGATGAATCTAACTCTTTGTCCCAAGGCTGTAAAGGACGTCATTATTACAGTGGATGGTACGGAGATAGCCTCCGGGCCAGTAACGCATACCACTCAAGAGGTGACGCTAGTAAGTCAAGATGGACACCATGAGAAGATCGTGTTCGATGTGATCAAGGCCCCTCAGTTTCAGATTATTCTAGGAATACCTTGGTTAGAGAAACACAATCCTCTGATCGATTGGCGAGCAAGAACGGTCCAGTTTCCAGAATGTGTCTCTACTTGTCACCCTCCACCTGGTGTTGCACTGGCAGCAATTTCCTCAGAGACTCCCCAGTTACCTCCCGAATACCTTGAATACCAAGATGTTTTCCGGAAGGATCAGGCTAACACTCTACCTCCTCATAGGTCTTATGACTGCCAGATAGACCTGATACCTGGATCTACTCCTCCTTGTAGTAGAATTTATGCCCTCACCGAGCCTGAGAACCTTCACCTTCGACAATACCTGGAACAATACCTGGCGAATGGGTTTATTCGTCTTTCCAAGTCCCCTGCTTCTTCAGCTTTCTTCTTCGTTCCAAAAAAGGAAGGAGACCTTAGAACTTGTATCGATTATCGCTCCCTGAACCAGATCACCGTTAAGAATAGATATCTGTTACCTTTGATCCCTGAACTCCCGGACCAAGTCAGAAAAGCATGCATATATACAAAGCTGGATCTTAGAGGAGCTTACCACTTGGTACGAGTAAAAGAGGGCGATGAATGGAAGACTGCCTTCCGCACCAAGTATGGGCTATTTGAATATCAGGTCATGCCCTTCGGACTTTGCAATGCCCCGGCCGCCTTTCAATATTTTATGAACGATGTCCTCAGAGAGCTCATAGATGTGTGTGTTGTTGTTTACATTGACGACATCCTCGTTTATTCTTCATCGGAATCTGAACATCGGAAACACGTGAAAATGGTCCTCGAAAGATTGCGTCAACACAAACTTTTCGCTAAGTTGGAAAAATGTGTTTTCAACGTGACTGAAGTTGAATTCTTGGGATTCATATTATCACCTGGCGGAGTACGTATGGATTCAAAGAAGGTCGATGCAGTTCTCAAATGGCCATCACCATCCTCCGTAAAAGGTGTGCAAAGCATGTTAGGCTTCGCTAACTTTTACCGCAGGTTTATCCCCAAATTCTCTCGAATAGTCCAGCCCATCACTGCCTTGTTAAAGAAAAACAAACGTTTTGAATGGTCTACCGAGGCGGAACAAGCTTTCCAGGATTTGAAGACTAAATTTATCTCTGCACCAATCTTAAAACACCCTCGCCTCGAACTCCCCTACATCGTGGAAACTGATGCTTCAAGCCTTGCCATGGGGGCAGTTCTATCACAAAAGGACCCGGTAACCAATCAGTTGCATCCCGTGGCATTTTGGTCCCGCAAATTCTCGCCTCCTGAAATCAATTACACGATTACTGACAAGGAACTTCTGGCTATCAAGTCTGCCTTTAAGGCTTGGCGGCATTATCTGCTGGGGGCCCGACACACCGTTACTGTGATTACGGATCACCGAAACCTGCAATATTTGAAAACCGCAAAAGCCCAATCCTCTAGACAACTCCGTTGGGCATTATTCTTTGCCCAGTTTGACTTCATAATTACCTATCGACCTGGTACAAAGAACGGTAAAGCTGATGCCCTTTCTCGGATGGGAGTGGAAGAACACTTGATCAACCCTAAACCTGTACCAATCATTCCCGAACAAAGAATTCTGGGTGTAATCGCCACAGAATCCATAGAGGAAGTTAAGGATAAAGCCAGGCAACTTGTAACTCCAGCAGACATACAGAATTGGCATCTGCAGGGAAAGGACTTTGCAGTAAAGGACAACTTATTGTATTTCCAAGAACGATTATACCTACCCAGCACAGATTTACAGAAAAAAGTAATCTCCTGTTATCACGATTCTTTAATGGAAGGTCATCCCGGTATGGCCAAGACCTCAGAAAAGATCAAGCGCTACTTCTGGTGGCCGTCTTGGAAAAAAGATATTAGAGACTTTATAATGTCTTGTGGAGTATGCGCCCAAAACAAGAGTCAAAAGGAAAGACCAGCAGGCCTCTTACGCCCTATTGACATCCCACCTCGCCCTTGGCATACGCTTTCTATGGACTTCATCACCGATCTACCTCCATGCTCCGGATACAATACGATTCTAGTAATCGTGGACTTATTCTCCAAGATGGCGCATTTAATTCCGCTCAAAGGCTTGCCAACAGCAGCAACTCTGGCCCAAGAATTTCTCGAAAACATCGTCCGACTACACGGTTTTCCTTCGGTTCTAATTTCGGATCGAGGTAGTCAATTTATTTCTCATTTTTGGCGAAGTTGCTGTCGGTCGGCTCAAATTGATGTGAGACTATCGACCAGTCACCACCCTCAGACCGACGGACAAACCGAGAGGACCAATCAAACTCTGGAACAGTATTTACGCTGCATGCTGCAACAAACTGAAAAAACTTGGAAAGACATCCTTTGGATAGCCGAATATGCCTACAATAACTCTGTCCATTCGGGAACTGGGAAAACACCGTTTTTTCTTTTGTACGGCAGTCACCCTCGAACCTCAGAGTTGGATCCACTCCAAGATCTTGAAACACCAGCAGTAGACTACCTGCATTCTACAATCACCAAAGCCTTTAAGGAAGCTGTTTCTCACCTTCAAAGGGCTAAAGAACAATACAAGAAAGGAGCAGATCAACATCGGAAGGAAGCCCCTCAATATCAAGTAGGGGACCAAGTCTGGTTATCCATCAAATATCTACCTCTAAAAGGGCCACGCACATTCAACCCAAGATACCTTGGTCCCTATTCCATCACTACCATAATAAACCCAGTAGCGGTCAAGTTGGACTTGCCCCCTCACATGAAGATACATCCGGTCTTCCACGTCTCTCTATTAAAACCCGTGCAACCTCAAACCCGACTAACTAAATCTCCAAAACCTATCCTAGTTGATGGAGAACTCGAGTTTGAAGTCAAAAGCATTCTGGACTCCAAGATCTCCAAATCTAAACTATTTTACCTAATTGACTGGAAAGGCTACGGCCCCCAAGAGAGATCCTGGGAACCTGCTGAATATGTCCACGCTCCTCGCCTAATCAAAAGATTTCACCGAACATTTCCTGACAAGCCAAAACCCCCGGAGAAGCCTGGTTTGGGAGGGGCCTTGAGGGGAGGTACTGTCATGATCTCTGCTTCCAAAAGGTCAGGGTTTTCCCAACTCCCTTGGAAGCAGATCCATAACCCAGGTTCCGAGGGCCAACCAGTCCCAATTGGGACCTTTTGGACCCAGTCCTGGCGCCAGTGGCACCAGGCTCATAAATGTGCCCAGTCCCAGCGCTGGAAGCGCCGGGCTCATGATGCTTGGGTGGACTTACCTGCAGCAGACCATGCTGCTTACTTGCCTGCCAGCTGAGCCTCTGATCCTCTTCTGTTTGGAACTACTTTTCCTGTTGGGTGGGGCAGGAGCCACTCCCTAGATTCAGAACACTGGAACTCTTCTGGAAAGCAGGAACTCTTTTCTTACCTAGGCGTGGCTGTGGAAGGAGACACCTAAGCACTACAGGAGGCTATTTAAACCACACCCGGTGGATGAATCTTGCTTTGCGTTATTCTGCATCCTCTGCAGCAGAACGCTCATCGTGTCTTCTGCATCGGATCCTGGGCCTAAGGAAAAAGGCTTACCATCCTGAATCCAGTCTTCAGCAACACCTATAAAGACAAGAAAGAACAGGTTAGCATTCCGGCATCTGAAAGACAAAGGCTTAACTACTCTTCGTGCGCTCCAGAGGTCTTCACACTGCATTCCGGCATCTGAAAGACAAAAGCTTACTGACTCTTCGCACGCTCCGGAGGCCTTCGGCGCTGCATCCTGCATCTAAAAGACAAAACAAGGTGCGTTTAAAGACATTGGGGAACTTTGATACTCACGTGCCATTACTCCTTTCCACATCAACCCCAGTGGGTATTCCGGCACCCTGCAGCCGCTCCGAACTCGTACCTGCAAAATAAAAGACAGTTAGAGCGCATCGTGAAGCAGGCAACAAGCGCTTACTTACGTGCTTCCAAGCGCTTCTATTCATCATACGGACTCCATCTTCAACTCACTTCAGCCCGTCATCCGCCATCGCCGGAACCTGCAAAACAAGAGACATCATTGCTAAAGACTTTAAAGACAATAGAATTACTCGAAACTTACCGTTCGTGCAGTAAACGACGGACAGCAGTCCTCTGAAGTCAAGAGGCCTGCGCTACCGATCCAGTGAAGAAACTGGTTACAGCACCCTGCCCCGAGGCAGATGGAGAGCTCGGCATTCACTTACCTAAGGTGAGAGCGTTAACCTTTGGGGGTCTACAGGAGAGCAAAAAAGGGAAGAGATAGGGACACCCCAATAACCCCAGTTCATTAATCCCATATGTTCTGTCTGCAGACATCTTACTCTTGAAGTCAGGCATACAGTGCACAGAGGTCCAGCCCAAAGAGCCAACCGGGTGCTACACATCACCTTTGAAGATACGGTAGTCGCCCAGTCAAGACCGGCGCCTCTGCGAGAATCAGGTGAGCGTTACACTCCCGACTGAGGCAGGGATGTGTCCTCCACCAGCCTGGCCGCTGTGTCAAAGGCAGCTCCACAGGGTACCCAGGGTACCCAGGTGATACATGGGCTGGAAGATGGCATAGAGTATGACTGGCGCATAGGGGGTTCAGGAGGGGATTGGAAGAAGGTCCAGCAGACAGAGGAATCCAGTCCTGGTGACCCGTCCCAGTAGGTCGACGCGGTCAAGGAGGCATCCGAGATGACGTGCACTGTCTTCACGAAAACACTGCAGATCACCTTGCATGCCCCGTTGATGCAACGCCATACCAGCCAGGACAAGCTCAACCCGGTCCCGGATTGCCACGTCCACAGGGAGAGGAAGGCCAGTTGTTGTGTGCTCATCCCCTCCCTGAAAATGGGTCTGGATGTAGGCATCCCTGCTGGTGCGGGATGATGCAGTCACAGGATCGGGGACAGGATTACACTGCTGCCTCCTGTCCTTGCCCCTGGACTGCACCACTAGCACCAGTGGAATGCCCCCCTCCACACCCTGTGTGTGACCCTTCCACAGCCTCCTCCTCAACCAAAACCCCCACCAACCTGGATGACTCCGTGCCATCTTCCTCCATCGCACCCTGTGGGGTCTCAGCTGCCCATTCTGCTACCCTCGGCAGCTGTGGGCATGGATGCAGCACCAGACTCCTCACTCCCCGACGAGATGACAACCTGGGAGGGGAGCTGGGCCTTGCGTCTCTGGCTGGCGGTGCGATCCCTGCCGCTTTTCTCCACAGCACCGTCTCCGCCCTCTTCATCAGTTGATGCTGCAGAGAGATGGAACACAGGCATCAGGGCACTGTACAATGGTCTGATAAACACATTACAGTTGTACATGAGTGGCAGTGTCAAACTTCAAACATGGCATCACACTCCCCAACACACATGTCATTTCAACTCACACACATGAGCACAACAACGGGAATGTTGCACCAGGCAGCACCATCCATACACAAACAGCATGAGCTGCTGAAGGTGAGCCTGACATCACATGCAACACGGGGAGTGCAGAACACATGCACACACGCCACCACACATACATGCATCTGTACATCTCCACTACCTGTCGCTGTGATAACATCCCCATCCATGTCACATCTGGCAATCAGCCTCCTACATGTCAGTGTCATATGCATCCATGGTGTATCACAGTTGCACACTTGTCAAATACACACACATGCAAATGTACATAGTGCAGCTACATGCAGGTAGAAGCAGCATCCATGTGTGACACCACAACCATGCCACAGTACATACACAGGATTTAAAATTGTGTGCACCCACACCTGCATTTGCCAAGCATGCTTACCAAGACATACACCATAGATGTGTCTCAAACATGAGAGGACTCACATGCGGCAGGCTCATTTCCCTGTACATACACATGCATACATGGCCCTACACAGATATATGTACAACCTGCAAACTCCTGCCACACCTCAACATGCACAGCGTCCAATCGGTATGCATGTACACTTACCGCTCAACTCAAGACGGGTATGCCTCTCAAGGACCTGGAGGTGGAGCACTGGGCGTATACGTTCCAGGAACCTCACCTGGTTGTTGGTTAGGTGGGCCGGCACCCCTTGGCATACGCTGCCTCCAAGAGGCGCCGGGCCTTGTTGAGGGTCCTGGACTTGAAGTCCTCTCAGCACTTCCGGACGTGTTGAATGACGCAGACTGCCACCCCCCCCTCGTTGATGGCAGTCACGATGTCCATCCAGATCCTCTTCCGTCCTTCATTGTCGGTGCGCGAACTTCAAAAGAGGGCATCATACTGCCCCAGGACTTGCTTCACCAGGATACCAACTTCATTAGCACTGAAGCTGGTAGCCCTCTGCCACTCTGCTTGGGGGTTGCCAGTGGTGCCAGATGGTGTTGTGTCTGACATGGCAAACCCAGAGACAGGTGTGGGTGGGCAACTGGCAACTGGGTCCTGGGGCTGGGCTGTGGAGCGATGGTATCCCAGTCGGGAGTCTTCAGTTCCAGCAGGAGAGGTCACAGCAACTGCACCCCTGCAGATGGCTGATGTCCAGGCACCAAATAGCAGGGCACGTGGGCAGCAGGCAGGCAGCAGAAGATGGCAGGTGGGAGCATGCTCAGGGTTCTGGGGGGCAGGAAAATGGCCTTCTGGGCAGGAGCGTGGTCTTCCATGTGTTGCTGCATGGGCAGCTTGATACGGAGTGATTTGGCACATGAAGAAACTGCACATAAGCGTGTAATTCGAGGAAAGGCCCTTAGCGCGTAAGCGCGTCTGTGACGTGACGCACAAGGGCGTTTCCCTCAACATGGGTGCATGTTGATTGTACAAGTGAAAAAACTGCACGTCCGGGTGTGGCTGTGTGCAATTGGAGGAAAGGGCCTTAGTACGTACGCGTGTAAGTGACATTGCACGTGTGGGCTGGCTTAAAAGGTACACGTAGGATGCCATTTTCTTGTACATGCTTTTTGTGGAGAGCGAGCGGGTGATTAATGTACTTCTTGTCAGTTCACACGCGATAACTTCACAACGGTTCCAGTTTGTACACCCTGTTTACTCAGACAGCGTTCAAATCTTCTTTTGGCGGGGGTGTTGCCAACACGCACACGCGTCTTTTTCATGTTCTTTTTCCAGGCAGACAGTGAGTCGCGCACATATTTTCCAACTGTGGTACCCCTGTGTGTTGCATACCCGTTCAGAGGTCATTGTAGGGTTGCGTGCATGTGTGCTTTTGTTTTTGGGGTGCCTGTGCATTGCCTGACCGTCATCTTCCCCCAGGGGTCACATACAGCCTTGCTAGAGCACTAGGATACAAATTCCATCTAGTACCCTACCCCTTTCACCCCAATTGCCCAAGACAATTGTTTACTGCAATTCCCATACACACAACAACATCAGTGCCATGGTTGGGAGGCGACCAAGCAGAAAGCGATATAAAGGTGGTCAAGCTCAAAGAGGTGGGCGCAGTAGGGGGTGTGGCCAGATTGTGCAGGGTGGCCCAAGAGGCCAGTGTGTGAAGGACCAAGCAGGAACACATATGCCCCCCAATGGTTGGGGAATTGTAGCTGACACCATCCCAGCTCAGCCCTTGTTAAACCGGCCAATATTGTCAACTGAATCGGCACAGGATGACTCCCAGGCTGACTTCCGTGTCACCAAGTCTAAGCCACGTGTGGCAGTGAAAATTGTTGTCACCAGGCCACGTAGATCTGGGGCAGCAATGTCATCTGCTGCCCCAAGTAGCCAGGGTGAGGAGGCTGCAGGGGCAGCTGCAGCTCAATCCACCCCAGCTCCAAGTCTCCCAGCCAGGACAGTGTCGGTCCAAGTACATCACACCGAGGTTGGTCCTGCCAACATCATCCTGCAGCCAATGCCTGCAGTGAGACCTTTGGTCATTGTGCCTTTGGAAACTTCCAGTGCCCAGTCCACCTGCACTTCTGCCCCTACCAACCAGAGCGGCCTAAGCCACTCAGGGTCTGCACCACCTTCCAAGAAGAAGAGTGCTCTTGCAGTACAGGCTGGGACCCCTACACACTCCGGCACGTCAAGGAAGCCTAGTTTCAATGACGCCGAACTAGATGCACTTGTGGCCTATGTGTTGGCACATAGCCGTGAAAGGGTGGTGACTGCAGGGTGCAACACTACGCCTGCTCAACGTAGGGCCCATTGGCAGACCATCGCAGACCACATTAGTTCCTTTGGATTCGTGAAGCGCACAGCTGATGATTGCTCTAAGCGGTGGAATGACCTGAAACGCAGAGCAAAGAACAAGCTGGCTTCCAATAATGCCTCTACTCTGGTGATTGGTGCTGGGTCTCCACCAGAGGATGACCAACTCACTGAACATGAGTCTGTCGCTGGAGGCTTCATCACAGAGGATCAGATCCGAGGCATGGGAGACCTACCAGATCTTGAAGCATTGTCGAGTGAGTGCCCATGCATGTGTGTGCAATCCATGTGTATGTTGCTTGGGTGATGTGTTCTGATTGAGTGCCAGGTGAGGCTGTGCAGTCATGACTGGTATGGGTCACCCATGTGGTCCTTCCAAACCTTTCCCCGGCCTTGGGTTTGGGTATGACAGTATCCCTTCTGACCACAGTTGCCAATTTGCACCTGATTACTGCAGTTGCCATTCAACTGTCATCTTGCAACAACATTGTTCAAAATGTTTTCCTGTTCATTCATCCTGATTGTTTTGATCCTTGCCATTTTTACCACATCTTTTTTTGCTGTACTGCCACAAATGTAACATGCTTCAGTCATAGATTACACCCCACTATGGCCAACATTTATTACCTTGTTATCGGAATGATTTCACCATTCAGTCTGATTGAGTAATGTGCACCTACACATGGCCTGCACACAATCATTTTTGGGCCCTGTTTGAATGTTGAACATGACTGTTGTCTTCTGTCATGTTGAAGTGACCAACCATTGATGTATCCATGTGCCTGCCATCACTGCATCAGTGAACAATGGATTTGTTGCAGCATGTGGCACATGCGTGTTTTGTCACAGTATTTTGCATGTTTATCTTATGATGTCCATCTCACATGGATGGGTGACAGTACTTATTTCCTACCATATGGCTGTACTTGTTAAATGTACCATGGCTCTGCTACGTGCCATCTGTGTGCTGGCATGTGTCATGTATGTGTATTGGACATGCTACTCACAGGCTAATGTGTGATGCCAGTGCTATCCAGCATGCAGCACATGTGTTGCTTTTCCATCTTGGAGTCCTCAGTGTCTGCTTTTTGCCTCCCCTTCCAACTCATTGACAGTGCATGCATGCCAGGGTTATTGTCATGTGGGACATGTGTCATTTATGTACTGGATCTCTGCCTCGTCAGGCCTATGTGTGTGTGCTATGGTGCTCATGCCTGTTTCCATTTGTTATCTTTCATGTTTTTGCAGGTGATGAGGCACTTGATGCTGTTGAGGAGAAGGAGGAGATGGTGCAGACCCAGGAGGAATCACAGCCACAACCGGACACCAGTGGAGGATGTGGTGTGGTGGTGGGTGAAAACCAATTTCTCCTACAGACCATGCTGTCCACGGGTGTCTCTTGGTACACCTCCGGAGACCTCTATGAATCAGGTGCTGAATCGGACATTGAGACATAGGTGCCGTCACAGGTGAGTGTTTCTGGCAGGGATGCTGTTCTGTCCAACCCACATGCACCGGGGGTGGACCGCTCTTTAGGGATTTTCGTGTTGGAAAGTCTGTAGCGGTTACAGATGCAGGGTCACACTCCACAATATTTGCTCCTGTTCCTGGACCAGCAGATCAAAGGAGGAATGCAGTCTTGCAGCCTCAGGCAGTGCCAACACAGCAAGGTGCACATCGCCTTGCCCCAAACAGGTGTGGTGCCCGCCAACACTGTGGCCATGCGCCACCAGGCAATACTGTGTGGGAGAACTCCATGTAGCAGCACAACAGGGGGCATAGTGTGAAAAGATGGCTCAGGCAATGGATAGGGTAGCCACTTCCATTCTCTCCCCTGAAAGGCAGATGGAGCTCCAGCAGCAGGCAACAGACTCAATTTGCCACTCACACAGGGAGGACATGCTGGCGTCTGACAGGGACAGACGGGCTGGACTGGAGACTCTGCGCACAGCCATATCTGTAGAGTCACAGGCCCACAGGGAAGCCCTCAGGTTAGAACACAGGTCCCTCAGAGATACTCTGGGTGAACTTGAGGTGTCCCGGAGTACAAGGGTAGAACAGCAGCTGGAGCAGCTGACATGTACACTGTCAGCTGAGCTCCAGGCAACCCGTCAGGGGATCCGGGCATCACGCGAGGCCATGCAGGCAGAAATGCGTGCTACCCGTGAGGTGCTGCATGGGGATCTCCGTACCATTATCCTCCAGAACCAAAACTTCCAGACCCGCATGCTTGCTGCCATGGAGGACCATACCAGGGCTTTACGTGGGCAGCATCCTATATCACGGCCACCTCCTGATGTAGCAGCAGAGGGTGATGACACCGACGACAGTTCTCCCACTGTAGCGTAGCTGTGTAGGCCATGAGCCCATGGAGGTTTTTTTTTCTCTCAACATCCTCACGTGTGGGTGTTGGGGTGCACCCTGTACCTCATCCCTCCTGGGTGGCCTCCCCGCCCCGTCCACAAATGGCCATTTTGTTTTTTTACAGTGTGTTGCTTTGTGTGGCTCCCGTAGGCATCCACTGTGGGTTAGATGCTTGGGTTCCTGACACACACACCCCTCCTGCTTCCCCTTAACATGGGCTTGCAAAGGGTGTGACCAAGTGACAGTAACTTACACAGTGACATTGGGCTCCCATGAGTTGTGTGGCCAGTCTGTAGTCAAAACTGTATGTACATCCCTAGTGGGGATTGTTATTCGATTCTCCAATGCATGGTGGATTGGTATTTGCTTGTGCATCCATTTCTTTATCCTTATTTACATGTAGCTTCTTCATGTCTTAACAAGCCTCTCTCCTTTGCAGATGCAGTTCATGTTGTATGCAGTACAATGATACATTTGCCTGAGAGCAACACTCTGCAGTTGGAAGGGGTCGATGTGCTGCCTTAGTCAGGTTGTGACACTTGCACTACTTTAATTTTTTACTGTCATATATTGCAACTGTTTCATCCTGTACTGATGTTTTGTGTTGCTGGTAAGTATTTGTTTATGTGTGCTGTTTCTTATTGATTACTGAGAGCATATTGTCTGTGGCCTGTTTCCATTAGGGACAGTGCACTTTGTGACACTTGTGTCATGTGTTGTGCATTCATTTGGTTGCTTTCACATTGCATGCCATGCCATGGTGTGTTGGGTAGCTGAGATGGGGACGGGTTGGGTGACATGGCACTACTTTGATGTGGTATTTTGCAGGGGGGTAGTCGTTCATTCTGCATGAATGTGTGTCACAGTATTGGGTGTCTATAAGTAGTTAGGGATGCACACAATGTAACACTTCCAGGTGAACAATCTCAAGCTGGTATGGTTGTGACAGTTGACTGTCCCTTTTGTCATCATCATTGATTGTCAGCTGGTATGTGCCAGGGCTGTGTGCACCCCGCAGGGGTAGGATTTTAGGTGAAGTAATTTGCCACAGGCTGGGTACAGGCTGCCTCACCACGTGCCCTTTCACCTCCCATGTGCAGCGGCTGTGCATGTGGTTGGGGATGTGGGGGCACCACCATGTCCACCACCATGCCCCGCCGGGTTGCAACTTTGTGCAGGACACATGCTGCCACTATGATCCTGCACACTACTGGGGGCGCATATAGCAGCTGCCCACCAGAGCGGTCAATGGAGCGAAAGCGTGACTTGAGCACTCCAAATGTGCGCTCCACTATGCCCTGGGTTGCAATATGGGCTGTGTTGTATCTTACCTCGGGTGGTGTGGTGGGATTCCAAATTTACATCATCATGTAGGTGCTCAGAGGGTAGGCACTGTCCCCTGGGGAGGTGATAATGGCTATCATTAGTGGAGTTTTCACATTACTCAGTATCTGACATGCATGCATGTGCAGAGGCATTTATACTCACCAATCAGCCATGTGTCGCCATGCCGCCCAGCTTTCAGGTCCCGGTTTAGGGTTGACATTCTGAATATGAAACTATCATGGCTTGACCCTGGATAGTTGGCATATACTGAAGTGATGATTCCCTTGGCATCACATACTACCTGCATGTTGATTGAATGCCAGTGCTTGCGGTTTCGATAGATGTGCTCAGTGGCCCTGGGAGGATGTAGAGCCACATGGGTGCAATCAATGGCACCTAGCACTTTGGGGAAGTGTGCCATCCCGTAAAAGTCCTGGACCACGGCCTGCCTTTCTGCAGGTGTTCTGGGCATGTATAGGTGCCTGCGGCCTGAGGGGTGTGCAGTCATGATGGCCAACACCTGGTGTAGGCAGCGTGACTGCGTGGCCTGTGACACACCCCCCACTATGGCACTTGTCTGCTGAAATGAACCAGTAGCCAAGAAGTGCAGTACATAGAGCACCTTTTCCAAGGGGCTCAGTGCTTGCGAGCACAGGGTGGGTGATGTGAGGTTATCCTCCCACTCCCTCACCAGGTCTAGGATTATGTCTGGTGGAAACCTGTACCTCCCATACACCTGGTGATCAGGCATCCCAAAAAGGCTGGTCCTGGGTAAAAAAATGCGGGGCCTGGCTATCCTCCTCCTCCTGCGGTGTCCCATGGCCACTGCTGCGAGGAACGGTATATTCATTGTAGCGTCTGAGCTTCTTTATTGTTTGCGTGCACTTTTATGGTGCGCGGGCCGCTTACGCCTGCTTCCTGCTGGCGTACGTGTTTCCAGATTAGTGCATCTTTTTTGGCACACGCATTTCCACTTTTCGATTCCATGAATACGTGTTGTTAGCATGCGTTGTTCCCCATTCCGCGTGTTACGCCCCGTGTTCCACCCACTTTTCTTGTGTGCGCTGCGCTATGTGCGCTTTCCCTGTGCGTGTAGGGCATGCCGTTTAGTGACATGTGCTCCCGCGTGTGCCCCCCACAAATTTACGCACAACCCAGGATTTACACGCGCACTGAATTTCATGAATCGATGTGTGTGGCTTTGGCACGCGTACGCTGCGATTTTCATGCTTGTGCTGCGATTTTCACACTTGCGCTCCCCTTTTCGGCGCACATTTATTCCATGAATCAGCCCCAGAGTTGCTAGTTCAATTTCAAAGAGGAGGTGGAATATGTATTCCACGTTTTGTCTGAATCTAGCGTCTTCAGAATACATTCGGAAAGAGCGGTATTCTAATGCTGTTATTTGTGTGCATCTTTCATCGTACCTTCCACCCTTTCCAGTAGGAAAAAGTAGAGGAAATCCTTCTACCCTTTTTTCCCATATACTGATTGGCGATCCTTTGCCTTGCCACATTTGATATGTTTCCAGTGCATCTATGGTGTCTTTCGAGTGCAGTGGGTGAATTGTGTAGTGGTCTGAAATATGGGAGGCTGCAGTAGGATCTAGAAGTTCAAATTGGCCAGTTGTTGAGTCCTGAATTATTTCGGTAATTTCTCTAAGGTTTTCCTCAATGTATATTTCTTTGTAGTATTCATTGTTGTCTTTAAGGTATTGCAGGGCTTTTCTAACTTTGTTTTAGTCCACTAGTTGCTGCCATTTTTTTTGTCTTTTGTAGGTACACCATTCATCAGAATAATCAAAGATTGTTCTATTGGCCTTTGCAGATCTAATGGCAAATAAACTACTTTGTCTTTCAGTAATTCAGTGGGAGACAATTTTGCAGTTTTTGTTTGTAGTCGTATTCATGCTGGAAATCGGTGTACTGTTTGTATTATAATGGTCTCATACAAATTGAGCTGCTGGAGTGGTTTTGGCAGTGGGAATATTTTGAAATTATTACTGATAGCACTTGAAGGCATTTGGTTTGTTTGTTTGTTTATTCATTTATATGGCGCACCAGACCAGAAGGTATGAAGGCGCAGGCGTAACAAGGATATTCTCAGCTTGGTTACAGTGGTGTACATTAGTTACAAAGTGTACATGGGTCAATACAGTTGCAAAGGAAGCAGTGAAGTACAATTACAGTTTATACATATTTACTGGTCTTTATTCTTTAACCACTGGATGTAATTACGTCTAAAGTGGTGGTAGGTTTGCGGTGCTCTTACGTAAGGTGGTAAGGACATCCAGTGTTGGGCTGCTTTCACCTGGAAGCTGTTGCCACCCATTTCGTTGCTTAAATCTAGGAACGGAGAGCAGGTTTGCATTGCTATTTCTAGTGTGTCTATTGGCCGTGTATCTAGTTATTCCGTCGGCTAGGTAACGGGGGGCTGCATTGTTGAGGCATTTAAGAGTAAGGGAGGCTACCTTGAGCAGGATTTTGTCAGTAGTATTGATCCAATTGTGGGTTCTCCTAATATTAGAGATGTGTTCTCTCTTAGGGAAGCTGAGCACTGTTCTGAGAGCATTTTTTTTGTAGGATCTAGATTTTGTTGATAACCTATTTATTGGCACCTACATAAAGGGCGTTACAATAATCCAGTTTAGAAAGTACAAGAGCTCTGGCTAGAGTAATGCAGCTCTATATAGATAGGAAGGGTTTGGCTGATCTTATAAGCTTACATGTGTAAGCTGTGGTGGATGCCATAGAGCTGACCTGTTTATGGAAGGAGAGGGTAGAGTCAAGGTAAATACCAAGGGTTTTCACTTCCTTGGCTACCTTGATAGAGTCGCCATCTATGCTGAAGCTGGTGTAGTTACAGTCCAATTTGTTTAGGTTAGTGGTGGATCCCAGGATGATAAGTTCAGTCTTGTCATCATTCAGGCATAGACTATGGGAAGCCATCCATGCCTGGATGATGAGGTACACCTTGTTCCCCAAGGCCAAATCCGTATTGTAATCTCCCGTCAGCGGGATGAGGATCTGGGTATCATCGGCATAATTAGTGTAGGTGATACGCAGACCGCCGAGATCGTCAAACAGGGGCTTAGTGAACACGTTGTACAGTGTGGGGGGAGACAAATGACCCCTGAGGGACCTCGCAAGTGATGGGGATGGGGTCAGCAGAAGTCGAAGTGGAAAAGACACGCATGGATCTGTTACTCAAGAATTACTTAATTCAGCCAATTGCTTCTTGGGAGAAGTGGGCAGCCAAGTCTAAATGGTTGTATAGGATTTTGTGATCAACAAGATCGAATGCTGCCGAGAGGTCTAGGAGAAGCAGTAGGGCAGTTTTCCCATTATATCTCAGAGTGTCAATTTGGGCCTTGAGATCAATGAGGGCAGTTTCTGTCCCGTGTTGGGCTCTAAAGCCTGATTGCCGGATACCTAGGAGATGGTTTTGTTCGAGGTATTTTTGTATTTGTTGATAGGCTGTCTTGTCTAGGATTTTAAGCAGGAAAGGGACGTTGGTGATGGGCCTGTATTTCATGGGCATAGATGGGTCTAGGGAAGGTTTTTTTAGTAAGGGGAGGACCCAGGATTCTTTGAGGTTGTTGGGAATAGTACCTGATGAGAAAGAGGCGTTGATGAGTTTGGTAATGAATGGTGAGAGGTCTCTTGCTGCATCTTTGATGATTTGTGATGGGCAAAGGTCACCTTGGCAATTCGATGGTTTAAGGCTAAGTATGATTTTTTCCACTTCTAGTGTGGAGACTTTGGAAAAGCTGAAGCGGGTGAGTGGGTTGGGTGTAGGGTGCTGATGAGTAGGGCACAGGGGGGTGTTGTTAGAATTAGAGGAGTTGGCTAATGCCTCTTTCTTGTTGTCAATGTTAATTTGAAGGCCTGCAACTTTATTGGAGAGGGCAATTTGGACACTGGTGCACCATGGTTTTTCTTTCAAGCAGGTGTCTGGAGCTAGGATCAGTGATTCTAGCTCTATTGTCAAGTTTTGCAGTGCAGTATATGCACAGTATAGAGGGGTTAGTAATGTCATGTTTGTTTTCTGCTATAAGGTAGAAAGTTAATTGGAACCATTGGGATTCCTCATTGTCTTCTTTTTTGTACATAATATCTATAGTTTTTGTGTTCTTTGTATAACGGATTCTGCAACAACACACACATACTTGGTTTTGTACTTCACCAGATGTGCTTTTGAACTTGGCTATTTCTTTTTTGTATGTGTGTAATAGAAAGTTGACATCTGCAAGGTTGTTGCTACTGTTTTCTGAAGTTACTGGATTTTGTAAGTGCTCTTCAGTTCCAAAATAGTTGCTTTTGATGTGGTCTATTTGTTTGAGAAGTTGTTTGGCTGTACCATGTAGGAGAATGCCATTTAAATGCTCCAGGGCTAAAGCAGGAATTTTTGCATAGTACAGTTTGTGAATGAGATTTCTTACTGTGGAATGTTGTGTTTCTAACATTTTTATATGGTGGAAGGTGCTTTTGCAAGCAGGTCCAGAAATGCAGGCTTATGAATGTCCTCGTAGTCCTGTGTATTTGTGCACTAGACACGAGTCCCTAGTTTGTAGTATTTTCATTTTTCCTTTGTCGTTGGCTTTCACATAGTGATTGAGGTACTGCTGCAAAGATTTGATAGAGTTTTGGCATACGTTACACATTGATGTGCATGCCATTTGTATTGGATCAGTGGAATGGAGAGTTGATTCTAAGCTTGATGGGGATATTTGTGAAAGCAGTGTTTCTTCTACCTTTTTATTCCCTTGCCCACTGCTACGTACGACAATTTGGTTTGTTTTCTCTTGTTTGTATGATTCTTCATTGCAATGTGCTTCTATGCTGGTGGTGTGACTCCACTCACCTGTACAGATGTTGCCAAAGGTATCTATGCTGATATTGCGTTTGTTGCAAAGTACTGGTTGTAGTTTACTAATTCATTTTGTTAGTGGTTTCATTCTGTTTAAAATGAATATAACAATTTACTTTTGAAGAGCATTGCACTGGCTACACGATCTTCGAGGATCAGTTTTCTGCAGTAGGTTTTAAGGGTTGAGCATGATTTTTCTCCTGTATTTATAAGGTTCTGGAGGGCTCTGTGGTGGAAAATGTTTTGTAAAATTAATTTTGTGGAATGCTTACTGTCTACGTTACCATTTGAAGGTGCTCTGTTAGCAGTAGTGGTAGTTGCAATCTTTTTGTATATTTCTTATTATTTTTAGTTGAAAGAGGAGTTAAAGTTTGTTTCCTGTTAGGTGCTTCCATTTTCGTTAGTGACTGTATTAGCTGTTTTGTTTGAACTTTCTGTACAAATTCTGCTAGAGACGGATGGCTATTTTGTATGCTTTTAGGTTAAACTGCTCTATGTCTGCGTCATTTTCTACAGAGTTGCTTTTTGGTAGGTATTCTGTAGTATCTGTTGGAGAAAAAAGGAAAGTGTCTATGTGCAGGTTGTGCAATGTATATGTGTGCACTGTGAGTGTTGGAATATGAAGGTAGGCTTGAAACACTTGTGTATAGGTGTGTTATAAATGCCATATCATATCATATATCATAGAGGTGTGTGATTGTGTATTGGGCTGTTACTTTAGGTTGGGAAGGCTGTATGTTACTATAATGGCGGTCAGATGACAATAGGAAGTGGGCACCTGTTGAGGTGCAATGAGTAAGAATGAAGCAAATATTGTTGGGTTGATGGAATTGTGTATCCTACAACACAAGAATACTGCACTGTCTGAGTAAGAGGCAGAACACTATGATAGTATTGCATTTACATTGTTGGATGTTGAGAGTAGGTTTCTTCTAGGTTGTATTTTCCACTTCAGACACCACTGGCTTTCAGGGGAGAGATGTTCACTGCAACTGCAAAAGATGAGGTAAGAACATATGTTTGTTAATGACATAATGATTGCATTTGGAGAATACATTATTTAAAATTGTAGGAGGTTGTCTTGACAGGAAGAGTTTGTGTGTGTGTGGAATTGGATAGCTTTGTATATGAATGGGGACTTGGGAGCCTCAGCATTTTTGGTAAGGGGTCAGTTGTTTGTTTATACGTGTGCCGTATGAGCTGCACTTTAGCAAGTGTGTGTGTTGCTGTTGACTATTCAGTTTGGAATGGATTAATGCAAGTTGTAGTAGGGTGAGGAAAACATTCGGAAAGATGTACAGATTGGAAAGGAGAATGTTTTCGTGTGTGGAATTCCATTAACTTGTCTGCAGATAAATGCTTTCTACATGAATGGAGCAATCATTTTAGTTGTTTGATTTATTTATCCACATTTGTAAATGACACTGTTCTCAATGTGCACATACATTTCTTTGCTTTTTAAGTAATGGTGCAATCTGTGAACTGTGCAATGTAAGTGGCAGACAATCTATTGATATGCATACAATCTATTTACTTGCTATGCTTTCGTAAGATACATTCAGTTTTCCTTTTCTGTGTGCATTTTAGGAATTTTATAGGACAAGTGTTAGTGGGGGAAGTGGTTGTAAACATGACAGAAGGAAAGACAAGAATAACAGTTTGCACATTACAATGGGTAGTATGGGTTAATGAAAACTTTCCAAGTACATAGCATTGTAAGTGCCACTTGATGATAGGACACATGCCAATGTTCTTTTTGAGTAGGTTATGCAGGGTAAGTGGCAGGTACCCTGTTCACAGGCATCTATAATAGAGTTGCAAATGTACTGTACAAAAAGTATGCATACCTGTAGTTGTTGATGGATGGTGATGTGGATGAATCTGGAAGCAGACATCTAAATAGTTTTACAGTACCTTTTGCTGGAGGTGCTTTACAATTACAGGGGACCTGTACTCTGAGTGTTTAAAGTAAATCTGGAGTGTTGAACAGAGATGATAGAGTTAGATGTAGAGGTCTTGGATGTGATTGGTAGATGGTTGTGTGACTGCATACCAGTAGCCAATGGGATAGTGCTGTAAAGTGTAAGTGGAAAGGGAAGAAGGGCTGCCCCTGTCTTACGAGATCCGCGGACACCGCGGTAGTCTGCGGAGCGCACATGCTGCATCCGGTGCTTGTTAGCATGATTGGCATGGCAATGGAAGTGTACTATGGGGTTTATCCAATCAGGTGTTCAGGGTGTGCTTAACAGGAAGGGATGGTAATACTTTGTTTCATTGCTGTGTTGGTTGTGCAGTGAAGATGGCTGGAGTTACTGTATGTATAGTGGGAAATTCATTTGTATGTGATCTGGAGAGTTATGCAAGAGGCAAGAGGGTTTTCTGCAGATCTTGCTTTTCCAGGTGTGGAGGTTTTATGGTGCAGAGTGCCTGGCCGCAATTTGCAGGTACTGTTTGCTGATTGTAGAAACATGGCTACTTTTGGTAGTCCTGATGTTTTGGTGGTGCACTGTGGAGGAGAGCATTTGGGCTACATCAGTGCCCCAAGTTTGGTTCATGTACTGAAGTTGTTTGTGGAGGAATTAATGGTGCATTTCCCCAATGCAAAGGTGTTTTTTTCTCAAATAATACCAAGAGCACAATGGAACGATCTCAATGTCTTCAATCTCCAGCAAAATGTTGCAAGGTGCCAAGGTAATGGCTGCATGGATGAGGTTTTGGGAAGTGCTGATATGTCTGTTTTCTCCAATGAGAACATTGATTCCCTTAGTGCGCACTACTTTACTGGAGATGGTGTTTCGTTGTGCTTCCTTGGAAATGCTTGTTTTTTTGGGGAACCTAAGGGATGCTTTGCAGAGGTTGATGTGAGGCAGGAGGAAAAGAAGAGAAAAAACTGAAAAAAGAAAAAAACTCCTACCCTGGGTAAAATTTCACTCCCCCCCTTGATTTGCCTGATTTTTCTGCGAACCCTGCAGTAGGTTGCGGATCACAGATACCACATCCCGGAATTTTCAGGATGGCAGGCATGGAAATGAGACTGTGGAGGCCTAGGGAATGGTCAATAAGGTTTCCTGTGTGTGATGTGCATGGAGAGACTGTGGCAGAAAAGGCTGTTTGCTAAGAGGAGTGTAGATGGCTATGGTTATGGCTGTGTTGTTCAGGAAGCAGAGTGTATGGATTTTGGGAGACTCATGGAGACATTGGTTGGAAGTGCATACAGAGCACTGTGGAGTGGCTGCACATTTTGGATTCTATCATGTGGATGTCCACTGGTATGGAGTGCGTGGAATGAAGTGGCTGAATTTGATTCCTCTTTGTGCCACTTTGGTGACGCTCCAACATCCAGACATTATTATTATTTATTGTGGAGGGAACAGTTTAGGACATGTTTATGGAATTTCTCTGAAGTTTTCAATGAAGGAGACACTTGGGCAAGCCATGGACATGTTTCCAAACTCTCAAGTAATTTGTTCTCGGATTGCCCAGATACAGATGTGACTACATTCTTCTTCATTTGGTCCACAAATGGAGAAAGTGAGGCACAATGTCAACAAGGCTGTTTACGCCTTTTTGAGAGATGTTGGCATGTCCTTGTTCCACAATGAAAATATTCGGTTTCGTAGCACGAACCCTTCCAAAAACAAACAAACACCACAAAAACGCTCTTTTCAGAGCCACCAATTTGTCCCAGAAAAGAGTGCAATGTTTTTTATGGTGTCACCGCCCACATTATTTAGAGGTCCGAAGACTACCGCGCTGTTCGCAGACATCACAGGCTGCACAGTGGCCTGCATAATTTCATTGGCAATCCTATTTTTAAACTGTGAAAGTTGGCTCTAAAAAGCGCCTTTTGTTTTTATGTTTTTTGTTGTGTTGTATTTTTTAGTTTTATTTTTTATACATGATACACAAGGAAAGGAAAGGTAGGGTAGGGGCACAAACTACAGGGATAAGAAAGGGTAGGTGGAGAGAGGAAGTTATTGGGTGGGCCTCACTTAGATAGTTGGCAGTTTTTCTCATGCTCCCGGACCATAGCCTCGAAAGCTATGCAAAATTGCTCCCCCCTGCAGAGTATCGTGTTGCAGTATATGCACAATACAGTGATCCTCGAAAGGTAAGGGTCTGCTGTGGTACATATGGCCTGCGGGATTGGTTCAGGGATCCTTTGCTGCACAGGAGTGTCCCTTGTGGTGGCAGGAGCAGATACGGAGGATGCTGCAGAGGAACTCAACCTACTGCCTTGTTTGAAGGGTACGATCCTCCGAACTGCTGCCTCGTGGTTCGACCTCAGGTGTCGCCGCATGGAGGTGGTGCCGTAACTCTACAAGCCTTGTTTTCTGCGGCTGAGCACCATCTCGTACTCAGTGCATTACACCTTGCTTGCATGAGCTCTGGGCACGTCTCCAATGGTGGTAAATAACCTCCACAGCCAAGACTGGCTGCAGGCAATGGGGACTTCTTCTACCTCATCCTTGTTTTCTTCTTGATCCCTCTCTACATCACCACACCTGTTCCCCTCACCAGGCCCTTGGAAAAGTGGTGGTGGTAGTGAGGGTGCAGGTGGTGCTGAGGCAGAGGCAGTGGCAGCAGCCATGGTTGCCATGACTAAAGCACAGCTATAAAAGTAGTACAGCACAGCAGAATTGAGCAAAAAGCAATTGGAGCAGCAAGGAGCAATTTTGACCACTGCTCTGCTCTGGACAGACAAAAACAGAATGAGGAGCAGCTCTGGGGTGTGGCCTTTTATAGGGGGGGCTGGAGAGCGATTTGAACCCCAAAGCGGGCCCAATATTTCTCAAAAGTGACCAGATCCCCAGGGGCATAGTCTGGGACATCTGTAAGGGTGTAGTTTCATAGTAAAACACCTTGTATTGCTGGTTTCTTTATGTCTGGGGGCCTAGACCCTGTCCGTAATAAGGGCCGATGCTCAGTGTGGGTGCGGTCACATGGTCACATCATGGACATTCACAAATGGGACGGCTGTTCGTAGGAAACCTATTGCGTGGGATACATTGTGCGCCTGCATCAGGGTTGGGCTCCCCAAACTAATTAAAAGTGCGACACACATGCAGCAGACTGTTCCGAACAGGCACACTGTTTGTAGGACTCAGGAGGTATGTGTGCATGTAACCAAGTGTCTGCCAGACATGGGTGGGTGCTTCGAACTAATGAAGATACGTCACCATTTTTTTTGGACATGCCGAACAGGGGTGGTGTTCACGGGACCCAGGGGATGAGACTTGCATGCGACCAGGTGTCTGCCGGACAGGCCTGGGCTCCCCAAACTAATTAAAGGTGGCGTCATAACTTTGAATGCGGCCAGACAATCACATGCTCCCCGGACATTTAACAATAGGAAGGAAACACACACACACACACGGAGCAACAGCATACATATTAAACTTTATTTACACATATAAGTAGACACAATTAGGAAAGGGAAGGGGTAGCTGAAATGGAGACATATACAGGGGAATTGGGGGTTTGTACAGGTTGGGCATCAGGGGAGGAAGGGATTGATGTCTCATTGTAACGTCTCTGTTTGTAGGGAATTTGTGGGGATGGTTGGCTGGGATAGGAGGGAGGGAGTACAGGTGCAGGTGGGGCAGTGCTATTTTATTTTTTCCATAACATGTCCTTGTACAAAATCTTTTAAGTTGGCAAAATTGTTCAGCAATTGCTCAATTCTTGCGTCTAGGCTATCTAGTTTATTATTTACAGAGTCTGTTTCATTGTCTTTGCACGCATGCCCTTGTGGAAGAGGTGCTGCTTCTGCTGCATTTTCTTGATTTCCTGTATGTACTGTTAAAGAAAACAATATCTGTCATGCATATGTGAAGCAATGTGTATTGACTGTCTTACTTTTCAGACTGTGTTGTGTACCATTGGGGTTATTGTCTTCACTCGCTTCATCATGAGGTAATTTCTCTTCCAGCCATTGTAAGGTGCTTGCCATTTCTCAGTAAAAAAAGAAAAATCATGTTTTCTACTATTGTATACTGAACAAACTGCAGTTATAGGATAAAATGTAGTACTTACCACATAGTGGTGCAGTTGTGCTCTCTGTTCTTTGCAGTTCTTACGCTAACAGTTCCTTCTAAGTTTCTATGTAAAGCGAGTTTCTATGTAAAGCAGCACTGAGGTAATATTGTTGGTAGCATACATTATTTGTCTTGTTGGTGCATTCCATTATGGTGCAAACTCTATGCATTTGTTCTGTTCCTTTCATAAGTACAGAGTTTATGGACCTACTGTATTTGTCATTGTAATTCACTTACGTGTTGCTCTTTGTACATGTTCAGTGTCATTGCTGTATGGTACAACAATGTAAGAAAAACCAATACCTTTTGAGCAGTTTGCATGCTACCCGATGTCCGGGGTCACCTTGTTCGGGAGCCATGGGGCCAAGAGCATGCGGACAGGGGGTTCCGTATGTTGTATGGTACATCTATACAAACTAAGGGTCTCCTGATAAAATCCTATGAAATTCAGTGAAAAAACTTTGTTAAAGGGACGTTATGGTAAAGATGCGCTACTAATAACCTATCAAATTCAGTAAAGAAATGTTGTTAAACGGACGTTATGGTTAAGTTGCGCTGTTAAAAATCTATCAAATTCAGTAAAGAAATGTTGTTAAAGGGACGTTATGGTTAAGTTGCGCTGTTAAAAATCTATCAAATTCAGTGCAAAAATATTTTTAAAGGGATGTTACAGTTACTTTGCACTAATAACAACCTATCCATATTATGGCTACAAGTAAAATCAAAAACCCCCATAAATTCGCCAGTTATGGTAAGCTAAGCAACCGTAACCCACCCAACCACTGTGCACTGCAAGGACTAACACCCATAACAGCAAAGATGACATCACAATGTCATTGATTACATCACTGATGACATCACATGTGCATTTACTTTGCATGAAAACTCTGCACATGGGATTCTTATCATAATTTTGGCACCAAACTGTCAGGGGTTATTGGGAGAAATATCATGGGCTACGTAGTTCATTAAGCAACACATTGCTATAAACACCATTGTATTATGGAATTCTTTGTAGTATAGGAACCATAGGCATTGTGTGAAGCATACACCATACAGGTGCAATATTCATAATCTTGACATATTGGATAGTAAAATGATACATGCTTTTGTATTAGAATTTTGTGTACAGTGAAACATGTAATAAGTAGCAAATGAAGCCCCACTTACTACATATTTGTACTACTACAGACAAAACATAAAGCGAGCACAACACACAGAAATATCAGCATGTATAGGGAAAGCAAACTCAGCAAGAAAGCAGGAGTACAACTACAAAGTGTTCATAATGTAACTGATTATTCTCATGCACTGAAATGATTGCTGTGTTTTAAGCCTGTTTCTTCCCCTATGTATATCTATCATATGATATGAGTGGAACCATAGGAAACTAGTTTAAGAACAACACATACAAATATGAGCAGGTACAGGGGAAGTAAAGGGAGCAAAAAAGCAGCAGTACTACCAGAAAGTGTTGATAACCTAACTGAGTATCTTCATGCACACAAATGATTGCTGTGTTTTAAGGCTGCTTCTTTCCGTATGTATATGTATCATATGATTGACTGGATCCTAAGGAAAGTAATTTAAGAACATATCAAAAGGATAAGATCTAAAAATATAGTACCTTTTGCATTTTTAGTTCCTGACTGTCAGTGAAGAAAACCACGTGGCCTACATATGTCAGTAAAGAAAAAAAGGGATCCAGACATGTGATGTCATCAGTGATGTCATCAATGCCATTTGTGATGTCATAGTTGATGTTATGGGTGTTAGTACTTGCAGTGCGCAGTGGTGGCGCGAGTTATGATTGCTTAGCTTACCATAACTACCGAATTTCTGGGGCTTTTCGTTTTTACTTGTAACCATAATATGGATAGGTTGTTATTAGTGCAATGTAACTATAATGTCCCTTTAAACAGGTTTCTGACTGAATTTGATAGGTTTTTAGTAGCGCAACTTAACCATAATGTCCCTTTAACAACGTTTTCACTGAATATATATATAAATATATATAGCTGGTCAAATAGCACAGCGAAGAAGAACGCCTGCTTTGACATCTGTGCAGAGACTGCCGATGCAGGTACAAATTCCAGCAGGGCCGAACTCAGATTTTCATCCTTCCGAGGTCGATAAATGAGCACTACACACCGTGGGTAATAATAAGCAGCGCTCAGATGCCTGAGGGTTTGTAGCATTATATAAATGTGAATTATTAACATCAGTTGGGATCAATGTGCACTGCCACTCTACAGAAAGTCAGAGTGAGTGGCATATTTGGCAAAAAGCATCTTAAGTCAGATAAAGTGCGTTCCAAGTAATGTCTATGAGCAGTAAAATGCTGCAAAAGGTCAGAGTAGGTGAGGGTAGGGAGTGTGCACAATATGGAGGAGCCTCTCTCCTCGAGCGAGGGCTATTCCAGGTATGCAACCTGGGTTCAGCTATGAGTCACTACAATATCTAGGTTAGCAATAACAAGGCACATGCATGCCTAGATAATGGGTGATGAGGAGCATGGGAGCTGTCTGCTTGGTAGGAAGATGTCCATCAGGATAGAAGCAATAAAATGCAGGTTCTTAGTACAATGGCAGTCCATATGTGACAAGGTTGCAGCAACAAGAGTCTTATAGTTTGTTTCAGTAAAATGGGCATTGGGGTGCAGTGCTGTCACATGTGGACCCAGCAGGCAGTACAGGAGGGAGTGGGGGAGAGGGCTCCGGTAAAATAGAGATTAAGGAGGTTAGAAGGAGGAGTAACCAAGATAACAGGAGCACTGGTAGTGACCGAATCCGTGGGTGGGAGTAGATGATATGGCTTACCTTACGAAATGGAGTGATGGCGGCAACAGGGAAAGAGGGCTTGCCGGGTGCAGTTGATGATAGACAGCCTTAAGAGGGGGCCGTGATCGCCTGCCGGCTCCCTGGTCAGGGCCAGGAAGTAGCAAAGGGTAACCAATAGAAGGCAGGCAGAGGAGGAGAAAAATGAAGGGCTCATCGTGGCTGTAGCGGTCGTCGGAATGCAGGCGGCCATTTTAAAGGGCAAATTGAATGGAAATAGCCTTTAAGCAGCTCAACAGGGCTTACCTGGCCTCATGGCATCTCCGGGTGGAAGCGGGTGCCAGCATCCATGTTAGCAATTCACGCAGCACTCCTGTGCGGAGATGGAGTAGACACAGGGCGGACAGTGTTGCTGATGTAATGTATATGTCTTCATTATCCATTGGATGTACTCTATGCCATAAACCTTTTCTTTTTTTTGTTGCTGTGGCGGTACCGCATTGCACTCTATGGGCCTCATTACGAGGTTGGAGGTAGGCTACCTCCAAAACCCTTCCGACTCCTCCCTGGTGAATGGAGCAATTACCGGTCCATTCCGAGGTTGGAGGGACCGGTAATTCCCCATTCACCAGGGCCATTCCCCATTCCCATTTGAGCCCCCATAGGCTCAATGGGAATGGGGAAGGCGCTAATAACGGTACCGCAAATTGCGGTACCGTTATTAGCTCTAGAGTCCCTTTGCGGGTCCCGTCCTTAACACCTGCAAAAACCAGGCGTTAAGGAAGGACCCGCAAAGGGAACTCGTAGTAGGGAGGTAAGGGATTACCGGCACTGGTGCCCTTACCGGTGCCGGTAATCCCTTACCTCCCACCTCGTAATGAGGCCCATCTGTGACTCATGCGCACATCCTTTTTCCAATCAACAATTGTACACAAATGTACACACACAAACACACAGCTCACGGAATGATATTGGCTGTTCTACCATTTTAGACGTAATTCCAGCCATTACCAGAGAAGTTTTGCAGTCATTTCTGCCGCATTTCAAGTGGGTTTGCAACTTGTAAGGAAATGAAAAACAGAGCATCCGTTTCCATACTTATAACGAATCGGCCAGTCAGTAAAATGCTGTATGAGCTTTTTTTTTTTTTTTACTTCAGCAGCCACACTTTTAAAAAAGAAAATCATAATGGTCTGAGGACATTATTTCAGACTTTTTTTTTTAATGCAGTGCTTAACGCTCAGGTAATCTAATCCAGGAACACTGTTTCATCGTGCAGCAGAAATTCAGAGTTAAATATGATTATGTTTCGTTATATTGTTAGACGTTACTTCGTCAAACTAATCAGTTCTGTCATTTGAATTACATTGGCTTCTGTTATGTGATGACACTTTTCATCCGTGCATTCCAAAGTTTTATCCTTAAACAGGATATGTGGTGACTCTGTTTCTCCAATTTACTACAGTATTCTATTTTCCACATGTTTATTCAATTTTAGTTAACTGCAAAGGACCTGGTTTACAAAATGTTTTAAAATGGGAAAGTCCCATTGAAAACATGTATGTAAATCAGCCTCAAATGCTCGTTCTGAATGTCTCTCTTTCAGCCTCTTTTTCTATAAATCGTCCGCATTATTGCTCCTCACACAAAAAATCCCCAGTGTCAATCAATTCCCCTTTATGATTCAGATTGCTTACTGTGCATTCCAAGTAAAATGACCACTGCTAGGCTAACCAATACAAATGGAGTAATAGATTACTACCCTGATGTAAGATAAACGCTATTTTCGTTCCAGCTTCCAAATGTAAAATGTACTCATAGAAAATATTAATTTCTCTTTATCAAACAATTCAAGAAGATAAGCAGTATTTTTGATTCAATGCATGTTAGCAATGCAGGAGTAGAATACAATCCTTAGGATTACGCCATTGTAAAACTCTTTTGCACATCAGGCCCAATGATATTTTCAGAAGGATACCATTGGCCTGATTCGCAAAGGGTTCTTCCATCGAAACACGTTTGATGAATTACGCTCTGCCCAGAGAGTTCTTTATCTTACTGACCGTTTTGATCTGTCAGTGGGGATGGTGGATACCAAGACTGAGACTCATTACTCCAATTTCTCTGATTGAGGGTGTAGTCACGGTTTGAAATGCTTCTTGATCTGTGTTCTTGTTACAGTAGAGATGGTTTCACAGGATCAGCACTGTGATGGGGCCACGGGTAGCGGTCAAAAGGATGTGTAGTAATCGTAGCAAGTTTCTCTGTGGCTCCACATGTGACTTTTAATGCAAACAAGGTCATGCAATTAGCGCTATGGCTACATTGCTCTAGTGCACACAAAAACATACTTTCAATGCATTTTTACACCATGCCAATGTTTGCACTGGCATGGTCCTAGATCTATGCGGAAATGCATCGAATTTTTACATTAGGGAAAGTCTGCTCCAGGGCTAACCGTATTTGCACCGAAGCAAAGTTTCTGCAATATGGCCCAGGTCTAGAGTGTGTTAAAATAATGGCAGGCAGTTTTAATAACCAGTCTGCGCTCTACATCTTTAGGAGTCTAGCAACCAGCATTAGAAGCAGTTCTCATTATATATCGTAGCAAAGATTGGCGGAAATTATGCAGCCGCAAAATAGGTTTTAATGGTTTCTTTTGTATAATCTAGTATCCATTTCGCCTACGATATTATCTGTTTAACACATTTCGATGTGGCGACAATAAAAGGAGAACAATTACAGACGTTTAAACATTGACTTTGTGAAATGTTTAAAGCTGTACCTCCGGAAATAATATGTCTTTTTTTACAGCGCCCAATTCGTCATTTTCTCTCACAAATTAACTGTATAATAGGGGAAAGAGGTACCAGACCTTATTAAAATTCATTATTCAGTCGAGTCCTTGGGTTTGTTATATCTTTTCCATTCCCCCTAGTTGGCATCTCTGCATTTCGGAGACTGTTGAGGATGGCTATAGAAATGTGCTGGCAAAACAGTCGATGCACTGAGTGCAAGCATTGCCTATAGCATGTTGAACCATGAAGCGTTTGTGTGCCCGATATGCATCGCCCTACATTACTTAGTATTAGAGAGACATTCGGCCGGGTTTACAAAAAAATCAGGCTCAGGGTAGGAAGTCATGCTGCAAAAGAAATTAGTTTACACAAAGATTAAAAGAAAACTAAAATGTATGTGTCAATTGGAAATAAACAATATTTTATATAAAACATACTTCTATGTTGAGTTTCGTTTTATGTTGCTTCAAGATTTTTATATTGAACTTGCAGGTGTACCTGTGCTTCACATGGCAATTCCTACTTCAGTCCCAATTTAGAAGTGTATTTAATTGCCTAAACCAATGCTTCTTTGTTGACAATATTGCTAGTGTGAAATCGTTTTTTTTTTCTTTTTAACTCTGGAGCAAGCCACATAAAGATGACCATGAGAAAAGCATGAATTCCACAAATCGGTTCCAGCAACTTTGAGTTGGAGCGTTGAGATCGTACAGCAACATTATTGGTGTTCCGATCTATAGCGGAGGCATCAGCAACCTCAACATAAGTGCTGTGCATGTAGAGCTGAAGCGTTTCAGCTTGAATTGCCGTATCCGTACGTGTACGGCTGAAGCATGTAAGATTCGTAATATTGAGATGGCATACATTCATCAGCTTCCGTGGGAATTTAAGTTTCTGTAATTATCATGAGAGATTTGCCACAATGTGACGGACATCATTGAGGACACTATTGAAGAGACATGCACCATTTCCTGTCACCACATCACTACAAAAGAACTGTATTGTGTCACCTGCATGACTTCCAAAGTGAGTTCTGCTAATGTCAGTGTTAGGCAGAATTATATGTAATACCCTATGTGAACACCATACACAATTAAGACTACAAGTGACAGTACAATTTCACCTTTGGTACAAGCCTGTACTACACAGTTAAAGTGGTAGCAGTGGCTGAGCAGCCAGACTTATCTCAAGCGTAAGTGAGCAGTATCAGATAGTTACACAAAGGACAGCAATTAGTATGATTCAGGCAAACACGTACTCAAGGTTTTCAAGTAAAAGAATATACATTTATTTCACTCTTCAGTTGTATAACATTACACTATTGTAAGCAGTCTAAAAATCACACTCTTAATACACCACACCACTTCCCTTAAATTCCAGACAAGTTAAGCTCACAAAATGATGTCGGAGCAATATGGCACTCCAGCAATTTAAAAGGGAGGAAAAGACAGAAGTAAACAGAAACTGAATCACACCAACAGGTAAGTACTCAGGGCAATTGAACTAAAGAGACTACAATGATAAAATCAGGTAGAAAAGGCTTAGGGCCAAAGTCAATGGTTCAAAAGTCTTTTGCTCAAGATAATACAGTTCAGTGTAGTTTGCGGTAAAGTTCGTGCCACGGATTCTGGATGAGGTTGGTCAGTTAGAAAAGTTATTTCAAAGAGAATAGAACGACAAGCCCTTGGATTGGAGAAAGATTTCAAACACTTGCACACTGCTGAACGAAACGAACAACCAGATTTGCACAATACCTTAAAACAGAGAGGGAGCTGTAGCTGAGGAAGAAGTTCCTGGTAGTTCCTGCAGGCTCACGGTTCCTGAAACGACTGTCGGACTGATCAGAAGTAGGAAGACTGGAGGGTCCTGCGCTACCCAGGGAAGAAACCAGCAGTAAAGCAAAGCAACAAATAAAAGGTGCGCTCCTTAAAACCCAAGCAGGGTCCGACCTTCCTGGCTATCTGGCCCACTGCAGCTCTGTACAGCAAATTCGACCAGAGGAGGGGTCCTGGCTTGCAGTTTGGGCGAACTGGTTGGTCCCACCAGCTCAAGGGAAGATGTTTCCTGGAGAATCTTCTCTGTCGTCGGATTCTGAATATTTGGACCTGCAGCAGGGCTTCACCGGGTGGTTCAGTCGTTGTAGGGGGTCCTCTTCCATCAGCTCCTCATAGATTCTTTCGTTCCAGTGGCGACTCTGCTGTTCCAGTCCCAGAGACCTGCTTTTTATGCAGTTTTTCCACATTCATACAACCTGGCTGTCAATCACACAGCAGGGTGGCTGTTCTGGCAAGGACGGTCATCCATCCAATCAAAAACAGGAGTGCTATTTGGGTTACCAAGGGAACCCATGGCAGGTGTCCTAAGACCCCTCCAACACATCCTGCCTACCCAGACTTTCAGGTGCCTTAGGGAGGGCTTCTGTGCAGAAAAGACAGTAAACAAAGGGACCAAACCCGGTTTGGTGCGCAGAGTAAAACACGAGAAAGACATTTACAAAAAGAAATGGCGAATAAACCCAGCCGGAACCGTAAAAAAACATATATGGTCAAGCGAGTTTATGTTTGAGGCTAATATAATAGCCTAAACCAATACCATGGTTATTTAAGATAACCGCGGTATGAAAAATAGGGTAGATACCACGGCCACCAGCCAAGTCTTAGTGTAAAAGGACAATACAATGCTCCAAGAGGCACAGACAAAAAGGGATAAGAATTAACCCTTTCCAATACTCCATGTAAGATGGGGTGTACTGGGTCTGTGGTTAAAGTGTCTATTATAAAGTTAATGGCAACTTTATCTTTTCTAGGGGACAGTAGTCAGCCCCAGAAAATGGAGTTGGTGGGAAGTCAAAAAGACAACTCTGTGTCACTGCACTGAAGGTGCTGTGTAACACACATGAAAAACATGGTGCCGTGGAGTAGGTGAGGCTCCAGTGCCCAATATCACACAGAAAGAAAAAAAAAACACAGCAAAACACATGTAAGAGTGGGAAAAAAGCTCACACTCTTACCAGGTGAGAAAAATAAATCCTAGAAATCCAGCAAAGCTGCTGAGAGACTCAGTAGGTAAGGGAAATTAGCCATTTATGTGAATTCTCCCTAACAGTCAGCTAGAATGCTGAAAGTGTGGAAAGTTTAGGAACAATGAATTGCTGAAGTTTTCATGAACTGCTGTACTTTAGGAACAATGAACGTAGAACTACGGCAGAACTACAGTGTGAATAGCCAATGGCAGGGGTATTTTATTCTTGTTACATTGTCAACACCATGGAACTAACCCACATGCCAAATTTCAGGTTTGTAGCATGTTGGAAGTATGCTGAACATTTCAAACAGACACACACACACATATCCGCTTGAAAAAATAGAAAAATCTATATTTTATAATTCTCACATTATCTACACCATGCAACCTACCCACATGCCAAATGTCAGGTTTGTAGCATGTTGGGAAGTATGCTGAACATTTCAAACACACAAACATATATCCGAGCATTGCAGAGTGCTAAAACAAAATGCTTGAAAAAATTATAAATTAGAAAAATCTATATTTTATACGTTTTTCATTATCTACACCATGGAACCAAATTACTTGCCACATTTCAGGTTTGTAGTATGTTGGAAAGTATGCTGAACATTTTGAACAGTCACACACATATATCCACAAATTTCCATTTTATATATGGAGATGATTGAATGCTTTTGAAGGCTTTCTGTTAGCTTTTTTTCTAGGAAGAACAGTTTGTGGCCTCAATCATATATTACACGGCCCATGGTAGTGGCCGTGTAGTTATGGTTAAGTTGCTAAACCCATAGGAAGAGCACTTTTTGGGTGGCTTATAACTTCGCTCCTCCTGGACGATTCCACACCAAACTTTGCAGAAAAAGTAAATGGCCCACTCAGAATTTTTGGTGAGGTTTGGTCCAGGGGGGGCAAAGTTATAGGGGGGTTCTCACAATTTCTTTTTTCCCATAGACTGAATGGCGAAAAAACTTTGCTTACGCCTACAGCCCAAACCGCTGGATGGATTTTCACCAAATTTGCGGCAGGAGCAGCAGCTTGGTCCCGAAAGCGTGCTTTGGTGAAAATCCATCCAGTAGTTATTTTTAAAAAGACCAAAAAGTAGGTCACAAAAAATGTGTGATATCTATGTCCACTCCGCTGACACACTTCCCTGTTTGCTCCGCGGACAGGACACCGATTGGTTAATCGGCTTGCGTCATTCCTGCGGACATGCAACGTGTTCGCTGATTAGATGGTGAAGAGTGTGAATTGTGTCAGATTTTTGGAAATGCTCGCCCTCTTGGATTCACGGACAGCAGCCAATGTCCGCGGACATCGCGGTAAAAACATTTTTAAAAAAACAACATTGCACTTGTCAAATTTATCAAATAATCTATGGGGAGTTGAGTGGTGATGAGGATGGCATGGGATATGGCTTCAAGAAGCAAAAAAAACTGGGTGTTTTTTGCTGCGAAAGTCCACGAACAGTTCAGATGTTCGCGAACAGTCCTGAAAAGTTCGTGGACACCTCAGCATTACAGGGTTGGTGAAATGCAGTTCTTGGATGGCTTATAACTTTGGTGCCACTTAATGGAACTGCGTGACATTTTGAATGTATATTTCTGACCTCATTCTGAGTGAGTATACAAAGTTTGGTGGGATTCTGTCATGAGGGGGCAAAATTAGAGGGGGGTCCCAAAATAATTTAAAGGCTTATAAATGATGTGCCATTTGACGAATCTACACTTAATTTGGGAAACTTATAATATATTTAGATATGAATGTTTTTGCAAAGATTGGTGGGATTTTGTGAAGAGGGGGCAAAATTAATGTAAAGGCTTATAAATGAGGTGCCATTTGATATATCTACACTTCATTTGGCAAACTGATAATAGATCTAGATATACATGTGTTTACGAACTTTGGCAGGATTCTGTCAAGAGGGAGCAGAATTAGAGTGGGTGTCCCAAAATATTGTAAAGGCTTATAAATGTGGTGCCGTTTGACAAATTTACACAAAGGTTTGCAAAAAGATTACAGATCTAGATATATGTTTTTGTAAAGTCTGAATGGATTTTGTCAAGTGGGGGCTATGTTATATGACGATTCTATGTCAATACATTTGACACTTTTGAAAAAATAAAACATGGGTGGATTTCCAGCAAGCTTGTGTAAGGAGCATTGGCAAGGACCTACAAGCATGGTTTTGCAAATGAGCCAGTGTTTTATTATCTGACAAGTGTCCTAATGTAGCTACAAAAAATAGTGGTATACCTTTAGTGACTGAGGGGTAGCCTGTGGCCATGGGCAGTAGCCAGATTGTCTGGGTCAAGGAATAAGGTCATGATCCGGACAAACTGGCTACTGGCAATGACCACAAGGGACAACATTTAGGATTAAAGTGGCCTTGTCCGCATGGGACTGGCTTGGTGGTAAAGTTATTCCAAATTAGGATAGATCTGAAAGGGAAGAAAAATGTGCTTGTGGTAATAATTATTTATTTATTTATTTATTTTATTACATTTATTACACGCCCAGACCGTGGGGTATCACGGCATGGTTACATTGGCAATGGAATATACATAGTTACATTTACATGGTTATTCAGAGACATTATTGTGAGAAGGAAAATGGATATAGTTACATAGAGTGAGAAGTATGAGAAGGTAGAAGGAAGAGAAATAGATAGGGGAGTATATACATATAGTCCGATATTACTCCAGCGCTGAGGCTAAATAAGATAAGGGAAAATGATGTTTCCATATTCAGACTAGAATTTATTAAAGAGCCAGGTTTTAAAACTTTTTTTGAATTTGGGGAAAGAGTCTTCCTTTTTAATACAAATAGGGAGTGAGTGCCTGTGTTTAGGGGTGAAGACTTGGAAGCTGCTTACTCCTGCTCTGGCATATTTAAAGTGGGGGATTTCCAGGAGTTGGTCGTTATTGGATCTTAGCACTCGGGTGGGTTTCTTTTTCTTAATGGCATTGTTGAGGTAGATGGGTGCTTTGCGGGCAAGACATTTGTGAGTAACACATAGGGCCTCATTACGACACAGGAGTTAAGGGGTTAACGGCGCCGTAAAAGGTGGCAGTGCCGTTATCCCCTTACCGCCTAATTACGAGGTCCCTTTGCGGCTCCCTACCTTAACGGCTGGTTTTACCAGCCATTAAGGATTGGACCCGCAAAGGGACCTTGGAGGTAATTACGGTACCACAATTTGCGGTACTGTAACTACCGCCTTCCCCATTTCCATTGAGCTCTATGTGGGCAAAAATGGGAATGGGGAAGGGCCAATGGTGAATGGGGAATTACTTCCCCACCAACCTTGGAATGGGGCAGTAATTCTGCCATTCACCATAGCGGAATCGGTAAAATACCGGCGGCAACCATGGCGCTACTAGCGCCATGGTTACCGCACGGGTCGTAATGAGGCCCATAGTATTTTGAATAGTATTCTTGCCTTAATGGGCAGCCAATGTGCTTCTCCCCTAATGTCAGTGATGTGATCAGCTTTTGTTATGCCTAAGGCAGCACAAAGTGCTTTGTTTTGCATAAGTTTGAGTTTGACAAGGTTGTTGTTTGAAGTTCCTAACAGTAGCCAATGCAATAATCCAACTTCGAGAGTATTAGTGCTCTTGCTAGAGTGATGCAGTTAGTGGGTGTTAGAAATTGCGGCTTAATGTGATGAGTTTAGATGTGTATGACGTTGATTAGAAGAGTGCTGAGATGTGTTTGGTCATCGAGAGGTTGGCATCTAGATAGACTCCTAGTGTTTTGACATGTGTAAGGACTGGAATCATAGTGCCATCTATGTTGATTGCTGAATAGTCTACCTGGAGAGAGGCTATTTTAGCGCCAGAGCCCACAATGAGAATTTCAGTCTTCTCATCATTAAGGCATAGACTGTTTAGGGCCATCCAATTTTTAATGACAGAGTAGACGCTATTAATAGTTAGGGTATCTTGGTCATAGATCCCGGTGATGGGGACAAGGATCTGGGTGTCATCTGAAAACTTTGTGTCGGTGACACCCATTTCGTCTAGTGCTGCAAAGAGGAGTTTGGTATAGGCATTGTATAATGTTGGTGAGAGGCAGGAGCCATGTGGTACCCTTATAGGTACTACTATAGAATCTGCTGCTACTCTCATACTCTCAAATCATTGGTTAGAGATGTGCAGAATTTGTCATGGTCTACGAGATCAAATGCCGCAGACAGGTCTAGTAATAGTAGCATACATAGCTTCCCTGAATTCCTAATGGTATCCATTTGAATTTTCAAGTCAAGGAGTGCCGTTTCTGTACTATGGTTAGGTCTGATGCCCGATTGGCGAGCTCCTAGGAGTGGGTGCTGTTAAATGTGTGTTTGAATTTGTGAGTAGGCTATTTTATCAATAATCTTGAGTAGAAATGGGACGTTGGTTATTGGGCGATAATTAGTGGGAATAGTGGGGTCCAGAGCAGTCTTTTTGATCAGTGGTGTGACCCAGGCTTCTTTGATGCTGGCTGGGACTATATTGGTGCTGAAGGAGGCATTGATGAAATTGGTGTGATGGGGGTGAGAGAGGTGGCACACTCTTTGACTAGGTGTGCTGGGAAATTGTCACCCTTACAGTTAGACGCTTTCAGCTTGCCAATGGTAGAGCTCACATGTTCTTGAGCTACTGGTGTGAAGTCGAAGAAGGGTATAGTAGAGTCGAAAGGTGCTTGTGGTACTGTGGGTTCA
Organism: Ambystoma mexicanum; assembly: GCF_040938575.1. Classification (NCBI taxonomy): domain Eukaryota; kingdom Metazoa; phylum Chordata; class Amphibia; order Caudata; family Ambystomatidae; genus Ambystoma; species Ambystoma mexicanum. Next base: position 1,169,150,635 of record NC_090922.1, read on the forward strand.
TTATTTATACTGGTGATTATTTCTCTCTTAGTGTTTTTTTTCTTTTGCAGCAATTGGATTTTGGAGGAAAGGGCATCTTGAATGGTAGTGCACCATTCTTTAGTGATGTAGTGATGTTAGTTTGGCTGGATGGTGGAATAGGGTTCTCCATTTCTCTTAGGATAGAGAACAGTTCATTGGAATCTGAGGCTGCATTGCAGTTGTGGAGATTAAACGCATTTGCTTTGTGCGATATGATAGCTGTTTTGTACGCTTTATTTGCTACGTTGAAAGCATTTGCAGTGTCTGTGGAGGGGGATCTGGTCATAGGGTCATAGCAAAGAGGGGCCCTGTATGGAACCCTCGCCTTCCCTTTCCATGGTGGCCATCTTGGAAAAGGATTTTCTTTCCTACACCGGGACGCCGCAGGCACCCAGGGTTCCCGCTTTAGGAACCTAGGGTGCTAATGGCCTTCATCCCCCATTTCAGGGACTGGAATGGGGGGATAATGGTCCAGAGGCCTCGTTATCCACGCTCACTTTGCTTGGGCTGATAACTTGGGCTGCTGTGCCAGTATCCACTGTTCCAGTCCCTGGAACGGAGGATGAACGCCACAATATTCCTATTGGCATAACACAAAATGCAAATGGAAATATTGGAAAATCTTATTTACTCTATGTACTTTACTGAGAAATATGAAGTAGATGGAGTCTATACATTTTTTTTTAGTTCTATTTTTTAACTGTGAAAGGTGGTTCCTAAAGGAATATGTCTTTTTGTTGTTTTTGGATGTTTTTTTTTGGCAGGAGAGCTGAGAACGAAAGATGGGGAGGGAAATGAGGGAAGAGGAACCAAGCACTAATATGGAGGGGTAGGTGGACAAGGGAAAATGTTGCACGTATTTTATTTCTAAGGTAGGGGGCATTGTTTCTCATGCTCCTTGATTACAGCAGTGGTGGTGGCTCTTGGGGAGGAGGGATGGCATTAGCTGATGCCATTTTAAGATTAATAGCAGTTTTGCTAAAAGAATGTACTGTGTACTAGATTGGTAATGGATAATGAGTAGGAATGGGTGTTGGACCGGTGCAAGGAAAATTTTGAAGTTGAAAGTTCCTAGATAAGTACAAAATGCAGTTCTGAACTGTCTTCAAATCACGGATCCGATCACGAAGTGCAGACACCTTTGTGAACACATCACTATGCCGCGCACAAGCATATGGTCATGTGACACTGTCAGTCGTTCCTGGACGTCTACGGATGCAAAATTATTTCAAAAAGTTGCAGAAAGTGTATAGACATGTTAAAATGATGCTACAAGGTGTGAAATGGCAGAGTTTTAAGGTGAAACTTTGTAAATTGGACAGAAATATTGCTTATTGGCTAAGTATGGTATTAGTAAGTTGCAGGAACATAGCATGCACTGGTCACAACCCATGAAATTCACTGAAAACACGTTGTTAAAGGGACATTATGGTTATGTTGCACTACTAAAAACCTATAAAATTCAATAAAAAAACTTAAAATTTCCCTTGCACACCTCCTACACCTTTTCGTACTCATTATCCATTACCAATCGGTACACAGTACATACTTGGAAGAATTTTATCAAAACTGCTATTTATCTTACAAATGGCATCAGTTATTGCTATCCCTCCTCCCCAAGAGCCACCACCACCACCAGCTGGAGGGCCTTCACAACAAAAAAAGCGCAGTACTTTCAGAGACAATGAAGAGGACCAAGAAGGTGAGGTAGAGGAAGTGCCTACTTCTAGCACCAAGATCGAATCATGGGTGTGCCAGTTCTTTGCTACTGTTGGGAGTGTTCCAAAGGCTAAATCTCCCAAAGTGAAACGCACCAAGTGCAATTTTGTACTCACTCACAGACTTCCTGGACAGTACTCCTACGGGACCACCTCCATGCACCGCCACACCAATTCCAATGACTGCAATGCTCTCAGAAAGGTTTTTCCTTTCTTAGCAAGTAGTAAGCTGTTTTCCTCCACCTCATCTTCCTCATCAAATGCTGTAACCACACAGCCTGATGCCTGTGGGCTTTGGCACGTTATAAATAAATAAATAAGGAGGGCTACAGACCATTATCGTCCATTGCAGCCCCTGAAATGGGGGATAAAGGCCATTAGCACCCCTAGTTCCCAAAGCGGGAACACAGGGTACTAAAACATAGACGTCCTGCTGTAAGAAGGAAGGATTATCATTCCTACAGCGGGACTCCTGCAACATCCCGCTGTAGGAAGGAAAATCCTTTTCCAAGACAGCCAACATGGAAAGAGAAGGCGGGGCTTTGTACAGAGCCCCTCTTCCCTTGACATGGCAGCCTGCAAAACCCTATGAACATTTTAGCACAAGCACTTTTTTCCCTTTCAAACCTATCCTACCTTCGAATAACTTCACCACATAGCCGGTCCCAGTTAGACATAGCCACTTTAACACAATTTCTCATCCCTAGTGGTCATGGCCAGTAGCCATATTGTCCGCGTCATGACCTTACGCCATGACCCAGACAATCTGGCTACTGCCCACGGCCACAGGCTATACCTCAGTCACCCAAGGTATATGACTATTTTTTGTACCCACATTATGACACTTTATGGCACATTTGCAAAACCATGCTTTAATGTTGTTGCCAATGCTCCTCACGAGTTGGCTCGAAATCCGCCCATGTTTTTTTTTTAAAGTGTCAAAATGTATGTCCATACAATAGTCATATAACTTAGCTCCCACTTGATAAAATCCATTCAGTCTTTACACAAACATTGAAAATTGGGTCTATAATATTTCTCAAAACTTTTGTCCACATTCATCAAATAGCAACAAAGTTATAAGCCATCTAAAAATGTTGAGACCCCCATCTAATTTCACCCCCTCTTGAGAAAATCCTGCCAAACTTTAGAAAACCATTCATATATCGATCCAAAATAGTTTTGCCAAATGTTGTGCAGATTCGTCAAATGACACCACATTTATAGGCCTTTACCATATTTTGAGACCCCTGCTGTAATTTTTCCCCCTCTTGACAGATTCCCAAAAAACCTTGAAAAACCATTCAGGATTAGTTCTAGAATAAATTTGCAAAATGACATGCAGTTTCATTGAGTAGTGCAAATGTTATAAGCCATCAAGAAACTGCTTTTTCCCAACCCTGTAATGCAGAAATAGGTACAGATGTCCTAGGACATCTGAAGTGTCCGCGCACACCACAGGACTGCCCCAGGACATCTGGAGTTTTTGCGGACTGTCGGGGGTGAAATAACCCATTTTTTTGGCTTCTTATGGCCATATCCCATCCCATCGTCATCCCCCACCACATCCCCAGAGATTGTTTGTTGAGTTTGACAAGTGCAATGTTGCTTATTTTTATGTTTTCACTGCGCTGTCCGCGGAATCCAACATGGCAGGCGTTTCACGGAAACCGACACATTTCACGTGTTCTCACCACCCAATCAGCGTCCACGTCCCGATGTCTGGTGACCACGCAAAAGTCAGCAATTGTTTTGGGCCAATCAGAGGCCAGTCCGCGGACTGAACAGGGAAGTTAGTCCACGGAGCGGACATATATCACAAATTCTTTTGCCTTATGTTTTGGTCGATTTACACCAAATGAACAAAAGCACCTTTCTGGGACCAAGCCGCCGCTCCTGCCGCAAATTCAGTGAACATCTGGCCATCGGTTTGGGCTATAGACATGACCAAAGTTTTTTCTCATTATGTCTATGGGAAAAAGTACATTTTGGGACCCACCTTATAACTTTGCCGCCGCTAGACCAAACGTCACCAAACTTTGCAAAATAAATCAGAGTGGGCCATATACTTATGTTTGCAATGTTTGGTGAGTATTCGTCTAGGGGGAGCAAAGTAATGAGCCAGCCAAAAAGTGCTCTTCCTATGGGTTTAGCAACTTAACCATAACTACATGGCCTCTAACACAGGCCATGTAATATAAAATGAATGATTTGAGCGAATTCATGAATACAACTATTTTTTATTTCTCTTGTCAACAGAAGTGTCCTTGATCTGAATTGTGGGAGTGTGAAGCTTTAGGAAGGCACGCTTTCTTTCCGGCTGAAATGTTATTCAGGTGTTTGACAAGGTAATGAAATAAAAGTGCTCAAAACACCCAGCTTATTTTAATATTTATTCTAATAATTGTAAATACAACAGGAAATCTTTATTTTTTTTATATATAAAGATTAATGTATGTATGTGTGTATATGTTTGTCCGGCTATACAAATCCACACCATTGAACTCACATCTACCAAATTTTGCATGGATTCCTCTTTTGTCTGGGGCAAGATGGTAGTCTATGTTTGGATGCAAACATCTCATATGCAAAAACAAATGTGTATGTGTGTGTATGTTTCCGGGTACACATATCCACACCGTTGCACCCACTGCTACCAAATTTCGCATGAATTCCTCATATGTCTGGGGCAAGATTTTAGTCTATGTTTGAATACAAAAATGTACTCTGCAGACACCCTAATTTACTGATGCTCACCCCGATTCAATACGGTAGGTACTAGAAGGAGGCAAAATTTGGAAAAGTGTCTGAAGCAAAACGTTGGTTATTCCTTTAAAAAAATGCATTACTACTGTATACAGTATGAAAGTGTTTATTAACGCATTTTTAAAGGGAACCCAAACATTTTCTCCAGGGCAAATTAGTTGCCAGAGCAAACTGAAGCAAGACTTCCCAACAAGAGGACAAGAGCAACATCCTCCAGAGCACATGAGACACCACTCGATCATGACACGGCAAACGCCGGGTACCCCAGCTAGTTTATGAATAAACATAAGGATGCTAAGCGAAAGTGTTAGTGCAGGTGACTTAAAAATCAAAATGCTTTCTGAAAGGGCAACAACAAATCATTACCGAGCACAGACAGACGTGCAGAGGGACGTTTGGAAAACGTGTTAAGGGGTGCAAAACCGAGCTAATCATTTTAAAGAGACACATGTCAAGGTCTGGGTGGGTCTTTTAAAAACAAGCACTGAATAGTTCTTGCTTTTTAAATGTAGACGGCAATATCTCTTTTGTAAACCCTTTCGTATCCATTAGACAAAAATGTAAACAACCCTGAATTTATATTTTAAACTTACCTTCTGCCCGGTCGTGACATGTCCTAGCTTTCTCTCTTCCATCGATCAGAAATGGATGCTGCACGACAGAGTTTCACAGATATGATACATAAATAAATAAATCACGACTATCCCACAACTCCTCCTTCTCAGGTCTGCACACATCGCAAGTTCCCCCGTGCCCACCTCTACTCCTCATCCACCTCTGCTTTGGAGCTCAGTAAGCTGCAAGATCACCATGATAGAGGTAATGAAAGGACTGCAGTGTTTTTACTTTACAATTGCCGCCCATTATGGTTTGGGAACAGGTTCGTTTTTTTACAAGCATTATTCACAAAAGGTTTTCCTACTTAGATCTGCTGGTTGCATTTGAAACTAAGCTTTTAGCAAAAGGCACTGGTCCTGCTTGACAGAGGCCCTAGTCGCTGTGTAATTGTGTACCTCCAATAGGCTGTCAGAAAACAAAGTCTCTCTCACAACTGAACTCACAACATTAGCCCAAACGTCTTTCAATGAGAAATACATGTCATAATAGAATTGTACATGGCAAGAACGACGAAAAGAATGAATTGAAGAGGAGGAGCAGAGGAGCATCTTTAGACAACAGAGTGTGGTGCGACACCCTTCCCCAGTTTTTGAAGTGAGCTTTTGGAGGTAGTCCAATGACCCATACTTTTGCAGACCACCAGTTTTTCCCCTGGAGATGAGAGTACAGTCGGTTTGATGGTGCGAGTAGCGCTCTTGAAGGTCAGGTCCTTGATGAATAGGGTGCCCTTTCTAAGATTTGTGCTGTGCTCTCAGTTACTGTCTGTGTTGTTCATGCTGTATTTTACTGCTATTATGTCAATCAAGGGTTATTCAGCACGGGAATGGGCTTTGAGAAGCTTATCTACAATTACATTTGAATGTGAAAACTCCCAAAGGTTCCTGAAATGTGCTAACCCTGAGTTTGTTAATAGAGTGACAAACCATCTGAATTTCAAACTGAAAACTGCACGACAGTTTGCCCATCTTTAGAAGAACATGTAGCACTTACATAGCTGGTTACATTTTATTCAAGTAATGCGTAAGGACAAGCTGCATGCGTTTTCAAACAAAGATAAAAACAGGTATTTCAACCAGGTGGAGAATTTACTGACATCTAGAGTTGTCTTGTGTTACCTGTGAATAGCAAATTCAGCTGTCTCCTTTTCTAGTATTCAGTCGCTGGAAGCCTAGTATTCAAAGCAGAAGATCAAAAACACAAGAGCCAGGTACAAGCTGCAAATAGGGTGCACTATTCACACCTGAGACAGGCCATCTCTTGGGTAAAACAGACATTGATGTACACAGTATAATTTGAATTTTGTTATAAACCATGAACTGCAAATATTGTGCATTGCTTATGTAGTTCCATTCCCAATCCAACCAAGTTAGATTGGGCCTCACTACGATTTTGGCACTGCTGGAAACATTGGCAATAATAGAATTAGATGAGATGTGTCCTGCATGCTGTGGCACGAGTCATGCAAGAACTCCAGAAATTCGGCCACATCAGCCTTGTCTTGCTCCCTCTGCAAGCCTGCATAATCTTCAAATCCTGCTGCATCATCTACAAGGCTGTCACCTTGAAGTCCCCAAGCAACCTCACTGAGATACTTAGCATCTTCGGAGGCCAATGCCCCACCAGAGGTAAGGACACGTGCAGACTTCAACTCCACTGGTGCAGGAAGGAATGAGCCAGAAGACAGGCCTTCTCTGTTTACAACCCAAGGCTCTGGAAGCTCCTCCCCATCAACAAATCACTCGCCCCTTCACTTTTATAATTCAGGAAGGAGCTCAAGACCATCTTTTTCAGGGAATGGCTCCTCTGTAACACCTAAGTCCACAAAGCCTCACCTCCCCACCCTACCTGAGACTGGGTGATCAGATCCCTGCTGTTTCCTCACCTGGTTTCTTGTAGATCCCTTGCTGCCAAAATGCCCACTCTTTCGCTTCCTGTTGTTAGCTCCCACTCCCTTTTTTACGGCTCCCTTCACTGTGTTCTCCTTCCCATGATTGCTATTCACTCTGTTGCTTCCTGAGTCTAGGTTCCTGCTCAATAAATACCCTAACTATAATAATAATAACAATAATAATAATAATTATCACCACTTGTATTGCATCACCAAGTTCAAAATGCGTTGGAAAAGTGAAGAGTAAAGGTCCAGCATTGGGCTAAAAGGAGGAATGACCACTGATAGGAATATCACAGGAATAATTTCTCAAAACCCCAATGGTACTTCACAGTAGAGAACAGCACAACCTCAGAATTTGGAAGAGTTACCTGCTTGTATAAGGCGGTAATCTGGTAGTAATGGTATATAAGTTCTTTCCATGCCCATAGTCAGTTCACATGGTACACATCCTGTTACAATGATGTGTGGCTCCACAAGGCAGACTTGCTTGTGATCCTGGGCTTGCAACCTCAGCACAAAGTGGTGAAATGTGAGAAAAAGTTACTTGAACTTTAAATTTACTTTAAAAATGGTATACAAACTTCAAATGTTGAACTATATACTGTGTACTTAAAACTATACTACACTGGAATTCCATGTGCTATATTACACTAATTAACACAATAAAGCTAGACTGCTTTCTTCTCCCAGGGGAAAAACAGCAGGAACTACACCTGGGTTCTTCTAGAGATGCAGGGAAGACATTGCAGAAGAGGAGGTTAGAATAGGTGGAACAAATGCACCCGAAAACATAGCAGCCTTTGAGGGCATCATGCCTTCAGCCAACACTCTGAACACACTTTTGCTGCAATACGGCATCATTAGTTGATCTGCACACATTAATAGTTGCATGTTTTACAGTGTACTCCTCCAGTACAGAACAAACGAGTAGGAATATAGCTGATTTGACCACTTTTGCTAAACTACAAACACTGCATTTCAATTGATACATCACTCACTGCTTAAAATATGTTTTACTAAGAAATTACAAGCTACATATTCGTCAACGATTTCTAATGGTGGCAATTCTACATTTATTTTACATAGCGACAACTGAACAATCCTTTGCATCTGAGTGAGCTGGAGACCAAGTATTTATGGTGTGAAGTGAGACTGCGTAATCATGATTCATAAAGAATAACATTCACCCGCACTTGTAGAAAATATATTACAAGCCGCCTCGAAGTTCCATGGCTATATAAAGGAACTTTGCCTTTGACCTGGTTCCTTTCCTTGGCAAAGTAATTTCATGTTTACTTGCAATATCCTTATGACATTAGGCAAGGGGCACTTTATCCCCTGCGGTGTTGAACCTGGAAGTCTGTGATATCCCAATCCACACCTGCAAGTTATTTGTACACATTCCTTTAATGGCTGTTGTAATCTGACAAATCATGTCCCCCACATTGCATTGGAATGTATACGCAAAACCTGTATTTGCTTTCAGCGGTTAACTGGCAATCTGCCTGAGATCACACATATACTTAGAATGTAACAATGGTGTTGGGTAGTACATGCATCTTCTGAGATCAGTTCTCTAGCCATAACTATTGCCATTCTTTCCTTCCCATGGTTGAACGAAAATATGTTCTTTAAATACTGGTCCACCTAAAACTTTACATTAAAATGCTTTGGATGGTAATATCAAATAAATCAACCAGGGAATGTTGTGAGGAGGTTGCTCTGGAATAAGATAGATGCTCTGAACCTCACATGACAGTAAGAAGTTGTTCATTGTTTTTAATGAAAGAAAAGAAAAAAGGGTTCAACTTTCGGTCTCCGTTACCTAAAATGTCTACTGAGGTGAGTTGGCCATTTTCTCGATTAGTAGGAAAAGCAATCCCGCTCCACATGAGCTGGTGGCGAAAAGAGGAAAGGGCGAAGTAGATTGTTTGCCCACTGACAGGAATATCCTCATCTGGTGGGTTAAAGGCTGTGGGAGTACTGTAGTGAGGCTTCTGTGGTGTTCCCATGCCATGGAATCTGTGGATGCCGACCTCAAAATCTGTCCACTTGCAGAACAGTTCAGAACTAAAAGTCAGTTGGCAGAATGTGTCTCTTATCTACCACCTTTGTAGGGCTGAATTGGTGATTGGCGATAGAGATACGTGGGTCAACAGGTGCTAACATTAGCATAGGTCATGCCCCCCTGCCAATGCATCCCCATCTGTTGTACAAACCTGTGGTGGTGTACAATCCAGTTTACATAACGTAGTGCTGGAGTTTCACGACAGGAAAATAGTAATTTAAAAAAAATGGACTACATAGGATCTGGAATGTTGTTCCTCCACGAATTGTATTCAATTATCAAACATCATCACAGACTTTATAAAGCTCTCAGCCTGCGGCCTTGTGCGCTAAATTGAACAGAACCCCTTGGTGATCATTTACGTGAATGGGAACATGCTTATCTTTATTTGCGGCATGGCACGTTTTATGTCAACAAATCATATGCCGTCCTTAAATCCGCTTGAGTTTCTAACCCAAATTGCACATGTTACTTGGGAGATGGTTTCTTCTTTCACAACTCAGAGTGTTCAGTACAACTATGACAACTTTTTAAAAAATTGGTCCACTTGCACCATTGCTGAACGCTTCACTAGATATAAGTACACGAAAATCTGTTGTCTCATTTGAAAAAAATAGTCCTCAAAGTGGTGTGTGACTGCGTCAGAAGCTTTTTGGTGCAGTCAATAATAGATGTAAGTGCAATGTTCCACAGTAGAGAACATACTTATTTCAGTGAAGTAGCATCTTCAATCAGAACGTTATCGTATTGACCTTCTCCACTTAAAGAGTAAAATAGAATATCAAGAACGGAAGGGGGGCAGGAAACGAAAATATGCTGTCCTTTACTCTTGGCTTCAGGGCCTTTGGAGCCATAATACATATCTAGCATTAAGACAAAGAACAAGCAAGATAAGAAAGGTAAGGAAAAGTAATTTTTCGAGAAAAGAAAATCCAATATACGAACTGCAGATGGATATCATATAAACATATTTACAAAGACACATTGCATCAAAAATCCCTGGCACCGACTGAAATAAAGGATATGGAGGTACTGCCATCTATGGAAGTGAAAACCATTGTTTCGGCGTCAGAGTAATATCAGACAGAAGCAGAGATATCTAGACTCCATCCACAAAAGAGGCCAGAGAAAATGCATCTCTAACCTTCTCAACATTCCAAGATGAAGCAGGGATTTGCGAGATGGATGATTAAAGTAAGAAAAGAGGAAAATTAGGCTAGACAGAGGTAGACAATGGTACACGTATAAATGCGTGTTTTCTTATCATTCAGACCAATCAAACCAGATGTTAAATGTGGCCAAAGTAGAATCTCCCTAAATTTGGAAAACATGGTACAACAGGAAATTTTAAAAAAGTAGTGAATCATTAAGAGTTAGTGAGAGCAGCACAGCCATATATGTGCCTGATTAGCTGAATTTTTTAAGGTAAATGAGGGGCACATGGATCAGGGTTTTCCTGCAACAGGCAAGGTAGCAGTGGCAGCCTGTGAACTTTTTAACTGGAGGGGCGTAAATTAATGTGTATAATATGCTTCAGCGCTCGAGCGCAGTGCAGGAGCTTCAGCAAAACATGATTCTTTTTTGGGTGCTTCTCCCCCGAGAATATGTGTGAGATAATGGGCTAAAATGGTGCATTTTACCTGACAACTTTGAAAAAATGAGTAAAGCAACAGAGTTTGCAATCAATTTTAATGGTAGCACATGAAAAAAAAAAAAAAAAAACAATAGACGTAAGGTACCAGCAGTGCACAGAACCATTTTTACAACACACTTTCTTGTTTGCTTTATTGCTTGCTTGAAACTTGTATTTATTTATAAAAACATCAAGTCACAAATATACATTACACATAAGAATTCACTAACAAAGGTTCCACATTTCGATTCGTGAAAACATAACCATAAATAAAATCAACACATTGTTAAAACAATAAAACAATTAAGCAGAGGAGAGTATTGCTCGCAACCTCAGATCATATTGGTTTTGTTTATTATTTGTAAAGCACACCTAACCCTTGGGTAACTGGGTGCTGGAGCTTGTGACAGAGTTAAAAGAGTAAACAGAACAGATTTACATAAGTATACATATAGGGTACATAGGAGAACCATGCTTGTCGACCGTGAGTTACAGGCTAGTCGACATGCATAAAAATACATATAAGAGCATAGAGTTGTCGCTAGAGGTTACAGTTTGGTCGACAGTACAAGAAATACAGAAATATAATATGAAAAAGTGTTGGGTTGTAAAGGTATCAGAGGAGGAGGAGTAGGATTTACCTGGAGCAAGTTAATGTATCTTATTGAAAAGTCAGTTTTTCACTTTAGCTCTGAAAGACTAGAAAGAGGATTCAGCTCTGATAGTAGGAGGAGAGTTCCAGCATTTGGCAGCCAACACTGGGAAGCTGGCCCCACCGGCAGTTTTGAGATTGTACCTCGGGATATTGAGGCAGTGCAAGTAGAATGATCTAGTAGGTCTGGCTGGCTGGATTCTGGAGAATTTGTCTGCCAGATTTAGGAGCGGAAATTGAGAAACATTTGTGAGTGATGACTAGGGTGTGGAGAAAGATTCTGTCACGCACCGGGAACCAGTGAGCATCCCGTCTAATGGTAGAGATATGGTTAGACCTGGGGATGTTTAGTGCTGATCTCAAAGCATTACTCTGTAGGACTTACAGTCGGTTGAGATTGCGTTCTGTGGAGCCTAAGAAGAGAGTATTACAGTAGTCAAGCTTCAATAAGACTAATGCTCTGGCTAGTGTAATGCAACTATTAGGGGACAAGTATGATTTGCAGGCGTTAATCAATTTATTGGTTTAAGCTGTTGTTGATGCAGTGGCATTCACTTGTTTCTTTAGTAAAAGATTAGAGTCCAGATAGACGCCTAATATGCTGAGAAACTTTCAACAGACCTTGTTGGGTTCTTTATCAAATGTATTGCTGTACTTGAATGCAGAGGATGGAATCACCCGGATACTATTTCAGAGACTCTTTCTTTGCAGCCCAGCCCTATACAGAGAGCGATGTTGCAAAGGCAACACAGGATAACAATGTTTTTCTAAGAAACAGCACCGTTTCCGCTATGGAAAGAACTCCCGCAGCCCTCAGAATTGGTCTTAACTACTGTTTTCTTAAGGCTATTTCGCTGGGACAGATACGTAAAAAGTGTGTTAGTATTTCAGAAGCTTGCCCACACATGTGACACATTCCCCCCTCTGTGGTTTTCCATGATGTCGTAAGGGAGGCAACTGGAAGTATTCCCACCCTCATCTATAGATACAGAGATTTTTCGTATGCAGTATTAATGCGATCAAAGTAAGGCCAAAATCCCTATTCGAGGCCCTATTCCATGTATTCTCTCCCAGTCTTAAGTGACTGGCTGTTTATTACCAGTTGGCCAATTTTCAGTTCTCTGACAGACTGTTGTGAGCAGGCTGTGGGATTATCACAAAGTTTGCCCACTTCAAGGGTATACAGAACGTTCTTGACATGGAGTGCCCAACCCAGTCTTTTACCGCCCTCTAGGGCCATTAAATATAACAGTGCTTCCCGATAACTCTCCAGTCACTGATTCCGACATCATTTTAACCAGTAAAAGACTGGTTTGAGGGCCTGCTGGGATGACACTGGATTAATGTCAAGTTTCAGATATATCAACTCGAATGGAGCACTTTCGTGGATTAAAAGCAATTTCTTCAAGAACTTATGTTGAAAAAACATACCCCCATATTTCTGAAGCATAAAGGCTGCTGGAAGGGCCTGTTTTTTTTTACAGATGTTATGGACTGGTGATGCTGTTCCATTCTCATGCCATGGTTGGAATGCTCTGATGGCCCCACTATACTTCCCCAAGGTTATTTTTGACTTTTCCACTCCTGTGTTCCAGCCCCACCATCTCATGAAACCGGACTCCCAGATAATCAAAAGACCCAGCCTGCTGCAAAGGAACACTGTTTACCTCCATAGTCAGGGCATTACTTTTCAAAAACCTTGGTTCAAAAAACATTATTTTGGGTTTCTCAATGTTTAGCTCCAAAGACAACTCTTTACATTTTGATAAAAAAAAACATTGAATGTAGTTTCCGTCCTTGTGCTGTGGGCTAGAGAATAATAGCATTGTCTGCATAAAAAAGTGCAGGGTATTTCTTGTCTGTCATTTTGGGTCAATCCTGGCCTTCTCTCATCAGTGCATCAATGATTTCCTGTATGCATATGTTAAAAGAAGAGGAGCCAGGACATGCCCCTGCCTGTGCCTTTATTAATTTTGAACAAATGCATCTCCTCACCCCCAATGCTGTAGTGTACTGTTTCCAGGGAGGTTTCTTAACAGAATCTTTCATAGGGTTTCTCTGGAGACAGAGTCAAAAGTCGTACAAAGGTCTAAAAACACACCATATAATTTCCGATTTTGCAGTGGTACGTGCTTCTGTCTCAACAGATACAACATGAAACACTAGCCAATCGTCCCCCGATTTTTTTCTAAAGCACGCCTGGATACCTGTGATCATGTTATTAGAGTCCACCCAAATTTAAAAGTGAAGGCTCAACACTCATTGAGGTCAATGATGGACTTTCATAGCCCATTTTGTACACATTTGAGAAGTGCATTTGCCAGTCATCTGCATTAAGGCATTAAGGCTACAGTGAAGCATACAATTACCCTTCATGTCCCTATCTGTGACCAGTTTCCAAAATAATGTGTTATGCCCACTCTGCAGTGCATTGTGAAGGACACTCCACTGGTGCTGGGCAAATGCTATTTTCTTTGTTCTGATTAGGCTTTTATATTTTGCTCTAAAGGAGCGTAGTTTGACTCTATCTACTCCTGGGCCTACGTTAACACGAATCATAATTTTCTTCTTCGCTTCCCTACAGGTATGGTCAAACCAGCCTTTCTGCAACAGTAACTTTCTCTTTACTACCATCGCTGGTAATGTCAGATTGCTCTTGAGTTTCCCGAACTTGCACAACGTCTCTAGGTGTGAAGTTTCTGCTCTAGCTATAGTTAACAAATGATTTATAATGACACCATAGATAGCAGGCTTGAGTTCCAGGTCCATGAATCAGGGCCATTTTTCAATTTATTTTTTATTTATTTCATGCATTTGTTACGCGCCCATACCCAGGGGTATCACGGCTATTGAATTGATTTACGGGCATGGCCCATCGTGCTAATTGGGTGAGCATTGATAGGCTCCTGAGAGTCTCCTAGGACTAACCACCACCCCGCATTTTGATTTCTAGGGGATATTGGTCACTATCAGTCCTTGGCCAGACCTTAAAATCTCTGACCCGAGCCCAATCGTTTCCCGAGATTAAAATATAATCAATGAGAGACTCTCCCATGTTTCCACTAATTGTTTTAGATGCCTGTTGGCCACTTTGCAACTGCCCATTGCATACCCTCGTGTTCAGATTACACAAAACACAAGCCATATCGATTGCTAATGGATGAACCTTCCTGATCTGCCCATAATCCCTCTAATGGCCTAACAGCTCTATTTGCAAATGGAGGTCCCCAACCAGGATAATGCTATCTTTTCCCAAACTCCCAAGGACTCTAGAATCAGTTATCCACCATTTCCTTTTTCTTTGGGCCGTGGGGCTATTATAGACATTAAACAGGTACAGTGCCTTCCCCTCTCTAGTTTTCACTAGTAAGAGCTGAAGGTCCTTACTTTAAACTGGGTGGCTGGTCATTTTCCATTCCAGATTGACATCCGCCAATGCCTAGAGTCCACCACTTGGCCTTCCCTTCAGCCCTTTTTGACCCGGGACACAAGAGTCTTATACACTTGAAGTGGTACTGGAGCGCATGCCAACGCCTCCTGCAGCAAAATCACCTGGTACCGACTTACAAAGGAATATCATTCTGTATCATCCAGGAGCCTGGCCAGTCCCGCTACATTCCACAAGAGAAGTGTAAAGTCAGATACTATGGCTGTGCTGGTTGGGTCTCTAGTCAGTCAATCAACTGCACTCAAGTCCCCCTGGGGACAACTGCCTTTAACGTTACGCCCTACCTCATTGGGGCCATTGCAGTTCTCCTTGCCCCCTGCTCTTTATTTTACGCTATTTTTCATTGTGAATAGATGACATTGATTGAAATATTGGCACATGATTAACCGATTTTGACTTGAACAATTTCAATTTGGTGTTTATGTTCAGTATCAACAATAGATTTGTGTACATTAGTCCAGTTCTGAAGAAGGCCACAGGCCGAAACACGTGTCAAACACACTGGACACCTGTTATGTTTAAGCATTTCTGAGTCAAGTCCTTTGACTAGACAGTTAAAGGACATTTGTAAACTGCCGCAGATAGCGTGGTGGCATCTCTTTATACTGATCTTGATGTTAGTTGGGGAACATTGAGCAGAACTACAGAGGGGCAACCCTTACATGCTGAGGCATTCTCTCTAACAATTTTGGACTAGTATGTTTGGGGACCCCATAATTGGTTGAGTTTTGAACCTGTCAGAGGAGGATCATTTTCATTGTACTGCCTCCTATCAAGAGGTCCTAACACCTTAGGAATACGGGCAGTTGGAATCAATTACCCTGTATATGTGTTGTGTCTTGGTAGTTAGTTACAGAGAGGATCCCTATACTTTACCTTTTCCCCAGCTTTTGATTTATAGAGAGGTTTGTGTATAAGGGCTTCTGAAGCTCCACCACATTTCTGAGATGAGACCCACATGCTTATCATAATTAACATTTCCTTAATTTCTTTGATCTCAAGCATTATGTCCTTTAGAAGGGGGCCTTTCATACGAACAATGACTGGGACATTTCCTCTATAAGTGAGTTAATTTTACTGGTTTCAGAGCACCCTAAGCAATTTGGATTAGTAGGGACGGTCTGGGTTCCTTGGTCTCTGTGTTTTTCCACAGATATATTTGGCATTCCCAACAATTTATTACCAAGAGTTAATGCTCGAATTGCTCTTTTTCCAGGTACTTTTGCACCTTTCTTAGCTCCAGTTTGGTCTCCCATACCCTTAGCTGATGGAACCGTCCCCGGTTTAACCATAATCCCCTTCTTTACAAGTGGTTCAAATCTATTTGCCAGAAAAAAACAGGGGGTTCATCTATGTTGTCCGTGACATGCGTATTACCAATTTTAGTCACGCTTTCCCCATCCTTGCCTATTGAGTTCAGAGTGCTTATTCCCAACTGCGAAATAGCTATATGTCCTGCTGAACAAGCTGTTGGTGAAATGCTTGTCTGGTCAGGGTAGATCTCCACTATACTACCACTAGTCACCCCACCCCTGCCACAAAATCCACTGAGGGAAACACATAATTTCCCCCCCCTCCTGTCCTGGTTTCTGGTTGCTTTGAAAGGGCGCCAGAAGGTCCTGCTTACGCCCTCATGGGCAGTAGTTATTCCCCGTACTGCCCTTAGCCCTACCGGGTAACAGGGCTCAATACAATCAATCAGATCCTTGTCCCCATGTAGACCTAAATCAAATGCACAGTTGGAGACACAGGGTCTGGGTCTGACTGATGCTGCTTGTAGTGCAGCCTTTTTATTTCCCTATTGTTGCCCATCTGTTGTTGGTATCAGATCCTTCTTTTTACCTTCTCTTCCATCAATATCATATATAAAGCCCTGTATTTCTGTAATGAACGAGTTCACCTCATGCACAGGCTTAAACAACCAAGTAATGGTGTTTCTACTGGACCCTGGGGATAGGGCGGTTTCGGTGTTCCGTTTAGCCATTTACAGTGTATTTGGTATTTACTGTGAGCAGTAATTTCAGCTATGCTAATCAAATAGAAACATATCAAAGTACAATGCCTGACACTCCTAACACTACATTAGAACATTTTTAAAAATATCATTAAACTGTCAAAATGTGAATGTGAAAAGAAAAAGAATGAGCAGGACTATATACTAGGAAACACACTTCAATAAAGCTACAAGTAATGTGCCACAAAAGTCATACAAGTTCAGTGTGAATATGCAAGAATGTTTCAGCCTCTTAAATTCAAACGACAAGTTTTCAATATTACTGTCTGTTGCCGCCACCCATGTCAGTCTTATGAACTTAATTAAAGAACAAAAACCCAAACCTAAAGCACGAGCAGGGTGGGCACACACGACTGGTTCGAGGGGGACCCAAAGTCCGACCCCCTTGATCCCCCGCCCCCGCTCTGCTGGCCTGGATGTTACTTGCATTTCTGTGGAAGTACAAAGGTGCAAGTGCAGCAAACAGTATTGTGTTTCAGACACACCCACTTTAGTATAGGCTTTAGTCATTACAACGTTATATTTAGCAAGACTCACAGTCAGCACCTCCTGCACACTCCTTCCTGTTCACATTCAGCACAAGTGTTCCAATGTTCCAAAGAATATCGGGTGCTTCTGCAGACAATGGCTGGAGCAGCCACCGCCTAATGGAAGCCGCATGTTCCCCGAACAGTAAATTACTGCTTCCTTCCCCCACTCTTCGAGCAGTTCACAAACATCCAGCGAACAGTTCTTGGGACTTTGCCTTGCGGGCTTCACTGCAAGGGTTGCACCAAGCCTTTTTGGCTTGTTCTGACTCTACCTCTCAGGGGAGTATCCGACAGCACGGCAAGTTACACAGGTGAGGAAAGGCAGGAAACAGCAAACAAACAGTGCTGGGGACTTTGCCTTGCACTTTCATTATGCCTTTACCCACAACATATGCCAGTATAAAAAACATGCCGGCTGTGCCTTTACATGCCTTTTCATGCTGCACCAATATATGCCAGTATTACCATAAAAGACTTCCAGCCAGAAAAGAAAAATGCCATGCCACAGAAAGTATATCCAGACTGTCTATACCAAGATAGGCCAGTGCACCAGGTAACTACACTTATATATTCTGTTCACCTTGATGCAAAGTACAAGACTTCCATGACATGTAAATAGTATATGGCTAGACTGTAGCCGCCGATTTAAGGCAATCTAGCCACTAAATAACACTCATAATGCTTGCTTTACCCTTGACGTCAAGTAAACAGTAACACATGTCCATGCCACAGTAAGAAAGAAAATGCACAATGACACCGTAGACCAAGCTAGCCACATATCTTGCTTACCTTCGATACATGTGAATAATATCATGCCACATGACGAATGTAAATGTAGACTGGCACTATTAATCTAGGTCAGTCTAGCCATGTAATAACACTTCTGTTTGCTGTTCCCTTGATGCCAACTAAAACATTCCATGCCACTTTAAGAAAGTATATGCAGACTGACAGTAGAGGTGTGAGTCTGCATATACTTTCTTAATGTGGCATTGCATTTTTTATATGGCATCAAAAAAAATCAATCTACAGTTGCATGTGAAAATGGACTTAATTGCTACGACAGGTGTGGGATTCTAAAGTAAGGCATTTACCTTCTATTGGTGCTGCCCCCTTTCTCGAGTGGCAGGCTACCACCTAATCTAAGAGAAAGGCAGGACAGTCCAAGTACACATTATTTGCATGGTGGACTGTGCTGCCTGCCTCTCAGCTGTCCGTTTCTTTTTTATTTGTTGTGGAGCCCTTTCGGCTTCCCAACAAACATAGCAAAAAATAATGGGAGCCAGTGGGGCATTGGAAAACTGGACCTGCAACCTCCCATTATTGCAGTAGAAATGTAGACACACTGCCTTACAGGAGAAGTGCCCTCTCTTGTCAGGCAGAGATAAAGGCTCAAAGGTCACCTGTGCATAACTGACTGCTACTGTGAACCAAAATGAACAAAGGCAGCAGTAGCACTGTAACTTATACACTTCTGATCAAAATTAAATTATGATAATTCTCTCGCTTATTCAGTATGATGGTTGGTAAGCTCTGAACATAAGTCATACTTTGCTGTGGTATAGTGCCTTTCAGTTATTTCCCACTCATTTAGAACTGCTCCCTGCATTTCAAATCATCCAGGTGCTGGCTCTATACATTGATGTAGAACGTCTTGTGCAACCCAGACAAATGATCGAACTTTGTGGGAGGAACCGACTTGTGCGTGACCTAATCTGCTGGAAGCCATAAAACTAGCTGTCATAAATTCTGATTCAGACCAGCAGAAGCAATGTTCTCTAAGTTAACTCAACCACTGCTCAAACCATTGGAAGACACTGTCTCACCATCTAGAACGTCGATTCAACCAGTTGAGAACCTACACCATAGAAACAATTCAACACCGACCGCTAGTGGGATCACAGTGACATGAAGTACATTGATCGAAAGAGATCACAGTATGATCTGTTCATCATCTGTCTGTCATACCAAACTCTATGCCTTTGATCTCATACCGGACCCACCTGTAACCAGGGTCCCTCTCTGTTTTTTATATTTGACTGTAACATGAATGTATTGCACTTCTCTGTATGTAACCACCAAGTTTCTCAAGCGCCCAGTTACCCCAGGGTTTGGTGCGCGATACAAATGATGAACACATACAAAACAAAAAAAATACAAAAAAAAAACAGCACCAAGATGCCCAGCTTGATGATGCTGAGGTTCCTAAGACAATAAGAAGGTATTGTTAAGGGGCACTGATCCCTTGTTTCACTTTCTGGGACCATAGTAACTTTTCAGCCCCCTTTTCCACCTTATCCTTCAAGGCATTTTGTTTTGAGCAGTGACATTGTTTTAATTTTGTGCCTGAAGACCACTGCCCATGTAACTAAAGTGCCATATTACACCAGTCTACATTTTCAGTGTTCTCTTTGCAGTGTGGGTTTTTGCAAATGTTTTTAGTTTGTTGATTTCAATTGTATTTTTTCATTCGAAATCTAAATATTAATAAGAACTCTTGGGATGTGCTTTTCTGGATGGACGGATGCAAGCTAGTATGGAATGCATGAGGACAGACAGAATGTTGGAAGGTGAGAATGTTGATGTATGAGTGAGAGAAATCTACTGGCATTCCAACCCAGGCAATTGGAGATATGTAGCATGGGCGGTGGGAGCCAGTGGGTTCCTCTCTGAAGATCTCATGGATACCTGTTGTGACTGAGTAAAGTAACTGGGAGGTAATTTACCTGAAGCATCCAGAAGTGAATTTATAACAATCACCTTGGTTGGATATTCTCTAACTTTGTAGTCTTCGTACTTCTGCTGATTAGGTTGTTAGTGTTATCACCTCACACCCACTTATGAAGATATTGCCTATCCTCTGACCACATTACCACATCATGTGAAGTAGGTATGCCTTTCGGGTTGTGCCTGTTTTCCTTATGTAATAGGGATCACAGCTGTTTTGCTCATATTGTGGGGCTGAGCAGGAGGTTATGTCACTACTTATCCCTGAACTACTGCAGAGCGGTAGTCATTTTATCACAGGTGTACTTTGATCTAGATATAAGTCATATTAGGCAGCAGTTAAGGAAGGTGGTTGCTTGAAGAGTTGAGAGAGTAGGCTTTCAATAAGGGAGTCATATGAAAGTAAATGGATTGAGATGAGGGAGATGTAACACATTAAAATAGGCTTTAGTGAAGGGACAGGTTGACAATTCAAATAAGATCTACTGGAGCGAGAGGTATAAACACTGAAATAGGATAGGTCATGTTTTGGTAATTACGTCTGACTCTTTCACATCACAGTGACCACCTAGCTTGACATAAAGGTGCATGGCATTTCTTGTCAGTGTGAGTAGAACGCCACAGAATTATGGGGCAGGCAGGAGATTAAAATCATTCATTTTTGACTGCATCCTTTGTTGGCTATAGCAAATGCTACTTAGCAGTGAAAAAAGGTATATTTATTTATAGGCAAGAAGAGACCATATACAATGTCTGTAAGTGAGCACCTTATCTTTATGGATAGACGAAATTCATATCACATATTTCAAAGTTGTGAATAACACATCGTAGAATGATTTTTTTGTCAACTTCATACAATTGAAATGCATGGTTTGGATACATGTCTAGGGCATACATTAAAGAAATACATTCAATATATTAAAAATACATGTATAAGTCCACAAAATAATGTTTTAATATATTAAACATATTAAACTAATACATTTCTAAGTCATCAAGACTAATTACTACATTCTAGTAGAGGTAAAGAAAGAGATTAAGTCGGATGGGAATAACCAGAGGGCAGCGAGAACTGCAGAGCACATGATGATTAGGGGAGGTGTAAGAGATTGGGGAGGGACAGAGTTCTGGCTAGTATCAACACTGTGCACATTCAGCACATTTGTATACAGTCTAAGCATATTTATTCTGCAAGAAGGTCTTGAACTTTGACCAAATCAAGTAATTTCCTAGCTGAGTTGTTCATGTAGTTATTATTACTTTTCCAGGGAGACTTTCAAGACTTGGTTTGATTCAGAGGACTTACCCCGGAACTGTGGAGTACTCCTGGGAGCCACAGAAGAAATTGCCTTTACTCCTCCCACAAAGGTGGAACCTGGTGGTGGAAGAAGGAACACCTAACCAGATCGTCCACCGTATGGGGTAGAGGCCTATATGTCTGTGGGCCTTAATAGGTGCTTTATAAATCTTAGTAAAACAATACAATTCCACCCTCTGGGGTAGAGGCGGCTTACATGATGCATCTAGGGAATGGTTCCTGGCAACCTGGGTCAAAGGCACATTGGGTTAGGAGCTGTAGCATGGAAACCACGAAAAACAATATGTTAAGGAATGGAATAAGGGCAGGTAAGTAACCCAAATACGCTACCTGAATACACCTAGCCCAGGCACAAATCAACAGAAATCAAGTGGAGAGTCTCCTGCCGTTGGATTGACACAGGAGATGTCAAATGGTAGGATTAAAGGGTAAGGAAGGGAGCGTGGAGTCTCTTAGTAAAGTAACAATTTGTGAACATGCTAAACAACTGAAAAGCCTGGCAAGGTCTGTATCCACAAGGTGTAGGTTTGTAAGACAATACACTGTTTGGTTCTCCCACCTTCATGCTTCATAGAAAAACTGGATTGTGGGCTCCTTGAGGTGCAGCATCAGAGAAAATTGGCAGCCATCTTGGAATGGGCAGAGATGGCGTGCTGTGACATTCATATTGGTGGGGGCATGCCATGGGACATAGTAGACAAAATAGCATTGGTTTCTTGTGGTGGCCATATTGGGTGGGGCCTGCTCATCCCAAAGTGCTGGTTATCTTGAAGAGGGCTTGCCATGGGACTTTGTTGTCTCGTAAGAGTAAAAAAGTGGGAGGAAGGATCAGTCTCATGGCCCCTGGATTGATAACCTTTTTGATTGGAAAATGTACCTTGGTCTCAGTTTATGTGGAGAGGCTTAGATGCACAAATGGTTTGTGGACAGCCAACCTAAGTCCCCAGGAGTGTATGTGGGTCTAGGTTTGCATCTCCTACCTGCATACCATTTTGCATCAGTCGGAGTCTGTAAAAAATGTTGGTGAGCCTTTGTACTCCTTCTTGGAGATGGTTTACTATGTCATATAATGCAGGTAAGGAAGAGACATAAGCAGAACTTGTGGGTAGGGAGGTAATGTGACAGCCAAAGGGTACATGAACATTGAGTATCACGCAAGAAAACATGGTATGCATCATTAGACACATTCTGTGAGAGGTAGCAAGGGCACCCAATTGATAGGGTGTTCAGTTGAACAGCAGTGCAGGTATTGGCCGATACTTTGGTTGGCTCTTTGTGTCTGGCCATTGCTTTGTGGGTGGTAGGCTCTGGAATAGTTGACAGAAATGCCTAGGGTTCTGGTGATTGCTTTCCAAAAAGCAGGGTGAACTGGGAATCCCTATCAGGGACAATGGTTTAAAGATGTGCTTAATAAGATGTTCACTTATTTAAGAGCTGTTTGGAGAGCGAAGTGTCCTCATTTTGTCAGAGAACCAACAATCATCCAGATCACTGTGCACCCTTCTTTCCTAGAAAGAACAGTAATACATTCCATGGCACACCATTGCCACAGGGTTTTAGGAATAGGTAAGGGATGCCATAGACCCATGTGGGTTGGCGATATGTTTTGGATCGTGCACATACCCCACACCCTTTGACATAGTCCTTTACATCTTTGCTCATGGTTTTCCACCATACCAATCTATCCATCTGTTTAAATGTTTTATAGACATCATTATATTTAGCACTTGGGAGGTCATGACCCTATCATAGAGCCAGTAGTTTGTATTTCTTAAAAAGCAGCCATAGGGTGGTACCCTTAAAACATATTCCTTATTTGACATGATGTGAGGGTTCACTAGGTCGGAATTCTTGTATCTGTTGTGGGGTATACGTGCCTCTAAGTTCTTATTCCCATACTTGAAGTGGGCTAGAGGTAAACATCACAATTTTCTCTGGGGGAAATGAACAGAACTTCTTGGCAGTCATCAATAGCCTTGGGAGATTGTCGGGACAAAGCATATGCCTTCATATTAGTCACTCCCTGAGTACAGGTTACGATAATATGAGACGATCCTCATGGAGACCTTCCTCCTTTTTCTTTTCCTTTTGGGAAGTATGATGTTAATCCAAGACAGTTGAAAGAATTCTAGATGCTTGTTTAGTTTATTTTGCTTTTCACCCGTGATGTCATCAATGACATTTGTGATGTCATCTTTGATGTCCTGGTTGTTAGTCTTAGCAGTGCACGGTGGTGGAGCGAGTTATGGTTGCTTAGCTTACCATAACTGGCGGGTTTTTCGGTTTTACTTGGAACCATAACGTCCCTTTAACAATGTTAATCTTTAACAATGTTTTTTCACTGAATTTCATAGGTTTTTAGTAGCACAACTTAACCATAACGTCCCTTTAACAAAGTTTTTTTCACTGAATTTCATAGGTTTTTACTAGCACAACTTAACCATAACGTCCGTTCAACAAAGTTTTTTCACTGAATTTCATAGGTTTTTAGTAGCAAAGCTTAACAATAGTAACTTTGACTTTATGTACATGTAATATGGAACATACTGAACCACTTCTACTGAATGTAATGTCCGCGAACATTTTTGATGTCCGTGGACATAATCGGACAACAGTACCACTACCTAAAAAGTCTGGGGGGGGTATGTTTAATTGTTATATTACAACATGATAACATTAAAAAAATTCACAAAGTAGTACACATACATATTATATGTAGTAATACATAAGAAATGTAACCCGTATATGTACCGCACTAACCATTCATTTAAATACAATATATTCTAAAATGGAATATACCAAGAGAAGAAAAATAGGCTTCCAACATAATTACCTCACAGACACTCCACAACTAAGACCAAGACCAGACCTACAGAGTACTCAGAACATATCTTACCTGAAATAGTAAGTGTACATCATTTTGCTCAGATCTTTATACACTTTCTGTATTAGATTTAAAAAAAAAAAAATCTTTTTTTTTTTTTTCTCACAGAAATGTCTAGTACTCTGGAATGGCTAGAGGAGCACTTCCCACATGACGAAATGTCAGAAAATAGTGAAGCTAATGGTATGCACTTTACAATATAACCCATTTAATTGTTATTATTTTATATATATTTAACATATATATTTCTTTTTGTACAGAGCATACCAAAATAGAATATATGTCTGAAGAAACTGTTATGGAAAACACGCTTGACAGCTTAAAAGAAAAAATTGATTTATTATTGGGCAATTTTAATAATTTTAAAACTTTTGTTGAGGATAATTTTAAAACAAAAACCTCATACCATTGTCCCACATGTATTTGTCCCCCTCACAATATCCCAATTATCCCCAAACCCTCTCCATAATCCAAAACGTTTTGATGAGACTTCCATCCCTTCTTCACCTGATACCAATCATGTTGAAACCCCTAATTCTCCTGTTTTTGTTTCTGTTTCTGCCTCACCTTCTCTGTCATAAATTATTAATATATGTGAAATAAAGTTAAATTTTTATATTGTGTTGATATTACTTCCCATTTTTATTTTTTTTAAAAACAATGTAGATGTCCACGGACAGCGCGGGTGTTCTGAAATGTTCGTAAATAAACGAAAAAATGGAGGTGTCCTGAAGTACGTATACCTGTCCGTATTGTTCACTAACAAATTGAAACTGTTCCAAGAACCCATATGGTGTCCTGAAATGTTCGTAATTAAACGAAAATGGAGGTGTCATAAAAGAACCTAGTGTGTCCGTACTGTTCGCTAGCAAGTTCAAACTGTGGGACAGCGTCTTCCTCAAGCTGCCTCACAGGCCATACAGAATTCTCATGACCCTTACCTTTCGAGGGTCACAGTTGTATGTATGTATGTACTGTGACACAGTACTCTGCAGGGGGGAGCAACTTTGGAGTATTTTTGAGACTATTGTCTCAGAGCACGAGAAGACCTGCTCACTACCCAAATAAAACCCACTCTACATCTTCCTCTCTCAGCTCGCCCTTTCTTATCCCTGTGGTTGGTGTCCCCCCCTTTACCTTCCTTTCCCCTCCTCTCCTAGTGTGTCGTGTGTCTAAAAAACAAAAAAAATACAAAATTACAAAATAAAAAAAAATAAGGCTCTTTTCAGAGCCACCTTTCACAGTTAAAAAATAGAAGTGAAGATAAATAAAGCAGGGCCCTTTGTATTTCTTAAAAGTCTGCGGACAGTTTGCGAACATTAAAAAAATTGGGTGGTAACCTATTGTAACCATTGCATTTTTCTCTGGGAGGAAGTGGTGGCTCTGAAAAGAGCCTTTGGGAGGTGTTTGTATGTCAAAAATTATAAATACTTAACACCTACTTCAAAATGGATGCTGTATTTCTAAAAAAAGGTTGCAATGCATTTTGTACATTTCTCAGAAAAATCTGATTGCCAGCATAAGTAAGATGGACTCCATCTCTGCGAAAAATGTATGTACTACAAAACATAATATTTTCATTGTGAAAAGAGGACATGCCAAAATCGATTAGAAATGCACAAACAGCATTATTAACATTGCACTTTGCTTTTTCCATTTGTGGACCAAATAAAGAAGAACGAAGCCACATTTGTCTCTGCGCAATCCGTGAAAATATTACTTGAGAATTAGGAAACATGTCCATGACTTTCCCAAGTCCTTCTTTCATAGCAAATTGCAAAGAAATTCCAGACACATGTCCTAAACTGTTCCCTCCACAATGAATTACAATTATGTCTGGATGTTGCTTTGTTTCCAAAGTAGCACAGAGGTAGCAAGTTCAACCTCTTCATTCCACGTACTCCATGCCAGTGTACTTCCACATGTGGAAATCCAAGATCTACAGCTAATCCACAGCTTTCTGCATGCACCTTCAACCAATGTATCCACGAATCTCCCAAAATCTAAACAATCTGTTTTCTGAAACACACAGCCATAGCTATCTGTTGTTCTCTCAGAAAAAAAGAGTATCTGAGAAACTCTCTCCTGGCACAATACACCCACTAAACTTTCCTGACCAATCTCTTTCAGTGCTCATTCACATTTGCATGACTTCTGAACCCAAAAATCCCCGGATGTAACTCCCGATGTCCGCAAACTACCACCATTTCCGCGGACATATCGTAACATGAACAGCCCTTCTACCATTTCCACTTCAATCTCTGTACCATTCCCTCATTGGATGTAGCTAAGAAATCACATGGCCATGCACCAATCACATTCAAGACTTCTACATCTAACTGCATCATCATAGATCAGCACTGCAAATGTACTGTGAATCTCTCTGAGTACAAGTGTCATATCATTGGCAAGCACCATCTACAAGAAATACAGTACAAGTCTCCAGGATTTCTGCCTTGCAGATCCATGCATATCCAGATGCATGAACACAAACTACAGGTATGCATATTTTCTGTACAGTACATGAACACATTTTCAAACTGACTTTTAGCTTGTGTAATCTGTAAAATGAATCTACTGTCTTTTTTCCAATTTCCTAAAATCAACTATCACTTATAAACCTTTATACTATTTACTTTCTTTATACACACACTATCAAATCATGTTAAACTAACATGTTTTAAATGAAATTTATAGACTAAATAAATTCAAACAAAATTGCATGCATGCACACTCTATGTTCAAATAACAAAAAATAATACTTATACAATTACATTTATTTATTTATTTGATTACTTTAATTTAAGCATGACATTAAGGCACTATTACCAAGAACAGCTTAGTTACAGAAAAAGTGGTATTCAGTGGTACATTATGAATTTCACAAGACATACTAAAGATATTTTGTTTGTTACAGTTACTCATTGCAATTCAATTTGTTCATTAAGAACATATCATATTTATTGAACTGGTGCAACGTATCTTATGTGAATAAAATAGTTTTAAATGTTTTAAGGAAGGCGCTGAGGATTTCAATTGAAAAATCAATATCTAAATTAAAAACAATGCTATATACAAACAAAATTACTAATTTGTTTCTTTTACAATTGCAGTGAAGACCATTCTCCTGAAAAGAAGCAGCCGATTTGAAGAACAAAGAAGCACTAAGAATTAAACTGTTCATTTTAGAAAAAAAGTAAGTAGAATATCACCATAATATTTGTATTATTACTCAAACATACTGTAAAGTAAATTCATGCTATTTCTGTGCCTAAAAATAGAGATTATGCACCATTCTGTCCAAAAATCCCCATGTCTTAAACAGCGATTTACAGCCAGAATGGCGTACAAATTCCTACTTTTGGACACACAAATTACCCAACTCAACCACTAGAATTTTCATATTATAGAACAAACAACTGTTTTAATTGTATACATTAGATTTACTATTTGTACTTCTCCACACCACTAGCTTATTTTTTTCTGTCATCTGAACCTGAGTTTAGTAACATATTAATTGAAGAATACAAATCCCTACTAGTTATAGTTCCCAATGCACAATCAGACACCATTACATACATCATCTTACTCAAACATTCATGCACACAGCACACATATATTGCAGAACACCCAACCCATACCGTCTTTATTTTTTTCAACGGACCCTAAAGAATGCCTACCAAAAGTCAAGTCCGTAGAAAGCAACGCAGAAGTAGAGCAAATGAAAATAAAAGTGTCCAACATAAGCATCCATCTCTAGCAGAATTTGTAAAAAAAAGTTGAAACAAAACAGCTAATACAGTCATTTAGTGAAACACAAAATGTTTCAAGTACAAAAACGTTGCCTCCTCTATCAAAATGTAAAACAAACCAAAAAACAATTAACAGAAAATAAGCTATCACTACAGATAAAACTGCTTCTTTAAATTTTAATATAGTGCAAAGTAAGCTAAATCCCAAGAAAGGTATTTTATCCAAAATGTTCCGTCACAAAGTCCTTCAAAATCTAATAAAAACAGGAGAGAAATCAGGTTCAATGCTTAAAACCTATCGTAGGAAATTAATTTTAGAAGCGTTGATAGATAGTGCAATTCTTCTCAAAAGTAAGTTAGTTATTTTAGTGTTAAACAAAATGAAACCACTAACAAAACGAATAACTAAATTACAAAAAAGACTTATCAATAAACGAAATGTCAACAGAAAGAACTTCTTAAGTATCTGCGGAGGTGAATGGAGTCACACTACGAGCACAGAACCATACTTTAATGAAGAAGCGCACAAACAAAAGCAAACAAATACAAATGCCATACATAGCAGTGGTCGAGGTTATGAAAAAGTTAATAATACCACAATGGAGCAAGAAGTACTCCTTACAAAAATATGCCCTGAAAACTTAGAATTACCCCTCCATTCAACTGAATCAGAATGTCTAGTGTACAAATGGCCATGCACGTCAATATGTAACATTCCCAAACAATTTTTCAAGTCTTTACGCCAATTCCTCAATCAATATGTAAAAAGCAAAGACAAAATCAAAATTAAACTACTGCAAAATATGGATACCTGTCCAGTGCGCACATACACAGGACTACAAGGACATTCATTGGCCTGCATTACAGGACCTACTTGTAAAACCACCTTCCATGATATCAAAAGAATATCAACACATCATTCAACTATAAGAAATCGAGTCTCTAAACTGTACTATGCTAAAAGTCCTGCTTTAGCACTAGCAAATTTAAATAACATTCTTCTACATGGTACATCGAAAGACCTACTTCAAGAAATTGACTATATCCAGAAAAAATATTTTGGAAGTGAAAGCCATTTACAGAATGAAATAGCTTTAAACCAAATTAGCAACAATTCTACACA
Organism: Ambystoma mexicanum; assembly: GCF_040938575.1. Taxonomy (NCBI): domain Eukaryota; kingdom Metazoa; phylum Chordata; class Amphibia; order Caudata; family Ambystomatidae; genus Ambystoma; species Ambystoma mexicanum. Next base: position 1,169,179,798 of record NC_090922.1, read on the forward strand.
TGGCAACCTTTTGCTAAACACATACAAAAAAGAAATACTAAAATTTAAAAGTACATCAGCTGAAGTACCAAACCATGTATGTATATGTTGCCACAGAACTTTTTATAAAAGTAACACAAAAACTGTAGACCTATCATATAAAATAGAAGACAATGAAGATTCTAAATGGTTTGAATTAGCTCTCTACCTTGTAGCAGAAAACAAATACGAAATAAGTGACCCCTTAATACTTTGCAGTTACTGCACTACAAAACTTGACATCAACCAAACTCCTTCACGTGCTATCACAAATAATTTGAAATTATACCCACTACCAAAATCCCTACAACAACTTAATGCATATGAGAGCATCATAATTCAAACAGTACACCCATTTCAAGCAATAATACGCCTTCAACCAAAAACAGCAAAATTACCTCCCTCTGAATTGATAAAAGGCATTTGTGGAAAAGTAGTTTATTTACCATTAGATCTAAAAGAAAATGTGCATACTCTAGGAGTGCAACGTCCAATGCAGCAATCTTTAATTATCTTAGTAAATGGAGTACCTACAAAAGACAAAAAAATATGGCAACAGCTGGTAGATTTACATAAAGTTAGACAAGCCTTACAATATCTTAAAGAGAATAATGAATATTACAAAGAAATTAATATTGAAGAAAACTTGAAAGATACAACTGAAATAATTCAAGAAACACAAGAAGCTGGTCAATTTGAGCTACTAGATCATGCTACAATATCAAATACTTTAGACCATTATACAATTCATCCTTTGCACTCTAATGACACCATAGAAGATGCACTGGAAACATATCAAATGCGTCAAACAAAAAGATCACCAATCAGCATATGGGAAAAAAGTACAGAAGCATGTGCTTTTCCTCTACTCTTTCCTACTGGCAAAGGAGGAAGGTATGATGATAGACCTATTCAAATATCAGCTTCAGAATACCGCTCATTACGGATGTATTCTGAAGATCCCAGATTTAGACAAAATGTGGAATACATATTCCACCTACTCTTTGAAAGTGAACCAGCAACTTTATGTTACGGAGTTGCACACATATTAAAATCAGGATCACACTTTCAAAATATGACAGCTACACAATTATTACAAATAGTGCAACAAAAGGATGAGGTTTTACAATCAAATATTACAAATCTATTAGCAAATATGCATGGTACTAAAGAGTTCTGGTTTCGACGTCATGGAGATGTACGTTGTATGATCACAAACCTTAGTCCAACCCATTTGGTTTGTTACATTAAGTTGTGCAGAATATGCATGGCAAGATTTACATGATTTCCTACGCATAACAAATAAAAACAAAACAAACATAGATATGCTAACACCAGGAAAACTTTGTTCATTGGATCCTGTTAATGTTTCAAGATATTTTCACCATCGCTTCATTGCTATGCTACATTTTATTTGTAATAAAACTGTTCCTCCCCTTGGAGAAGTGCTTTGGAGAAAAGAATACCAAGCCAGAGGAGCACCACATATCCACATGCTTTTATGGATTAAAGATGCTCCTAAATTTGGTCAAGACAGTGATGCCACTGTTTTACAGTTTATTGAAAAATATGTCACTTGTGAAATTCCATCAGAATCCACAAATAGTGATCTTTATGCACAAATTTTACAATTTCAAAGACATAAATGTGGCAAATATTGTCGTCGCAAATACAAAAACAAAGGGAAATACTACACCTAAAGCCGATTTGGTTTCTGTAGACCAGTTACAAATACAGGTCAAGTGAACAACCTCATGTCTTCAGTTAGACATAGTGTTAAAGGTAAGTCACCTAAAAATACATATTACATAAAAAGAAAAGAAGAAGAAAAATATATCAATGATTATAATGCAATCATTGCCCACTTATGGAATGCAAACATAGATGTGCAGTACATTGCAGACAATTCTACTGCAGTTGCACGATATGTCACAGCATACTTAACCAAAGCAGAAAAGTGAAGTAATAGCCAGGGTCTATAAGATAATTAATGCTTGGATGCAGACAAATTGGATGTGTCTGAACGACTCCAAAACTGAGCTTATGCTGTTTGGATCTAGTCGTCAGCTTGCCAACTTGGGGGCAGAGTATAAGTCATTTAAAATCAAGAACGCCACTATCCAGGTAGTCCAGAAAGTGAAGACCCTGGGAATGATGGTTAACGCAGTGGTAGACTCTCATGCTCAGACTAGCTATCTACAAAAAAACACGGCATATTACTCAAGGCTCATGAAAGCCATTAAGCCTTACCTTAATGAGGGCAACATGGCTACCATAGCCAGAGCCATTATATTATCAAGACTTGACTATGGTAATGCCTTGATGCTAGGGGCTTCCTCTAGGGATGTCTCTAGTTGTCAGGTGATTCAGAATAACGCGGTTAGGCTGGTAAAAAATTTGAGGAAAAGGGACCATGTCACTAAAGATAGAATGGCGTTACACTGGCTAAGAGTAGAGGATCGTATACAATTTAAAGCTCTCTGCCTGGTTCATAAATGCCTTTATGGCTCTGCTCCAGAGTATTTAAAAAAGAGGTTAGTGCTTCACACCCCCAGTAGAAGTCTTCGCTCCGGGGGTAAATGCCTGTTGATCGTTCCCAAGTTCAAGCTGAAATCGGGGTTGGGCAGCTCCTTTTTGGTTCAGGCGCCCAGCTTGTGGAATAGTGTTCCGGAAACACTCAGGTCTGAAACAAACCTTCTTGCTTTCAGGAAGGGTTTGAAAACATATCTCTTCAGATGATGAACCGGGATAAGTTGGATCAGGGACATCTTCAGGGTTCAGCTTTGGACTGGCCTCTTTCTGTGTTCTATGTGTGTCTCTGTTTGTTTAAAGCGCCCTGATGCCCTTGGGCTACCGGCGCTATATAAAAGTGAAATGAAATGAAATGAAATGAGAAAAGACAGCTCCAAGACCTCTGGAATTACCTGTCATCAGATAAAACAGTGTCTCAGAAATTATACAGCTTGGGCATAAAAATGCTCTCCCATAGAGAATGTGGATCATATGAAGCAGCTGATTGTTTAACTGGTCCAGCTAAATCTAGAAAAAGAGTTCTAAAAACATACGAAGATATAGAAACAATAGCCAAACATGATCCCAACAGCCAAGACATTTTAAAAAACAATTTATTGGACACATACTACCCAACAGAAGTAATACTATGGAAACCATGTGTCTATACCACATAGCCGAAAACTACACATACAAACATAATATAAAACCTGATGAAAAAAAGGTAAATACAGAGTGACAAACTGTGAAGGCAGCTTAGTTAAACTCACTAAACCAAATTTAATTAATCATATCAAATTGTCATTGAAGACTCCTCAACATAAGAAATATATTACATGTCCCTGCTACAACTCTTTAAACCATGGAGAAAAGAAGAAGACATACTAGAAAACTATGACTCATATGAAGATGCTTTCAAAGCAAATGAAAGCCCTATAACTGATGTAAACTTTACACAATACAAAACAATGTTGCACAATGAACAGCAACACGAAGAAGAACTCCAGGCCCAACTAGATAAAGACACTCCTGACAGTAGTCAACCTTCTGTAACAGAAAGCCAAGAACCACTTGGAGAACCACTAATAATAAATGAGGCAGAATTAGCTATGATAGAAGTAGAAAACACCATGTGTCAGTATGAAGATAAAGAAGACTTTACTATACTAAAATCAAAACTAAACAATGAACAACGTGGCATTTTTGAAGAAGTAACAAAACAAATTGCACATGGTGTACAACATGAAAATAAAGAATGTTCCTGCCATAATTATAAACCTATACTACTGTACGTCAGTGGTGAAGCTGGTTCTGGCAAAACATTCCTAATCAAAATCATCAGTAAATTCCTTCAACAATTGACAAACAACAAACTGTCAGCTGTTGTCACTGCCCCCACAGGTTTAGCTGCCTACAACATAGGTGGTGTCACTTTACACCGATTACTACTATTGCCAGTAGAACACCAGAACACATTAGACTATTACAAACTTTCTGCAGAAGCTGCAATGGAACTACGCAGAGTATTGAAACAAATGAAAATGCTACTAATAGATTAAGTGAGCATGGTCTCCAACCTAATGTTGGCTTTGATTCACCTCAGATTACAACAAGTACTGAAAACAAACTATGAAGAACTCTTTGCAGGAAAACACATTATTGTTTTTGGAGATCTTCTTCAATTGACACCAGTAAAAGGTGAGCCTATTTTTAAAACATTAGGACTCAAACTCTGCCGTAAAACTGTTGGCAGCATTGGAAATGTCAACCTTTGGCAAAATTTCCAATACAGAGAATTAACAGAAAACATGCGACAATCTGCGGATCTTACTTATGCCAACATCTTAAAAAATATCAGAGTTGGTATACTCTCTAAAGAAGCAGAAACAAATTGAAAACCCGACAAATTAATGCACTTTATGGCGATAATGCATGTGCTACATGTGTTATGGAACAATTAGCCCACAAAAATGTCAATTGTATGGCATTAATGCCAACTCTTGCAAGATGTTTCAAATTCAATGAAATAATGTTAAGTAAAGAAATGCAACCAATAATGGAAATTAGCGCCACAGACAAACTAAATGTATATGGTATGACACTGCCTATGTGTGACCAAGCCACAACAAGACTAAATAGTTTAGAAAAATAAATCTCAAACACAGCAGGCTTAGAAAAGATATTAAAATTATCCTTAAATTGCAGAGTAATGCTTAAACGTAACCTTGACGTGGGCCAAGGACTAGTTAATGGAGCACTGGGTACAGTTGTTGGCTTTCAAACATACCCACGTGACAACAAAATTCAGTTTGTCAATATACTCTTTGACAAACTTTCAGAAGTTAAAAGGATAAGTCAGTCAACAGCTCGATTCCTTCTCTTCAAAGACATGTATGTACGCAGAGAACAATTTTCTCTAACTCTTGCATACAGAGTCACGATTCATAAATCACAAGGTCTTACTCTAGACAAAGCAATGATAGATATTGTTAACACAGTCTTTAAAGAAGGCATGAGCTACGAAGCACTATCACGCTTACGTAAACTTGACGGTCTATTTCTAATCAACTTTGATGCAAGTAAAATAAACACTGATATTCCTTGCATTTTAGAATACAATAGACTTCGCTCACTATACACTCCCCATCTAAACACATATTCTGTTCCACAAAAAGTAAAACGTTATAAAAGAAAAATAAATCAAACAGAAAAGCAACAGGATGTCACTGCAAATCCTCCAAAGAGAGTAAAAGAAAGTAATACTTCATCAAGTATCACAAGCAAAAAAGAATCAATTAGGGAAAGTAAACCAGGTACTTCTTCAAAGAAGGAAGACAAACTCCAAAAAAGCAGTCAGATACAGAACTACCTGGTCCATTTAAACTCTCAAATATAGTTGGTGTAAGGTGCTACGTAAATGTAGCAATGAATATTCTATTTCAAATACCACCAATTGTTGACAACATTTACTTACACAGTACAGACCCATTGTGTATGCAAATGTTAGTACTTCACAGAAATGCAGCAAACAATCCTGTCAACACGTATAGTGTTTATGGAATAAGACAACAATTGGACTACTGTGCTGGAATGGTGAAATTCACTATAAACTCACAGGAAGATCCACAATAATTTCTAATGTACTTACTACAAGTACTGGAATACAAAAACATACCTATAAATGAAATCTTCCAGATTTCATACATGTGGAAACATACATACACTCTCTGCAACAATGTGACACAAGAAGAAATCCCCAATGAACGCTTCGTATATATATCAATACCAAATTGTGAATCCATTCCATTTCAGCAACTTGTACAAATGCAAACCATGGTAGATTATGTTCTGCCTGCAATTCAGATAATCACTCCACGTTAGTAATACAAACACATAGTAAATACGTAATACTAATGCTTCTACGTTACAATGCAGATGGCACCAAAAATAACTGCAAGCTGACTGGATTCACACATGGTCAAATATCACTTGGTAAGAAAACCTTCACAACAATAGGTATAATCTACCACGCAGGAGCCACAACCAATTCAGGGCACTACACTGCATATATAAAAAATAGATGTGGATGGTTTGATTGTAATGACAGTAACATTACTCTAAAGCAGAGAATACCAGCAATTCTTACAAACGCTTATTTAATGTTCTTAAAACCAAAATTTGATAACTAAACTGTACTTAAACCTCAAGTAAACTTGTAGTAAAAAATATAAACTGTTAGAATATTCCAAAAGCTATCTAACTGCCCAAAGATTCTACAACAATTAATCACATAAATGAATACCACTAAATTAGAGCAAAAAATAGACAATTAGAATACGCCAATTGGTATCTACCTTTCCCAAAATTTAACAATATCCAAACAGATAAATAAATACCACTAAAATATATCAAAAATAGACATTTAGAATATGCCAATTGGTATCTAACTGTTCCAAAATTTAACAATATCCAAACAGATAAATCAATACCACTAAAATATATCAAAAAATAGAAAGTTAGAATACACCTAATGGTATCTAACTGCTCCAAAATTTCATCATATCCAAACAAATAAATATAATGTTACTACTCCAAAAAAATGCAACAACCCAATGTATAAAACTTTAACCAGAAACAACAAATGAACACTGAAAACAAACACACAAACTGTAGCATAACAGAAAAAGTTTTTTTTTCTCCCACAGACCCAATGATTTTAGCAACAAACACAGAAACTGAGCAAATTGCACAGTACTCTGGTTTGTAATCTACTAAATATGAGGGTGCAAAAAAAAAATGTTGATTATACAATGTAAAAAGTCATTACAAAATACTAATACTAACATGCTATTTTCTTTTATTACGGAGATTAACAAGAAATACATGTACTCCAGTTACTAAACCAAACAGTAAGTATATTATACACTCTATGCCCTGGCCACAACCATTGCAGCATATCACACCCATAGTATTTTATAACTTTGTTCCTTATAAATTTGTTTTTGACCCAAAGTTATAAGCAACTATAAATGTGATATGCTGCGGTGGTTGTGGCCAGGACATAGAGTGTTGGGTGCATGGGCAAATGGCCATGCACCCAACACTCTATGCCCTGGCCATAACCACCCAAGCATATCACACCCATAGATTAAAACATTTCAACTATTGCCTATGGAAACTTTTAATGTCCGCGGACATTACCAGTGTTATTAGAACACTTTCAATTTGCCAGCAAACAATACGGACAGCGTCCTCAGGACACCCCCAACAAACATTTCAGGACAACGCGTGTGTTCTTAGAACACACCAGCATTTTGTTTATGTGTGAACATTTCAGGACAACACGAGAGTTCTTAGAACACTTTCAACTTGACAACGAACAATACGGACAGCGTCCTGAGAACATCCCCATTTTGTTTATTTGCGAATGTTTCAGGACACCCCGAGTGTTCTTAGAACACTTTCAACTTGCCATCGAACAATACGGACAGCGTCTTCAGGACACCCCTTGCGAACATTTCAGGACAACGCCTGAGTTCTTAGAACACTCCCCCATTTTGTTTATTTACGAACATTTCAGGACACAGAGACAGTTCTTAGAACACTTTCAACTTGCCATCGAACAATACGGACAGCATCTTCAGGACACCCGCTACGAACATTTCAGGACACCACAAGAGTTCTTAGAACACTTCAGGACAACGCGTGTTTTCTTAGAACACACCCCCATTTTATTTATGTGCGAACATTTCAGGACAGCGCGAGAGTTCTTAGAACACTTTCAACTTGACAACGAAGAATACGGACAGCGTCTTCAGAACACCCCCTACGAGCATTTTAGGACAACGCGAGATTTCTTAGAACACTTTCAACTTGCCAGCGAACAATACAGACAATGTCTTCAGGACACCCCCTACGAACATTTCAGGACACCGCAAGAGTTCTTAGAACACTTTCAACTCGACAACGAACAATACGGACAGCGTCCTCATGACACCCCCTACGAACATTTTAGGACAACGCGTGTGTTCCTCGAACACACCCCCATTTTGTTTATGTGCGAACATTTCATGACAACGCGGGAGTTCTTAGAACACTTTCAACTTGACAACGAACAATAGAGACAGCATCTTCAGGACACCCACTGCGAACATTTCAGGACACCACGAGAGTTCTTAGAACACTTTCAACTCGACAACAAACAATACAGACATCGTCTTCAGGACACCCCCTGCGAACATTTCAGGACACCACAAGTGTTCTTAGAACACTTTCAACTTGCCATCGAACAATATGGACAGCGTCTTCAGGACACCCCCTGCGAACATTTCAGGACACCACGAGAGTTCTTAGAACACTTTCAACTCGACAACGAACAATACGGACAGCGTCCTCATGACACCCCCTACGAACATTTCAGGACAACGCGTGTGTTCTTAGAACACACCCCCATTTTGTTTATTTGCGAACATTTCAGGACACCGAGACAGTTCTTAGAACACTTTCAACTTGCCATCGAACAATACGGACAGCGTCTTCAGGACAATCCCTACGAACATTTCAGGACAACGCGTGAGTTCTTAGAACACACCCCTATTTTGTTTATTTATGAACATTTCAGGACACCGAGACAGTTCTTAGGACACTTTCAACTTGCCATCGAACAATACGGACAGCGTCTTCAGGACACCCCCTACGAACATTTCAGGACACCGTGAGAGTTCTTAGAACACTTTAGGACAACGTGTGTGTTCTTAGAACACACCCCCATTTTGTTTATGTGCGAACATTTCAGGACAACGAGAGAGTTCTTAGAACACTCTCAACTTGACAACAAACAATACGGACAGCGTCCTCAGAACACCCCCATTTTGTTAATTTGCGAACATTTCAGCACACCCCGAGTGTTCTTAGAACACTTTCAACTTGCCATCGAACAATATGGACAACGTCTTCAGGACACCCCATGTGAACATTTCAGGACACCGAGACAGTTCTTAGAACACTTCCAACTTGCCATCGAACAATACGAACAGCGTCTTCAGAACACCCCCTACGAACATTTCAGGACAACGCGAGAGTTCTTAGAACACTTTCAACTTGACAACGAACAATAAGGACAGCGTCATCAGAACACCTCCATTTTGTTTATTTGCGAACATTTCAGGACACCCCGAGTGTTCTTAGAACACATTCAACTTGCAACAGAACAATACGGACAGCTTCCCCAGAACACCACCATTTTTTTTATTTGCGAACATTTCAGGACACCCCGAGTGTTCTTAGAACACATTCAACTTGCAAGCGAACAAAACGGACACATATTGAGTCCTCAGAACACCCCCATTCAGTTTATTTAGAACATTTCAGAACACCCGTGATGTCCGCAGACAAATCGAACACAAAAAGAACGTCTACCACATAAAAAAGCACAACAGTTAACCAATCTCATACCCTCCCACCCTCCCCAAACACTTCTACACACCAACACACTCTACTAAACACACATTTTAAACAAACTTTAACCGCGCTGTCTGCGGACGTCCGCGAATCCAAGATGGCGAGCGCTACCGAAAATCTGACACGCTTCACGCTTAACACCGTCCAATCAGCGAACACGTTGCATGTCCGCGGACATCATGCAAGCCGATTGGCCAATCAGAACACTGTCCGCGCAGCGAACAGGGAAGTGTGTCCGCGGAGGGAACACAGATATCACAAATTTTTTTATACCTACTTTTTGGATTTTCACCAAATTTGCAAAAGCACGCTTTCGGGACCAGCAGCTGCTCCTGGTCCATATTTGGTGAAAATCCGTCCAGCGGTTTGGGCTGTAGGCGCGAGCAAAAATGTTTTCCCATTCAGTCTATGGAAAAAATACATTTTTTGACCCCCCTTTAACTTTTCCCCCCCTGGACGAATCCTCACCAAACTTTGCAAAGAAATTCAGGGTGGGCCATATACTTTTTTTTGCAAAGTTTGGTGTGGATTCGTCCAGGGGGAGCGAAGTTATAAGCCGCCCAAAAAGTGCTCTTCCTATGGAAACACCAACTTAACCATAACTACATGGCCACTACTGTGCCATGTAATATCCATTGTGTAATTTGCAGTTGACTTTGCAAAACAAAAAGCAAAATGAAAGTAAAGGTGACTTTGCCTGTTTCCTTTTGCACTCTGTTTTGTAAAAATGGAACATTGCATTCTGGGGATCCAGTAGCACCCAGGTGCTAAGTTAGTGGAACCCAGCATGCAATTTCTGCATTTAACTAAATGAGCCTGTCTGATTAAATTGTTTGCACACTAAGTGTAAGAGTGTTTTATTTATAGACAGCAATATATTTACACACTGGGGTAGAAATATTTGAACTTGAGTTCTTTGGGTTTAACTCACCATCTTTTTGGCTTAATAAACAGAAACCATTATTTTTGTGTGTGTCTTGATCTATTTTCCACAGATGCCCACCATTCCTACAGACAAAGTTCCCAGTCTCTGGTGCAGGTAGCAGTTTCTCCCTTGGTGCATGAACCCATCCTGTCTAGGATCAACAGTTTCCTCGGTCGAAGACACAGTACAGTTTGTTCTTTGATTGACATGTTTCCTATCCCTGGGTAAGTGAATCCCAGAATCCATTCTCCCTACAGGTGCCAGAATGTATGGACTGTGTCAATAATATTAATCTATTATTGTTTGTTATGGCTTAATTCCATTGTTATTGTTGGTTAATCCACTGGTATATATGGCAGGAGTCTTGAGCTTGTTCTATGTTATCCATGTATGGGCTAGGGCAAGGTGCAGATGCATTTGGCTGATCTCTGACTTTGTTTCTTGGAATAGGGTGTTGAGGAAGATCAATTTAAGACATTAAGCTTAAAACCAATAATTACAGTCTGTTCCTCACAGGTTATCTCTCTATGCCTGAATCCCCGGATGGAACCCCTTGTGTAGGGGACCAACTTCCCTGTCGCTGGTGAACTCCCAAAACACATGCCTTAAACACATAATTATCCTGGGTCCCCTCTCCACGGACAATATTTCCTACATGTGTCTGGCCCGCCACCTCTTTGTTTATCCTCAAAACCCATTATCCAGGCATAACTTCTGTTTTATAGCACTTACTGGTGTATTTTCACATTTTATTGGCAGGTTCTCTGTCCTTGTCTTGATCTCCAGAGCCTATTTTTTCGACAGTTGAAAGGTTATTTGTCCATTGGCGAATCTCACGAACCAATCCTTCCTAAATTGACAGGCTTTTTGTCCATAAGTGATACCCATAAACCCTGTTTCCAACAAGGGAAAATATGTTTTTGTCTTTGACAAAATTTCTAGCATCTGCCCTTCCAATTGGAGACAGATTCACTATCTTTTTATGAATCTGTAGAATCATCATCCTTGAGGTAATAGGTCATGCTTTGTTTCAGGGACCTGGAAATTACCCAGAAGCTACTATTTCAACAGTTACAAATGTTATGCATCCTTTATTTCAGTAGGACAATGCACAGAATCTAGCAGGTGAAATGCAGTCCTTAAGGCATGGAGCGATGAGCAGAAATGTGGTGTTTTGGCCCCATAGCAACACAGCGCAATCCATCTGACATTATGGGGTTGAAAGGTAGTTTGTCCATTTGCAAAATTGAATGCTCCACACCCTAAAAGAAACAATTCTCTTTTGAAAGGCAAACATCTAGAGCTCATCAATCTTTTGGGTGACTGTCCATGGAGTTTGATGAACCCCTTTGTTCATGCAGTTTAAAAGAAATGCTTATCTCAAGGACACATGTTACCTATTCAGACTACGGGTGAAACACAACTGCCTCTTGTTTTTGTCTCACGTTTCAAATTTACCTTTACAGATTTGCACAAACATCCATTCATATATAAACAGATATTAATGGGTAGCTTGTGTAGCTTACTCAGATATTTAATTTTACAGGGTAATGATCATTATATACATTAACTGTCAATGCAAACATCACATTTATATAAACAAGCAATTGTCAGTAAAACAGCCCATATTCTGAAGCCTTTTGTTCAACCACTTAACATGACATAACTCTAAATAACAGTTGAGACATTTGATTGGTATATGTTATCGGGTCATGCAAGTGAAAAACTATATCAGCAAATAATTATATTGGGGTAAGTAAGGGATTCTATTCAGATCACAAGATCAGCACATTTCAAAATGAGAACAATTCATTTAATGCGTTTTCTTTCCTTTTGGAGTGAGGGGAAGTAGAGAGGAAATCAGAGTAAATAACATGTTGCTGAATTGGAATTCAACAAAAGATCCACCACACTATATTCACACACTTTGGACAATATTCTTAAATTGGATATTGAACTATAAGAGCTGTTACGGGGCATTGAGTATTTTAATTTCTTTGCCAAATGAGTCAAATCACAGATTCCAGAAAGTACTTTGCCCAGGAATATATTATTTATATATTTTACTCGAAGAGGGAAATCACAACCGCAGCCCCACTGGAATAAAATTTCAAATATTTAAAACATGCATGATAATAGTTGAATTACATTTTGTAGTCTACAATCAGCCTCTGGGGCATGTCAGGTCCGCTTACACTGTTGTTTTCCTCTGAAAGTGAAAATGAAGAAACCAATCACCCGGTTCTCCTCCTCAGCCCTTTGATTCCAGATAACTAATTGCCCGCAAACTCTGCTCCCCTTCTGGCTCAGTCTGGAAAATCCTTCTTGGCCCAGTGTACCATCCCTTTCTCTAATTTGGTAGAAGTTTTCTTTGCCAAATTGTGCGGCTCATTATTTAGGAAGAACAATGTGCAGTTCTCGCTCTCCCATAGAATGTGCACTTTATATACTGGGCTTGTTTGCACCCACCTGAGCATCATATGATATTCTATTTTTGATAAGATTTGATTTGATTTCTCTTTAGTATCTCACACCCAAAACTTACATTTTTGCTTTGCATCAATGGACCCATTGAAATTGGGTGTCATACAAGGACTGTGTCAGCTGCAAACTATTCCCATCCCTTGGAAATATGTAGGAAATAACAAAATAATATTCTTTGATTTGAAGGTAAGTGATGAATCTGGAAGTGTGAATTGTACTCACAGTATATAGATCCCTAATTATGATTTGTACATTTATCATGTTCAAAGAGTCAAGAACATTTCAGAATTATAGGGTTTTTTTCTCCATGAGATTAATAACTACAAATATACAAGGGACTTTGAATGGTAATACCCAGGCACCTTTTAAACTGGGTTTGTACATTCAAACTTCTTTTCATAAGTGAGCTTATTCATATATAAGTTACCAGCCATCTACTCTGGAACATGTATTTGACTTAAGCTTATTTAACTCAACAGATGATTGATTCATGGTTTTGTATGTGCATTAGGTGGTAAAGAATACCTATGCCCATATGTGCAATGTATATTCATTCAACTTAATGGTTCAATGTTAAGGACTCATGGATTTTGTGGTCATCTGTTCTTGAACAACCCTTTATCTTGACAGTGAATATTTGGCCAAGTAATGGCTTTCAGAAAGATTACATTATACAAAGAGTCCATGAATTAGTATAGTTTAAAAGATAATGTCATATATGTTTCAGATTTAAGCCAGTCATTGGTTGCAATTTCATAAAAATAGGAACTCTCACATATGTTCCCTTCTCTTTTTAAAACACAAAATGTAGCTTTGATTTCCGATTAGAATGTTCAAGACATTAGATAGCAATAACACATGTTTTTCTCTTCTAAAATTCCATGATGTGATGCATTTGTAAAGACACTTGCTATACATTTTCTTTGGGTTTGCACTGAATCAAAAAGTGACGGCTTCTCACTAACTCCTCTAATGGGGTAGAACATATTAACATACAAATGCTGACTTTATTTCACAATGACTCTACAACAGACACAATTTTTACTACACAACCACAGGAACCGGGAGTCACCCTCATTTTGGACACTGATACAGAGAAGGAGGTGCACACCTAGTTTGTGCTTCATGCCACCAGGGAATTACATGCACAAACTGTCTCAGGACAGTGGGTCTACAGCTAACTATGTGGTACACTCACACAGGAACACATAATCCTTTCAGCACTCCTGCAGGGAAGTGCGCACACACACACATTTTTACAAACTTGCACCAGGAAGAAGGTGGACACCTAATATTTGACACACACTTGCTGTGATGGGGAAGGCACTCCATTGTTGCCATACTTCCATAGGAAAGGGGCAACACACCTAATTGCCACATTCATTCAGGGAAGACAGCATACACCCAAGTGTGCCAAAATTCCAGATAGAGGTGGCCACACAGCCACAATGTATCCAGCACTTCTGCATGGAAGGGGCACACCCTTACTTTATGACACAATCCCCTAAAGAAGAGGGTTCACACACATTTATTTCTGTACTCTCAGAGGAAAGGGTTTCATCATTGGCCTGAACAAACATAATTGAAAGGCCCACTGGACAAATTACCTGCCAGCCTTCATAAGCATTCACACTGAAAATGGGCCTATTAAGGCAGACTGCGTGGGTTTCTGCAAGTAATACAAGGAAGCTATGTCAATGGCCAAACATTGGAAATCGAAAGGCCTATCTTTCATTACAAATGGAATGGTTGAACTGAAAAGCAGCATTTTTCAGTGAAACTGCCAGCCATCAAAAGGCAGTGCATTAAGACAACTCAGAGCCTCTTTCAGCACAAAAACGGACAGAAGATACATTTAAATATATTTTATGAATGACTAAAATAAACAGCCCTGTTCTTTCAGCTGTCATATTTAAAAACAATACTGTGTGCAAAGAAATAATACATCCACTGAAAAAGCTAAGTGAACCATGGTAAGCAAAATACACAGTATTTCAAAGAATACAGGCTGATGTTTGAAAATGCAACATGTAAGTTAATTTCAACCAAAGACGATTTGTAAGTCTCTGGCCAGAATTTACAAATGGCTTCCCCCACTTCAGGCCTGTTGGCCTCTCTATCTGGAAAGTGAATCCCTTTGAAGCTCCTGCATACTAGTTATTTACAGTACAATAAATTGACTAGCAGCCCTGCATGGGGAAAAATACAAAATGTGGTCAACTTCAAATATCAGGACAAAGTGCCAATTGCCAGAATGACCTTATGGCATTACAGGGCAGAGGTGAACTGTCTGCTGCATGAAACGAATCTCCTCAGCCCATCAATGTTCAAAAGAACAAAGATGCTAATGGCTTTTACTCTGGCCTTACTTAGCCAAACATTCATCCCAGGAGAATCTGGTCACATGCTTGCCAATAAATGAAACTGGCCTGGAGAAATAAGATGAGATTTTAATAAATGTGAAGATTTCTCATCAGTTTAAATGGACTATCATAACTAGAGATTTTCTCAGCAACAATAAGTCACACCGGGTCCATTAATCTGTCATTTGAAAACTATTAATGGCCTGATTATTCTCATGTAAATGTGATCCACATGCGATTTTTAAAAATTATGTTATCACCTGAATTCTGTTTTGGGCTGCTCCGAAAATGTCCTGATTTTAAGAATTGACAAGCTGATTGTAAGAAAAATTAGGTGTGTGGAGAGTAAATTCCATGTTCATAACTGTTATACTTTTGGTGTAAACATCAAAAAAAATGCCATATTCTAGGGCAAAAAGGTGCCGAAACAAAAGTAAGCTTCACTGACGTGTCAAAAGGAGAGGAATATGGTTCATTTTTTTGTGCTTTTTTAAAAAAATATATATTATTTCTTTTGTATTTATTTGCTTTTCCTTTTACTAATGAAGAAATGTATTAGGCACTTTGTATTGCTGTTTTAAAAATGTTGTTTTGTGAAAGGTTTCCATTTGCTTGTCTGTGGACACAAAAACACAATAAAAAATAATATATATCTCATGGCATTTATTGATAAATTATAAACTTTGCCTGTGTAACAAAAATAAATCTGAATTTCAAATAGGAATTGCTATATTTCTGTTCTAGACTCTTGAACCAATCATTAGACAAGGGCTGGGCTTGGGGGCTGGAGAGAAATGTGAATGTCCATTCCTGGTTGCGAGATCATAAGTTAGCACCTCCTGGTGTTGTGAGGGTCCTAGAGGGTAAAAACGGTCTTGCACTATGGAAAAGGGAGAGCTGAAAAAGATTACCAAGGGACAGCTGCCAAGAATTACAAATGGAGATCTGCTAAAGTTTCATCTGGGTGGATATATTACTGGGGATAATAGAAAACAAAGGCTGTGAGACTTCCCTGGAACCATAGCAGGATGATTGCTGTGGACCATTGACTGAAGTGTTGGCCAGAACCCTGTTTTCGCCATAAGAGTGAAGCGCTGCTCATCCTAGAAATGTCCAAAAGATTGTCCAACAAAATGTCAACGTGGGGATTTATTTAATTAACACATACCCTTCCATAGAGGGTGCTGTTCCATAAGTGGGGGGTGGGGGTATAAAATTGTATAGACCCTTAGCATAAAACTGACATTGGGGTGCTTGGAAGAATTTGAAACTTTCAGCCTCACTTCTACCGGGAAGATACAAGACAGTCATTTAAAGTAATTGGGCTGCCTTGATGTTCCTGTTCACCCTGGAATCAAATGAGAAGGTGTGTCTCATCCTAAAACAAAAAATTCCAACTGAACCCCTTACCAAAACTGGTTTTAAACAAAAGATAAAATTGCCACCAAAACAAAATTGATATTTGTCACCCTCCCCAAACCTTTGCATTTCAAACCAATAGATAATTTTCCATATAATGAGAATTCCCAACTGAAACCCATTGCCAAAACTTGCTTTCAAATAAAAGGTATTCTCATCGTAAAAAATAAAATTCCCAATAGTCACCACTCTTTCAACATTGTGTTTAACCAAGGGGTGCCTTTGGCCCCACACAAAGAACTTTCTAAACTCTCCAACTTCACCCCCACAGGTCTTTAATTGAAGGAGGGTTTGAAAACACAACATTCCTAACCATCCCCATTTTACTGTCCAACTTCCTCTACACAAGCACTTAAGTGAAGAATGGTCTGAAAACGCACAATTCCAAATCATCCCCATTTTACTGTTCAACATCCCCAACACTAGCCTTCTGTGGAGGCGTGTTTGAAAAAACTAAATGTATAATCATCCCCATTTTACTGACCAACTCTTCCACAACACAGGCCTTCAAATGAGGGGGGTCTGAAAATAGAAAATTCCTAAACCGTCCCCACTTCCTAGACCTGGCCTTTGAACAGAAGGGTGCTGCATATCATTTGATGCTTGAGTTTTTGAGTCAAGGGGGGCACATGCTTTGCCAAAATGAGACTTTCTGTATCCAATAATGGACATGTGATGTATGTCTTATTTTAGCTCTGTTTCTATTCCTAAACGAAATGTTGGTGGAATAATTGCCACAAGCATTTTTAAAAATCTTTAATTTCAACTGTTAGCATTTTGAGTGTGCATGGAACTCCATTTCTCAATCCTTGAAGGAAAATATGCTTGCATAAAACTAAATTGTGTCTATTTTTGGCATTATCAGAAACATGAATATTATTTTCTAGCTTTGTGCCATAATATCAACATTCAACTTCATTCATGGGAAAAGAGTTTTGACTAGTTTATTTAGCCTGTGTTTCATGTTTGTGAGGTAGAAAAAGTGTGTTTTGTAATTGAAGCTGTGTTTTCTGCCACAAAGAAGGTGGTGGCTGTGATAGAATAAAATGATGATTAATTTAGCTTATAATTAAAATAGGTATATATTCTTTCTATACCCTGGCCAGGTTCTTGACTCACTGTGGGCACAGGTGGGGGCGGGGGTATTATTGTGTCTCTATATGAGTTTTTAATAAGTCCAGCACTAAAAAGAAAAGTTAAGCTAAACATTGTCATGCACTTTGTTTGGGGGGACCTCCCCAGTTTAAGGGTGGTCTTTCATATTATGCTACAAATTGGGGGCTCATCCGGGATTCGGCTGGCTATTTTGGCTCATTAAAAGTGCATTGCGACAGACTATTCATTCTGATGTAATTGCATTGAGGTGGATGGAAAGTCATCTTCGCTTTGTTAAAGTGCCCCAATGACTTGACCTGTGAGTTTCATGGAGGTGTATAGGTGAAGAATTAAGGTTGAGTAGCATTGACACTTGATTTGGAATTGATTCTGGAAAGCTTGTAGGAATAGAGCGTAAGGTGGTTTTGTTTTAGTGAAGAAAGGTACAGGGTTGCAAAAGGCCATTTTTAAAATGAGCACCATTGAAGTAGATGATGCCAGGAAACATCTCCTCGCCAAGCTATTCATTTGTGGAGAGTGGACAGAGGCGGATTAGAGGAGCTGGCAAGCTAAAATGCTGCAATAGATTACATCACAAGGAATTGCTGTTTGGTTTGAAGGTGGGAGGTTACACAAAGCGTTTGAGGCATTTTACATGCCCAAAACTACACATGAGGAATGGGTTAAAAGGGATCAACTCACGGCTCCTTTATATGTCTATTTGCAATCAGCTGAAGAGTGGTTGCAAATAAAAGAGACCAGTGTCTTGAGTCAAACTTAAGCCCTAAAAAAGACTTAACATTCATATGAGCAAATGAATGAGAAAGGGCAACAGAGCTAAATGAAACATGATAATCATGAGGCCCTTAAGGCTGCATATAATTTGTAATGTGGGGAGGATCAGGCACCTAGGGAGTTCTTGCAGGAACTAAAGCACACATTTGCTCAAACTTTCTGGCGAGAGAACACACACAGTAGGGAGTTTCTGACCACCTATTCCCATGCACTCCCCAAATACATAATTACTCAGCTGGTGCGTGACTTTCATGAGCATAGGACCCTGGATTGGGTAATTGAACAAGCCACCAGGATCTATGAGATCCAGAAGCCCACTGAGAATAAAAACACCCCCACACCCTCTAAGCCATTAAACACACCTGCTGCTGCAAAGGTGACAGAGGCGGGAACTACCCCTCCCTTGGACCTAGATATGATTGTGCCTAAACGTAACCCTCGTGCCAACAAGCAAAATGGAAGGCAGATGGGCCCCCCCCACCGTGGCCCAATCGAATGATGAGGTGTGTTAGTTATATATAAACAAAAAAATCCTTACATTGTTTTGTGTTGTTCATATACAGTTGATTGACTGGTTTATTTGTCCAAGTATTTACAGCGTTATGAATTGAATTAGGGGTATCATCCCCACAGGAGTTCATATGGGTCACCTACTGGCGTCAGTGGTTAAATTATTTTGTATTCTAATCGAATGATAGTCAGGCATGGGCCCAGCACAATGATCCCTCTGTCCCTGCCACCTATGCACCGGAGTAGCCTGTTGAACCTCTTGGGCTCCCTGTAAACCGAATGGCAGAGACGTTTGGGTTGCGGAACACCTGCAAACAACCTCAGGAAAAGTGCATCTGAGGAGACATGGATCATGACAGGAAACAACTATCATGTTCCACATTCAAACAGGCCCCAAAAATGAATGTGAGCAGGCCAATACTCAATCAGCCTGAATGGTCTAATCATTCCATAACAAGGTAACAAATGTGGGCCAATGTGGGGTGTAATCAATGACAGAAGCATGTCACATATCTGGCATTAGGGCTGAAAAATGCGTTGCAAAAATGGGAGAATTGAAACAATCAGCCTGAATGAACACTGAAAAATTCAGAACAATGTTGTTGCAAGATGACAGTTCAAGGGCAACTGCAGTAATGTGGCGCTAATTGGCTACTGTGGGCAGAAGGGATACTGTCATACCCAAATCCAAGTCTGGTGAATGTTTGGAGGAAGCACATGGGTGACCCATCACACTCAGTAGTACACACCCTCACCTGGCACTCAATCAGAACCCGTCACCCAAACAACATACACATGGATTACACACACATGCATGGGCACTCACTGGACAATGCATCGTAATCTGGTAGGTCTGCCACGCCTTGGATCTGTTCCTCTGTGACGAACGTTCCAGCAACAGACTCATGTTCAGTGAGTTGGTTGTCCTCTGGTGGAGACCCACCACCAGTAACCAGAGTAGAGGCATGATTTGAGGCCAGCTTGTTCTTTGCTCTGCGTTTCAGGTCATTCCTCCACTTGTAGCAATCATCAGCTGTGCGCCTCACAAATCCAAGGGCATTAATGTGGTCTGCGATGGTCTGCCAGTGTGCCCTACGTTGACCAGGTGTGGTCTTGCACCATGCAGTCACCCCATCTCGCGGCTATGTGCCAACACATAGGCCACAAGTGCATCAAGTTCAGCATCATTAAAGCTAGGCTTTCTTGACGTGCCAGAGTGTGTAGCCGTGTCTGGGGTTTCTGCTTGTAGTGCTAGAGCACCCTTCTTCTTCTTTTTCAAAGGTGGTGCGGATCCTGAGTGGCTTACACCGCTCTGGTCAGTAGGGGCAGAAGCGCAGGTGGACTGGGTACTAGAAGTGTGCGAATGCACAATGACCATATGTCTTGGTGCAGGCATTGGCTGCAGGGTGATGTTGGCAGTGCCAACGTCGGTTTGATGGACCTGGACCGCCACTGTCCTGGCTAAGAGACTCAGAGCTGGGATGGATAGAGCTGCAGCTGCCCCTGCAGCCTCCCCACCCTGCCTACATGGGGCAGCAGATGACATTGCTGCCCCAGATCCATGTGGCCTGGTGACAGCAACTTGCACATGTGGCTTAGACTTGCTGACCTGGAAGTCAGCCTGGGAGTCATCCTGTGCCGGTTCAGGTGCCAAAAAGGGCCGGTCCAACAAGGGCTGAGCTGGGATGGTGTCAGCTACGTTTCCCACAACCATGGGGGGGCATGGGTGTCCCTGATTGGTCCTCCACACAAGGGGGTCTAAGGGGCACCCTGCAAATCCTGGCCCTGTCCCCTACCGCGCCCACCACGCCCACCATTTGGAGGTCGGCCACCTTTGCCTCCCTTACTGCTTGGTCGCCTCCCAACCATGGCACTGATGTTGTTGTGCGTATGAGAGTTGCAGTAAACAATTGTCCTGGGCAATTGTGGTGAAAGGGGTAGGGTACTAGATGGAATTTGTATACTAGTGCTCTAGCAAGGCTGTATGTGACCCCTGGGGGAAGATGACGGGTCAGGCAATGCACAGGCACCCCAAAAAAAAAAGCACACATGCACGCAACCCCTGGTAGACCACGTGCGTGGAAAAATAAACCCGCACTACGCTGTGGCACCCAGAAACACAAAAATAAGCATACGCATGTTACACGCAGCTACAATGACATCTGAAGGGGAACGCAAACACATGGGGGCAACCACAGTTGGAAAATATGTGCACGACTCACTGTCTGCCTTGAAAAACAACATGAAAAAGATGCACGTGTGCGCATAGGCAACGTCACCGCCAAAAGAAGAAAAGAATGCAGTCTGAGGAAACAGGGAGTACGAACTCAAAATGTTGTGAAGTAATCACGTATGAACTGACAAGAAGTACAAGATACACCCGCTAGCTTCCACAAAAAGCACGTACAAGGAAATAGCGTGATACACGTACCTTTTAAGCCAGCCCACACGTGAAACGTCACTGACGCGCTTACGCGCTAAGGGCCTTTCCTCGAATTACACGCTGACGTGCAATTTTTTCACGTGCCAAATCACTCCGTATCAAGCTGGCCATGCGAATACACACGGAAGACCATGTTCCTGCCCAAAAGGCCATTTTCCTGCCCCCCAGAGCCCTGAGCATGCTCCCACCTGCCATCTGCTGCTGCCTGACTGCATGCTGCCCACGTGCCCTGCTATATGCTGCCTGTACATCAGCCAGGGGTGCAGTTGCTGTGACCACCCCTGCTGGAACTGAAGACTCCCGACTGTGATACCATCGCTCCACGCCCAGCCCCAGGACCCAGTTGCCCACCCACATCTACCTCTGGGGTTGCCATGTTGGGCACAACACCATCTGATACCACTGGCAACCCCCAGCCAGAGAGGCAGAGGGCCACCAGCTTCAGTGCCAGGGAAGTTGGTGTCCTGGTGGAGCAAGTCCTGGGGCAGTATGAGGCTCTCTTTGGAAGTTTGCATGCCGACAATGAAGGACGGACCAGGATCTGGATGGACATCGTGACTGCCATCAACGAGGAGGGGGTGGCAGTCCGCGACATCAAACATGTCTGGAAGCACTGGGAGGACTTCAGGTCCAGGACCCTCGACAAGGCACAGAGCCTCTTGAAGGCAGCGGATGCCAAGGGGCGCCAGGGCCACCTGTCGGACCACCAAATGAGGGTCCTGAAATGCACACGCCCAGCGCTCCATGTCCAGGTCCTTGAGAGGTAGACCCATCTGGAGTCGAGCGGAAAGTGTACATGCATACTGATTGGAGGCTGTGCGTGTTGTGGTGTGCCAGTAGTGTGCAGGTTGCACATGTGTTTTTGTAGGGCCATGTATGGATGTGTATGTACAGGGGCGTGAGGCTGACACATGTGAGTCCTCTCATTTGTGAGACACATGGATGGTGTATGTGTTGGTAAGCATGCAGGCCAAATGCCGGTTTGGGAGCACACATGTTTGAATTGCTGTGTATGTACATTGGCATGGTTGTGGTGTCACACATGGATGGTGGTTCCAGCTGCATGTATTTGCACTGTGTACATGAGCATGTGTGTGTATTTGACAAGTGTGCAACTGTGATGCAACATGGATGCATGTGACACTGACATGTAGAAGGTTGAATGGCAGATGTGACATGGATGGCGATCACATCACTGCGACAGTTGGTGGAGATGTACACATGCATGTAAGTGTGGTGGCCTGTGTGGATGTGTTGTGCACTCCCCGTGTTTCATGTGACATCAGGCTCACCTTTGGCTGCTTGTGCTGTTGTTTGTGTATGGATGGTGCTGCCTGGTGCAATAATGCTGTTGAATTGCTCATGTGTGTGAGTTGAAATGACATGTTTGTTGGGGAGTGTGATGCCATGTCTGAAGTTTGACACTGACACTCATGTACAACTGTCATGTGGGTATCAGTCCACTGTCCAGTGCCCTGATGCCTGTGTTCTATCTCTCCCTGTCTGCAGCGTCAACTGATAAAGAGGGCGGAGAGGGTGCTGTGGAGCAAATCGGCAGGGATCGCACCACCAGCCGGAGACGCAAGGCCTGGCTCCCCTCCCAGGTTGCCATCTTGTCGGGGAGTCAGGAGTCTGGTGCTGCGTCCCAGGCCGCAGCTGCCAAGGGTAGGTCCAAGAGGCGAAGGTTGGAGGTGGACTCCTCGGCAGCAGAATGGGCAGCTGAGGCCCCACAGGGTCCGACGGAGGAAGATGGCACGGAGTCATCCAAGTTGGTGGGGGGTTTGGTAGAGGAGGAGGCCGTGGAAGGGACACACATAGGGTCTAGAGGTGGGGATTCCACTGGTGCTAGTGATGCAGTGCAGGGGCAGGGACAGAGGCAGCACAGGCCGCCGTGGAGGTGCCTGTGTGTAATCTTGTCCCCGATCCTGTGACTGTATCATCCCGCACCAGCAGGGATGCCTACGTCCAGACCCGTTTTCAGGGAGGGGATCCGCTTACAACAACTGGCCTTCCTCTCCCTGCGGACGTGGCTATCCGGGACCGGGTTGAGCCTGTCCTCAGTGGGATGGTTTTGCGTCAACGGGGCATGCGAGGTGACCTGCAGTGTTTTCGTGAATACACTGCACGTCATCTCAAATGCCTCATTGACCGCGTTGACCTACTGGGACTGGTCACCAGGGCTGGATTCCTCTGTTTGCTGGACCTTGTTCCGACCCCCTCCTCACCTGAACACTCTACGCGCCAGTCGTCCTCCATGCCATCTTCCCACCCATGTATCACCTGGGTACCCTGTGGAGCTGCCTCTGACCCTGCAGCCAGGCTGGTGGGGGTCACATCCCTGCCACAGTTGGGAGTCGGACATCCAGCAGGGGTGGCCACCACGACAACTGCACCCCAGCCAGAGGAGGACATGCAGGCAGCAAGAGCAGGGGCACAGGCAAGGCACAGCAGCAGCAGCAACAAGGTGGGAGCCATGATGGCTCGGGCCATCGACATCGGAGGAGCAGGCATCGGCCAGAGGGCAGGAGGACCCATGATTACAAGTGTCTTCCATGTGGCAGCGGTTGGGCCATGCCATAGATGCAGAGCGGCGGCGGGCGGAAGAGGCACGGCTCGCAATGGTTAGGGTGGAGAACTCCATGCGGAGGGCACTGAGGCGGGCCCAGTGCCTCGAGGCAATTTGCAGGGAGTTGAAAGTCAACATGTCATTGTCCCTGTGAACCCTCAGGGCCATGGAAGAGGACCGCCTCCAGGACATCTAGCAGGAGTTCGATGATGCCCTGGCCAGGGAAACCGGGAAGTGAGCCGTTGGACTAGCCCGCCGCCATTGTATATAGTTTGTAGTTTTAGGTTTCATTTATCTTTTTCATTCATTTGGGGCGCTTGGACTTTACCCCGCCTTTTTGTATATAGTTCTTTATTAGGTCGTTTTTTGGCTAGGTTTCATTTCATTCGTTGGGCTTATGGACCCTGGATTACTTCTTTGTACATAGTTGAACAGTGGATTTATCTATTATTATTTTTCTCACCATGGATTAATGGATTTAACTGTTTCAGTTTCATTTGGATTTGATTTGTTGGCCGGAGACTTAGGACACATTTTCATTTCGATTGATTTGGATTCAGACTTCATGATTTTCTGTTTGTGTTTTGGACATGCTGCATTTCATCTTTTTTTGATACATTTTTTTCATGTTTTCATTGGATTTCATTATTTTTCTGTACAATAAATTTTGTTTTATTACTTTGATGTGTGGTATTCTCTCATTGGTTTCATGCATGTCACGGTGTAGGTTTTCACAATCACCAGCACCCATTGTGGGTTTGTGACAGACATGTGTTTATGTACATTCTTGCCATTTGGGTTGTATCATGTAATGGGCATTTCAATGTGGGGTGGATGGGATACTTGGTTGGGTCTTTGCACAGGGGTGGCGTGCGGTGGGATTTGGGAGGCCATGATTGTGGATCAAGATGACGTGTTGGGGGGACATGAGTCCGGGCCTGAGCCTCACTGCTGGGTGGGTGGGGATGCTGGGGGACATGAGTCGGGGCCTGCTGGCAGGTGCCTGTCAATGCCGGATGGGTGGGGGCCCTGGAGGACATGATTTGGGCCTGCTGGCAGGTGCCCATCACTGCTGGGTGGGTGGGGGTTCTGGGGGACATGAGTTGGGGCCTGCTGGCAGGTGCCTGTCACTGCTGGGTGGGTGGGGGTGCTGGGGGACATGAGTTTGGGCCTGCTGGCAGGTGCCCATCACTGCTGGGTGGGTGGGGGTGCTGGGGGACATGAGTCAGGGCCTGCTGGCAGGTGCCGTCAATGCTGGGTGGGTGGGGGTCCTGGGGGACATGAGTCGGGGCCTGCTGGCAGGTGCCCATCACTGCTGGGTGGGTGGGGGTGCTGGGGGACATGAGTCGGGGCCTGCTGGCAGGTGCCCATCACTGCTGGGTGGGTGGGGGTGTTGGGGGACATGAGTCGGGCCTTCTGGCAGGTGCCCGTCAATGATGGGTGGGTGGGGGTCCTCCGGGACATGAGTCGGGCCTGCTGGCAGGAGCCTGTCACTGCTGGGTGGGTGGGGGTCCTGGGGGACATGAGTCAGGGCCTGCTGGCAGGTGCCTGTCACTGCTGGGTGGGTGGGGGTGCTGGGGGCCATGAGTCGGGGCCTGCTGGCAGGTGCCCGTCAATGCTTGGTGGGTGGGGGTCTTGGGGGACATGAGTCGGGCCTGCTGGCAGGTGCCCGTCACTGCTGGGTGGGTGGGGCTCCTGGGGGACATGAGTTGGTGATAACTAATGCAAGGTGACATGTGGGCTGGCTGGGGGGCCTGCCCATGGTGGATGGGCTGCGTGTGAAACATGACCAGGGGTGCAGGGTAGTCCCCTGTGGTGTGGGCTGCCTGCAGGGGCCGTGGAGGTGGTAGAGGGCACACCTGGGAGGACCCACATTGCCAATTCACGTGTGGGACTCCCCGTGCACCCCACTGGATACACGTACCCCGCTCTGACAGCGAAATTGCGTGTGAAATTCCCCCGAACCCCAGTAATACACGTACCCCGCTTGCACAGGGCCAATCACATGTGAAACTCCCCGCGAACACCAGTGATACACATACCCAGCTCGCACAGGCCCAATCGCGTGTGAAACTCCCTGCGAACGCCAGTAATACACGTACCCCGCTCGCACAGGCTCAATCGCGTGTGAAACTCCCTGCGAACCCCAGTGATACACGTACCCCGCTCGCACAGGCCCAATCGCGTGTGAAACTCCCCACGAACCCCAGTGATACATGTACCCCACTTGCACAGGCCCAATCGCGTGTGAAACTCCCTGCGAACCCCAGTGATACACGTCCCCGCTCGCACAGGCCCAATCGCGTGTGAAACTCCCCGCAAACCCCAGTAATACACGTACCCCGTTCGCACAGGCCCAATCGCGTGTGAAACTCCCCGTGAACCCCAGTAATACACATACCCTGCTCGCACAGGGCCAATCGCGCGTGAAACTCCCCACGAACCCCAGTGATACACGTACGCCGCTCGCACAGGCCCAATCGCATGTGAAACTCCCCACGAACCACAGTAATACACGTACCCCGCTCGCACAGGGCCAATCGCATGTGAAACGCCCCGCGCAGGGGTGTACATGTATTCGGAGGGGTGCGCTGGGAGTTTTACAGGCGCTTTCGTGGTTGGGGGGCTGTATGCTGGTCAACTGGCCTGTGCTCCATGCACAGGATTTGTGCGCTGTACAACGTGCACGGGGAGGGTTTGGGGCGTAACTGGCGCTGCTGCAGGGTCGCAGCGCCACTCTGCACCACGCCTGGTAATGGATGTTGAAATCCATGAATACGCTGTGCGCGGAAATGGATTTTGACGCACGCGGCTGGCGCAGACTGTCGCAAGCGCACACTGTGCGCCAGCCGCGTGCGCCACTTGTGCGCTGAATTCTTTGAATTACCCCCATAATGTTCGGGAACAATTAAAAGGGGCAACTTGTATGTACCGATGAACATTAGTCAATAACTGCAGAAAATGTCAACCACCAACCAGACCATCAGACTTGAGCAGCATGCAGCAGCAATAAACACTTGCCACTGTCCATTAAGGTACGATTTAACTCTAAGAAATATTTGCCTAACATATACGCCTAGGAAATATTTACTTGAAAATGCACACCGTCGATGTACAGTGGTAGAACATGTGTCCCTACTTGTGCAAAGAACAAAGAAATGGTGATTTTGTTATCCAACTGATAAGATATTGCACGCTAATGACTAGCATTGATCACAGAAACTTAGCATGGAGCCAAAGCAGTCAGTTGTCCAAGGTACTGTTTGAAATACATTAACCCCAGGAGTTGGAAGCAGTAAAACATGTTATGATTTCAGTGGGAAGTACTGCACCACACTCAGACGAATGCTAAATATTTGCCAATCCAGGCTTCATTGTGTCCTTAGATTCATCCTTCACAATTCTTCTGTCTTGGAATAGTTACATTTATTTTAACCCTGGTTATGGTACTTACGGATTTTTCATTCCATAGCTATATTAATGATTTTATGTTTTTGCCCGCAATCTACAAGAAATGAGGAATAGGAAAATGATTACTTCACCACCATTAAGGAATTTAGCAACAGTGGTAAACACACAGTAGTGCGCTTCTTATAAAGTAGAAATACCACCAGAGGAACGCATGATTGTGCACTGGCATGTATGTTGTCAATACTAAAAATGAACGAACCAGCAATATATTGGCTGTAACATACAGCCAATAACGTATTAACAACGTGCTTCCCCGTGACTATATGTGGTATGTGACAAGACAGAGCGAACACTTTAAATTGTTGAAGCTGTTGTAGGACAAGACACATTTCAGCCCAGAGTTAATCTTATTACAAGAATTGCGTGGGGGTAGCAGAGGCAGCTTGGGTTGGTAGGGAAAACAAGGGAGACCACCTAAGTAGGAGAAGTAGTTTTAAATGGAGCATTTGGCAATTGGTGAGCTCTTGGAGTTGAGGATGGAGGGGACCAGTGTTATCCGCACCGGATACGTGTTCAAGAGACAGGGTGTGTAGCAGGAGCAATTCAGTTTCCTAGTTTTTCAATCTGACATGTGTTTGTTTCTACTCTTGCCATACCATGATGTGCACCAGTAAGTTGACTGAGCAGATATGGACTGCTGTAATTGGTGGTACTGTCGGTTGCATTTACCAAAAGTGCCATTTGCACTCTTTCCCAAATAAGATTCCTCATGTTTATTAATCTGTGGATTGCTTATTTCATTTCTAAATGCATGAATTGTTTTGTCTATGTAACTTCCCTACCCATTACTGCTGTGGGTAAGCCTTGTGACTAGCCGCTTGCCTTATCTCGGGACAGTGTTATTGCAAAAAAACATTACTTCACTCTCATTGGCTGCTTTTTAGTAGACCTTTCTTAAAGTGACACCTTTAGGCGCATCTACATACAGTGTTGACTAATAGGGTTTTCTGTGTGGCTCGTGTGCATGGTTACCATCGAGCGCTGCATTTATGGGTGAGCCCTCTTCTGCGTCTCAATAACTCTATAGGGGCAGATAATGGTATTGCTTTATGAATTCAACCTGCGTGCATAGACCAGCGAGTAACACCCTTCTATGATGCCACGAGAAGGAGATGGTCAAGGTCATTCAATTTCACATACGCCACTTATGACCCCTTTGGGATTTTTGAACATTATGCCAGTACATCTTATTCTTGGGTCAGCTGCACACCTACCTATCCCTATTATCTAGGGTTGGAGAAAGTGATCATATGGCTTCAATGAGTTTGGTAGAACTGTTGGGGCTAATACTAGAATTTCTATAATCACAATTATAAGGCACAGAAGTGTTGTTAACAAAGCTGTCAAAAGTGTAATGTAATGTATATTTTCGGTAGTTCCGGCATGATGCTACTTTTCTGCTCCGTTCCTAGAAATGGGTGTAGCTACATATATTGGCCCGATTCATGGAATATTTCCCGGTTCAAAGTTAATTTGCACTGCTGAAAAGTGACTTTGCACTGCCGACGCAAACCCTGATTCATGGAACCGTGCAAAGTCCGGGCAAAGTAATTTTGTACTGCAAAAATGACTATGTGCGACTTTGCCCAGACTTTGCCCCGCAAACATGCACGGTTCCATGAATCAGGGTTTTCAGTGCAAAGTCACTTTGAACAGGGCACAAATTCCATGAATCGGGCCCATTGTGTGTGAAAAGCCATATAGAGTGGCTATTAAAAAAAAGTAATTCCATCTGTTTCCTTAGCTTTGATTAAGAAGTAATACATGTTTCTTTCGCTGATCTGTCACACTAGGCCATATGTTCTATTTGTTTTCCAAATCTAAAGCTATATTGTTCTCATTATACCAAGAACATGTTCCGAGTTGCAAAGGGGGCAAATTCAATAGAACGTCCTTATTATTTTTCTTTGCATTACTTTTTAATTCTCTTGTGACCAGGTGGCACAATTAAAATTCAACCCACACATTTAATTTCTCTACCAGCTTCACCACAAATTAGATGTTTACAAGATGAAGAATTGTGCTCATATATTATGTAGGAGATGTTGTGTTGCATATGGATAAGGATAATTAGCCGGATAGGTACAACAAGCTAAAGCCTGAAACATGTGTTCACCAGCTGTACACGCATTGTTAGTCTTTGGCGCTGGCTTGTCACAACCTTCACAGAACAAATAAAATGTATAATCAGTGTTGTTGTTTTCTAACCATAATTTCGCCTTTTGCTGCAGCAGTTGCATATTTTTTTTTACCCAGGCATACATTGAAAGTCTGATTGTTTAGAACTTGCAATGTGGGAAATAATTGTAGTATTAATAGCATTACCATTACATTGCATACGTTTCTTTTTTTCTTGTGCTTCCATTTCAGTTCTGTGATTCAGTATTGTATGCATGTGGTGAACTAGTTCACAATATTCTGTTTTGTTGCGCACATTATGACATTCACTTTTGGATCTGAATCACTAGTCGTAGGAAATACATGCTGTTCCCACTGTCAGGCAGTATTTCTTTGCATTTAGCGACCAAAGTTCAAAATGCTAATGTGTTTTTCTCTATTCCCTACCCAAACTGACCTTGCAGTGTTCAAGGTGGTATTCATAGTCAGGATAACTGTTCTTCCACGTTAAGTAACTGATATCTAACTAGAATGGGTCAGATTACAGAGCAGGTGTATGAATATTAATTAGTGACGTCTTCAATGACATTCCCATTACAGAAGTGGAACACACTGTAAGCCAGTAAAACTCACTCGGCGTGTTACTGCCCACAGTAAATACAATTGGGTTAATTACTGGCAGGGGTACAAATACAAGTGTTAGAATTGCATTTATGGTGTCATTCACTATTATGACACAAAATAGAGCAGAGCTATGACGGAATTTAATGGAACAACGCTGTCTTTGAACGTGTCATGTGTGAACCATAAACAAATGTGTGTTGCTGGAGGAGTGGTTTGTGCTATAGTGGTCACATGTAAACAACGATAGGCAGGATGTTTATTGCTGGCTGAAATTGCGTCTGCTGGTATTCATGCCAAGTGTTATTTGTGTAGCTGCCGGAAATTTATTGAAGCCTTCCATGGGTAGCTTAGCCAGAGATGTCCCGAGGGGAGCATGTGACCAGCAGGCCCAATGGGATCAAGGAAGAGTGTTAGAAGTGAGAAGGCTTGGCTCGATGTGCCCTGCATCTCAGAAGAGGTTTCAGGTGAGATCAGGTAGAGTGGTGTTGGATTCAGAGACCAGGTGGAGGGTGGAGAGAGGAGTGCAATGCTAATGATACTGTGACAATGTTCTGAGAGAGCACATGTGTGATATTGCGTGTAAGAGAGAGTAGTCCTACATGGGTATAGTGTGGTGGTGAGTGGTGTAAAAGGTGAGTAAAAGAAAGGTTAGATGTAGAGTGAGGGGATAATCTTATGGGGATTTAGAGAGGGTGTGTGAATGCGAGTAAGTGACCAAGGGTGTGTGGCAAGTGGCAATAGGAGTAGTAGTGGGGTGGACAGAGATAAGAAAGGAGGGTGTTACTGGGGAGAGACAGGCAGAGAGTGTGTGTAAGATCAGGAGACAGAAGAGTAGACATGAGTTAGTGAGAGAGAGAACTGAGATGAAAAAGGAGCAGGTAAAGAGAAAGAGAGAGAAGGGAAAAGAGAGAGGTGTAGGCAGTGCAGGTGTGGTCGAAGAAAGGGGAGAGAAAAAGGAAAGGGGAACAGATAGAAGAAGAAGAGGAACAGAGAGAAAAGGGGACTGGATAGAGGAATAGAGAGAGGGAGACCATGTAGCGGGGATGTGTAGATAGAGATATAGGGAAAGGTAGATACTTAAAGTGGGAAATAAACAGTGAGAAGTGGAGAGACTGGAAGAGAAGCCCTAATGGCATCCTGCAGTCCAAAAGCACAGAAGTATGCATTAGAATGTCCTGGATAGAGATAGATAAAAAGGCTACAGCATTTAGTTTTCAAGGTTAGAAAGACTTGGATAGTAGAGGCTACTCTGCTTTAGAGTATGTTGGGGATATTCTTTCAGGGTTAGAGGCACATGGGATAAGTTGGAGGGTGCTTGGGGGAGGTCAAGAGAGTCAATCCATACCGTCTCTTTCTTGGAGACTTTAACATCCACCTGGATGCTTCCTGTCCTTCCTCTGGACTCTTTTGCGACTTCTGCAATTTTCTCTGACTCTCTATTCTCACCTCTGGCCCAACTCACTCTGCAGGTCACACCCTGGATGTTCTGATCTCTTCATACCTTCTGCTTTCGATCCCTCTCACCACACCTCACTCCTGGAGTGATCACTTTCTCCTTTCCTCACAGCTCACCATCTCCAACCCGCAGGCCAAGCCAACTCCAGCACTGCCACCTACCTTCTCGGTTATCCGACCCATGAATCGTGTGTCAGTTGAGGCTTTTGCCGCCACTTTCTCCCCTCCTACTACCCCCTTGGCTGACTCACACCCTGACACAGCCCTCTTCATGCTCCACTCTGCTATATCTGATACTCTCGATTGTTCTTGCCCCTGTCATGAGGATCTGCTTGAAGCACAAAGCCAAGTGCAACTCTTGGTATGACTCTGACTTTGTCGCCCTTAAACACAAGTGCAGGGTGGCTGAGAGGAAATGGCGTGCATCCGGTACATCCTCTAACAAACTGGCCTGCCGCCTGCTTCAAATGCAATACCGGCTCTGCACCATGAAGAGAGCCCACATCCAATCCCACGTCTCTGTGGCATCTAACAACTCGGCCGAACTCTTTGAAATCTGCAAGGAGCTGGCCAATCCTGCTGCAGTCTCTAACATTCCTGTCCCCTCCCAAGCCCTCTGCACGGCCCTGGCTTATCATTTCATCTATAAAAGTCAGGACATCCTGTTCTCTCTTCCTCTCCCCCTCTTCCCTCTACTCCCTGCTCTTCCTGATGTCCTTCTTCGGCCACCTCTCCTTCCTCCTTCTCTCCCTTTCCCCTGTTTTCCCCACACAAGGATTCCAGAAAAGTCTGATCTATGAAAGTCTCATCAAAACAGGTTCACCCCTGTTCCTCCAAAACCATCATGGACCACATTGACACCCTGGCTCCAGCTCTAGCTGACTACTGCAACCACTCCTTTGCTTCTGGAGTCGTCCCTTCCCCCCTGAAGCACTCCCTTGTGCCCCCTCTTCTCAAAAAACCCTCTGCTGACCCTTCCTGCCCGGCTAACTATCACCCAATCTCCATCATTCTTTTCCTCGGCAAACTCCTGGAAACACTGGCCATTGCCCAGCGTAATCGTCACACTGAATCTGTTGGTAGTCTCCATGACCATTAGTCTGGCTTCAGAGTGGCCAGAACCATGGAAACTGCTTTCCTGAACATCCGTGAAGACCTGCTCTCCAACCTTGATTCCAACACCCCCTGTGTCCTCATCTTATTGATCTGTCTTCTGTCTTTAACGCGGTCAACCATGCCATCCTGCTCAACCATCTCCATGATTACCCAGGTATCACTGATCAGGCCCTGTCTTGGCCGACTTCTTTCCTCTCTGATCGACCCTCCCAGGTCCAACTTGGGTCCTTCCTCTCCTCTATCTCTATCTCTACCTGTGGTGTTCCCCAGGGGTCTAACCTCTCTCCCTGGCTGTTTAACCAATTCCTGGCACTTCTTGCCCACCGCATTGCCGCTCTCTGCCCCATCTTTCAGTGCTATGTGGATGACACTCAACTCATTTTCAGACTCCCTTCCACCACCTCTTCTCCTTCTCTTATCTCTGACTGTCTGACTGCTATCCAGCAGTGGTGTGCTTCCAATAATCTCTGCCTTGATGCCTGTAAGATCGAGATTCTCCTCTTTGGCTCACCTGCTCCCTCCTCTCCTGTCACTCTCTGGCCGGCCTCTCTTGGCCCTCTTCCTGCTCCTACATGTGAGGCTAAAAGCCTCAGGGTCATCTTTGACTCCACACTTTCCTTCTCTCCTCATATCTCTAACACTGATGTGTCTAAGAAGTCAAACTACCAGCTACACCTCCTCTGAGGTATTCTTCCTTTCCTCTCCTTCCCCTAGAATCTCACTGTCTGTAGAGCTCTGGTTCTCTCTAGGCTAGACTACTAAACCTGCCTGCCTCTACTCTCCGCCCTCTGCAACCCATCCAAAACAGGACTGCGAGACTTGTCCTTGGACTCATACCCAGGGATCATATCTCTATAGGTCTGACATCTCTGCACTGGCTCCTTGTGGTAGTGAGAATTAAGTTCAAAACCCCCTGCATTACCCATAAGGTCTCAATACCTTCAACTCTCTCTTCCTAAATATCTTCCTTCTCGAGCTCTTCTCTCAACCACCTCAAACTTCCTTAGGGTCAGTCGCTTCTCCAAGCAACGAGTTGATGGTAGATCTCTTTCTTTTGCTGGGGCCTCCCTCTGGAACAGCCTCCCTGCCTGTCTGAAACTTGAGAAGAACCATCTCCGGTTCTAGAAGCACCTCAAGACCTTCCTCTTTGCTTCTGCCTTCTCTCCTCTGCTCCCTTGCCGATCTCCTGGTTGAAACTGAAACTACACTGGTTTACCTGGCTACCCTCTGATCTTGGGCTCAGGTCCCCTCCCCCTCCAGTTGCACACTTACACTCCCCCCTGGCAACCCTTGCACTCGGGGACTGTTTCCTGTATCCCTACAGCCCCCTACCATCACCTGACACCTGATGCCTGCCCTTACCCTTGCACTTGCCACCAGCTGGCTGCACTTTTTAATCATTGTCTTTATTTATTTGATTTATTTATCTTTATTTTGTATGGTTATCTTATGTACTGCACTGCCCCCTCTCCCTTCCTCCGCACTTCTTCCTTTTCCCCCTCCCCTGCACTTGCACAATCTCAATGTCACCTGGCCTAGTACTGTTATGAAGAGGCTGGCGCAGTCAGGTAAGACATGTAACAGTATTTATTTAGGTCACATATAAGGGAAGAAGACCCCCAACGATCAGAGGCTCCTCTCCTTCAACACTTTCCTCCAACTGACCCACTTAGAACATTATCTGTAAGATGCAACCAGAACATTCCATGACATCACACAGAGTTGAGACATCATCATATAGCGAACGCATTGAGAGCTCCCTGCTTCCTTTGAGACATCACAACACATCTCCCCCCTTTTTTTTAACTTATCCTTTGAAGACCTCAAATGAAAAATCACACGCACCCATTCCCAAACAACCGAAACACACAAACTAACAACAACACAGCAGCAAACGGTCCCATGGCGTTCCACTCATCTATACATGGGCTCTCCTCACAAGGGCAATTCTATCCTTATTCCACACTTGCCCTCCGGTCACACGTACAGCCCCTTTCATGACTGCCACGACCCTGACAGGATCCGAATACAGGAATTCTCCTTTTCTTTTGACAACTCCCTTCCTTATCCTGACCCAATCTCCACACTCCACGCGCAATTCTTTCTTCCCTCTCTTGCGATTTTCGCGCATGACCCATTCGGATTTCTTCTTCACCAGTGACTTTCTTACTTCATCAACGACCAGATCCGTTTCTCTACTCCTATCAAGCCAAGGCGGACATGCCATGGAATATGGCTTCCTGCCCCTCATAAGCTCGAACGGGCACAGGCCTGTTGTCGCATGAGGTGCCATCCTCAAAGCCCATATCCTACTCTGTATCATGGCTATCTTATCCTGACCACACTCCTCACCCATCCGAATACTCTCCATCACACACCTATTCATTCTTTCAACTACCCCGTTGGATTCGGGATGGTACAATGAAGTTCTTTTGTGGTCAACTCCACACTTCCTTAAATAACTGGTAAAGTTGCCACATATGAACTGGGGACCATTGTCCGTCAATATACTTTCCGGTAGGCCTTCATTGGCAAAAATCTCCTGCAATGTCTTTATCATACTCTCTCCAGTGATATTTCTCACAATCTTAAAATGCACCCATCTAGAAAACAGGTCTACGACCAGAACAATTAACTTTCCTCGACCGTAACCTAACTCCACAGGACCTAGAATATCCATAGCTATCTCACTCCATACCCTTGACGGGAGGCCCACATCCACTAACGGTTGCTTCTTGGCCACAACTCCCTTTCCACTCTTGATGCAAAATTGACAATTAGCTAAGTAATTTTCAATCTCTCTATCAAATCCAGGCCACCAATATTCTTGTCTCAAAACCCCTTTGGTTTTTGTAACGCCTATGTGACCACAATGCGCTAACTCTATCACCTTTTTCCTCTATCCTTAAATATCTTTAACACTTTGTACAGACTCCCATCATGCTCCTCCAAAGTCACTCCACTCACCAAGACATCGTCTTGAAAACAGAACACGCCCTTCACTCCTCTCAAAAGGCGATCCATTATTTTCTGAAACACAGAGGAGGCAGATGCCAACCCAAAAGGCATCCTCCTAAACTGGAACACTCCCTCATGCGTAACAAACGCTGTGACCTTTCTGCATGTCTCCTCTAACTCCACCTGATGGTAGGCCGACGTCATATCTAGTTTGGAGAAATACTTCCCCCCACCGACCATAGTCAGCAGCTCACCCATGTTGGGTAGCGGGTGCCTGTCCACTAACACGCACTTATTCAACTCACGCATATCCACACACAATCTTATGTGCCCTGAACTTTTCTTCACTACCACGACTGGGGAAACCCATTCAACACCCCCAGATCTCTCAATTACTCCTGCCTTTAACAATTTTTGCAATTCTTGTTTAACACTATCCCGCAAGGCAAAGGGCACCGGTCTGAGTTTGGCTACAATGGGCACACTCCCGCTTTTTAGCAATATTTGATGTTGAAAACCCTTTATTCTTCCCAAGGTTTCATCAAACACTTTACCAAACTCTCTCGTGTATTTGCAGGACATCGTGGAAGCCTCTGACACTTGCAAAACTTGCTCGGGGTGGTTGGGGTCTAGTCTGATTCCTAAATTCTTCTGCTCTCTCCATCCCAATAAGGATTGCCCTTTTTTTGTTACATACACTTTCCCATCACAACTGCGACCTTTAAACTCAAATCTACTCCACACATATCCTAGTAAATCAATCTTATCTTGGTTGTAGCCTCCCGGATTTATGTCAGGTTCAGACAACGTTGACACCTTCCCCTTCATCTCGTCTTCAAAAACACTCCTGGACACTAACGTAACTTTTGATCCTGAATCTGCCATCATTGATACCTTGCACCCATTCACTGCCACCACGGCATAAGGCCGCTCACAATCATCCTTGTTTCCACCACTGGCTACAACATTAACTGTGTTCACAATAACATTTGTCAATGCCAACGCAGTGTCTTCTTCTGATGATTCTCCATCATCCTCATCCTCTACAAACAGGACCTTCCTTTGTCCCGTCTGGCCAAATTGATAGTTTTTGCAACACGTGGAAATATGTCCTCTCCTTTTGCATTTATTGCACACCGCCTTTCGCCCTGGGCACATTACAGGGGCTGCAAAATGCGTTGCACTGGCACATCGATAACACAATCTCTCGCCCCTTTTTTCCTCTCTCTTTTCGCTTCTCTGTGCCGACACTTGGTTTCTCTTCTCTTCTGTGTTGTTCCTCTCCTTCTGCTTGTTTCTTCCTTTCCTTTTGTTCTTTCCTTCACCCACACTCAGCACCTCCTGCCTGTTTTCCTTAGAATCACTTCCTTCAGTCTTGGAGAGCTTGGCAACACATGCCAGCGAGTGCTCCACACGTTTGGCCAAGTCCAATACCTCATCCAGATTTGGCTCGTCCTTCAGCCAAAGTTCCTCACGTATTTTATTTGAGTGGCAATGCGTCATGAATTGATCGTGGATATGCTCATCAAAACTTCCTTGAAATTTGCACGTCAGTGCAAGGTGACGGAGAGCGGTGACATAGTCTTCGACAGATTCCCCGTGAGCCTGAATCCGCATGCGGAAGTTATACCGCTCCAAAATTGTACTCCTTTTGGGGTTGAAATGCTTATCTAATTTGAGCAGTGCCGATTCAAATTCATTTAAGTCATCTCCGCTTCCATCACCTACCAACTGAGGAAGTGTCTCGAAAATCCTCTGTCCCTCGTAACCTAGGAAGTGTAATAGCAATGCCACTTTTCTTTCACTAGAATATGCTGTTCCGCCAGCTGCCCTCATATAGTGCATAAAACCTTTTCGCCACTGGGGCCAAGCAATCCTCGCCGCACCTGGAGTGGCCATGAAAATGGGCGGGCCAGATATGCCAGGCAATGCTGCCATGCTTCCGTACGAAATTATACTTCTCCTAGCTCGAACCTTGCAAGATCTGCTGCTCCAGTTCAACAAGACGTGTATCCGCCGTGACAGTTCACCTTTGGAACTCAATGCAGTAAGAGATCTTTTTTTTCTTTGTCATCTGCTAGGGACATACGGTAGCGAAGTCCGGCGTCTTCCCTACGCTGGCGAGTGTGAGTGTGGGCCGGGATCAGCAGGGGCACTAACCGGAGTCGAAGGCACTTACTTGCACAAACGTTGCAGGGACACGGTGGTCGCTCGACGCTTCGGGAGCGGAGCGACCTTCCCTGAGGCCGTGATCACTCGACAGCTGCTCGGCGCGCTGCTAGGAAGCGGTGCAGTCCTCCTTGAACTTCTCTCTCGGCAGCTTCGGTCGTTTCTTCAGGGACGCCGGAATGGGGCCTCAGCATCCGTCGTTGTGTGTGACGGGCCGCTCAACGCAAAGAGGAGGCGGAGCAGCCCACTGCCAGTCGATTGCTTCTCTGGCGGCGCCGACACTTCTCCCCGCAGCGGCTTCTATCTCACGGAGCACTTCCAAACTCCGTCCTCCCGGCTGCTTAGGGGAAGCACGGGCGGAGCAGACGTCGGGGCGATGCGATCGCCTGCTGCAGGCCGCGACTCGACGTTGGCAGATGCTGGGGGTCTCCTTTGACCTGTCTGCGGGACCTCAACATCCCATCCTCGTCGCAATTGTTATGAAGAGGCTGGCGCAGTCAGGTAAGACATGTAACAGTATTTATTTAGGTCACATATAAGGGAAGAAGACCCCCAACGATCAGAGGCTCCTCTCCTTCAACACTTTCCTCCAACTGACCCACTTAGAACATTATCTGTAAGATGCAACCAGAACATTCCATGACATCACACAGGGTTGAGACATCATCATATAGGGAACGCATTGAGAGCTCCCTGCTTCCCTTAAGACATCACAACAAGTACGATTGCTGTCTCTGTCTTCCCTCTGTTCCTCCTCCCTTGCCTTGTCGCGCCTTGAAACTCTTGTGTATAGGCGTGTTATAA
Source organism: Ambystoma mexicanum (assembly GCF_040938575.1). Classification (NCBI taxonomy): domain Eukaryota; kingdom Metazoa; phylum Chordata; class Amphibia; order Caudata; family Ambystomatidae; genus Ambystoma; species Ambystoma mexicanum. The sequence continues at coordinate 1,169,218,602 of NC_090922.1, forward strand.
ATGTCATATCACATCATATCATATCAAAGTGTCAGCCTTTCCATTCTTCCCTGACCAGTTGTTTAAAACCTTAATAAAACATTATAAATCTACTGTCTTTGTCTGTGGATTCCTAAGGCCACCTGTTGCACAGTAATTCTTGTCATAGGTCCTCTAGGTCTGAAAAGTTCCAAACAGCAATTGCCCTTTTCTTCATCTGGCCTTCACTTAGACACCCATGTGTGGGATTCCCTGGGATATAAGAGTTAAGAAAGGGGCAGGGATAAGCAGGTGGGTGGAAGATGAGTTTACACAGTGTAGATCAACTTGCACTGCTCATGTAGGTGAAAACAAATGGGCAACACCAGAAGGCACCAAAGGGTTTGCAGTTATTGGCAGATGGCTGGAACAGAGGTCACATGACCTAGTTTTTTAGTACTGCAGAAGCAACTTGGTTTTTATAAGATTAACTTTCCCGATACCTTTGTAGCTGTGCCATTTCAAAATGATGGTCAAGTAGGGTTGCTATCTTACAGATTTCTGTGTCCTTCAATTTGTTAAACTGTTCCCGAATTTGAAACAGCGGAAGCATTCATTCCGCAAACAGTATGCTAAAAATATCTCCTTTGCTTTGAAAGGCACTACTCAGTGTTGAAATGTGCTGGTCCAAAAGATTATTGGTCTCACATCACTTGGCTTAGCAGGCTCCTCCAAATGTGGAATTTGGAGAGTGGCTTCTTCAAAAGGTCCAGAAGGTCTGTTAGGTGGCATTACATGAACCACTGCACTATATTAAGCATAACATCATCTGGCTCTACACGCTCCTGTACTGCCTTCTTTGACTCTAGCATTTTTTAAAAGGTTTATAAAGTAGGTTCCAACTTGTCGGCATATCTTCAACAAGTTCATAACATGGTACGTGTTGTTTTGTCTCAATGATTACCCATACTGTCATAAAATGGTGACAATGCCCACATATATTGTTTGCTCTTCTCACTAAGTCAACAATGCTGCTGTTCTCCTTCAAAAAGTCAGCTGCATGGAAACTGGTGTGTCAGGGCTTCATAGGAAATGGAGATCAGCAGACAGGGTGAGTGGGGCTGCAGGTAATCAGGGAAGTGGAGTTGGGGGAAGAGGGGTTGGAGGCAGATCCCTTACATCATTTGGAAAGGAATTCTGTGGAAGGGCAGTGGGGGCCAATCAGGGAGGGAGGAGGAGGTGGTTGTAGAAGTCTCGCCTGCAAGATGAGGGAATACAGGGGGGAGTGTAAAACAGAACAGCAGAGGGAAGACTGACATAGGCAAGAAATAGAGGAATCAACGGTGACAATAGACAATAGACTGGGACATGGAGCAGCTCTAGTAGAAAATAAGTGATTAGTGAAGGCAAATGGCAAAGATGCAGTTGATGGTGCAGGCAAAGTGCAGCAGCAACTGTGCCTGACAGTTCATTTTTCAGAAGGGGAATATAGAATACCACCATAGTATGAATAATTTGTATTTAATTGGTCTCCATACAATAGTTCATCCTTGGATCCCTATTAGAAGTCCAGTAAGGATGGTTCAGGTGAGCGAGTTTACTACTGGGTGTCAAACATCTATGCCAACTCATTTAAAGCTTCACATACTATAGTAAAGATTTATCTTTTTCTATGATAGGTTAGCCAAAGAAGCAGCCATGCCTCCCAAGTGTGTTGGAGAAAGGCTAGAATGGGCATCTTTACAGGCTCCACTAATTGAAGACCTCCAGTTATTCTTTAAGAAAAGTTACATTTGTACCCAGGAATTTCTGGCACTGTTAGCCTGATGATGGTTAGCTGATAGGGACTGGTCAAACCTGGGATATCTTCATTATCAGGTAATGGAAGGGACAGAGTATTTTCTTAGCACTGATATGAGTTCATCTTGAGGGGCAATAATCAACTAGGGTCTCCAAATACGAGCATTGGTAAGTCTTATCATTACCTTGAAAACAGAGGGGCCCATGCCATGTGGACATTACACTGGGCTGTAGTCTTAACAATTAATTAGGGCCTCTATACGCCAATTCACAGGATTATACCGATACTTAAACCTGATCAACTATGGGTCATTCTAACAAACTCAAAGCAGCATGCATGGCTATTATCAACAAATACCTACTTGTGAAAGCTTCCAAACCATGAATATGGCTAACTTGAATACTGTGAGCTCAGAGACCTCTGGAACTATGACTCTGCACGATAATTGGGAAAACTCCCTGTGGGTAATGCCTACCGACGTTCCAACCCTAGCACCAGAGGCAAAACATAAGTTGACTGCCAGAGAGGCCAGTCTCAGGGGATATACCCTTCAGGTAGACCTGAACCAACCTCCACTAGAAACCTCTAATGCCACACACATTTCACAGGAAGATACTACTAAGCAGGCAGACCGAGGACTAATCCCCCTTGAAAAACCACATCCCGTACGCACTAAGTCTCTAACTAAAAATAATGCCATTCCCGACAAATCAGGGGTCATCAATGTCTCTACTAAGCCTACCACTAACCAGATGAACGACTGTGATACAAATATAGCCCTTCTGAACACCAGGTCACTTTGCAAGCACTCCTTGAACATGCATCACCACATTTGACTAAATAACTCGGATATCATCTCCTTGACAGATACCTGGTTAACAGATACAAGCATTCCCATGATTGAATTAGCAATCCCAGAAGGATAACACATTGGCCCTCATTACGACCCTGGCGGAAATCGAAAAACGATGGCGGAAATGCAATACCGCCATCGAATAGCGCTCGGTGCGACTATGACCCGTCACCGCAAAGTACGAAGCCATTAGCGACACCGTAGTGAACGCCAACGCTAACTGCACCAAGCACGCGCGCGCGCGCCATGCCAAACCGCAAACACCACCATGGTGCAACGGTACGCCAATTCCGACCCTAGCGGACATGTACCTAACGCCATCAGGCATGGCGGAATGTACCATTCCGCCATGGCGAGAAGTACGGCATCGCGAATCAACCGTAAACGGCCCCACTGAGTGCCTGTACACCGCTCCCTGCCCACAAAGTACAACTCCCCGTAGGTGCAATGAAGCCACAATGCAACCATTGAAATGTACAAGTCACCCATGCATGCCAACGAACAAAAGAAACACAACAGGGGCCAATGGGAGCTGCAGGGCACAGATGGCACGAATACAGAAGCCATCCCAATGGACATGACCACAGTCCCCCACCAAGAAACGCACGCAAACACAGGCACCTGTGACCAGCAATATTCCGAAAACCACATCATTCAACCAGTCCACCTGGCTGACCGGCATCTGTTACACAAAACCCAATCCCCCGCCCCTGAGCATGACAACATTCAAACTGGCATATTGGCAGCCCCCATCCCTGACCTCACTGGGCTTCGTAGGCAAACGCGCACAGCACAGTACCACGCAACTAAACCCCGAAGCTGGAACCCAATGCAGATCTCCTCACAATACATCGCCCCCCAAATAGGCATATGCCACATCACTTGCAAAGAAAAACGCTACACGGGCCAAATCAGAATAGAAATTTATGCACATCAAAATCACCAAGCACATACAGCCATCAGGCCTTGAAATCCAAAACACCAATCACCATTGTGGGCTGCTTCCGCAAGAAATGACCAGCCACTACCTGTGTGTCGCCCTGTTCCCCCATGGTACACAGAGCCACATTCACGTACGAAAAGGCAACATGGAAGCGCACAGAACCGCAGGGCCGTCCCAATGGGGAGGCACTAGTCCAGCTGAAAGGCCGAAATGTTGCTCCGAGCCACCAGTACTGCGTAAGGGCATGTGGCCCATTGGCGATCGTCCCATAAGATCGTAATGCTGCTCCACTGATTAACACGAAGCAGCAGGTGTCGGGAGTAAAATCCATCTGCAGGAGTGGCATACAGATGGCAGTGGCAAAAGGGGAGGAGATACCTGTCAACCAAAAGAAAAGAAAAAGAACAGAATGGCCATCAGAACTACATACCAACAACTCACTTCAATGATCACACGAAATCCACAGCCATATGCATGCTAGCCCACTCCAAAGGAACATCACCACCCCAAAACCACTTGCGACTCATAACCATCTATATCGAGGTGCAAACACCATCACAAACGAGTGTCTGAGGGCGCCTCGAGACAGGGAGGGCTCAACAAGGCCAGATGGACGATGGTCCCACTATGGCAGCCCTGCATCACATAGCGTAGGGGAGGCGGATAGATCCCAAGAAGCCCTGTACATGGCAAACTCTGTATCAAATCACCTGCCCATGCATCCATCCATCATTCCCTCATCCCGGGATCAAAATGCCTGAATAATTACTCACATGACATTAGAAACATCCATTGAGTCTGTGCGTTATGCAGCCTGCTAAATCCACAGTGCCCCAGCCCGTAATTCCAGTGTTGTGAAGTAACATGTATTTGGGAACGGACGGCCTCATCGCCCACGTAGCTATTGCGCATCCCAAACTATTCATATCAATCATTGCTCCCTCGCCATGGGCCCTGTCTCAAGGACATAGAACAATAGAACGTTACATTTGCAGTCAGACCTGTGGGCATCTCCTCGCCGCTAGCTGGAAACCGAAAGCGCCGCCCTTCGAATTCCTCATTTGCAACATCACGTCGAAAAGGCATCTGTGGCCGTTTGAAATCACTAATTATCCCATCGAGTGCGGCTGTGTGTGAAAATGGCAACTGCCTTCACCCACGAATGGGACGCCCCGCCCGTCGTTGCAACTCGGTACAGTGATGCATGAGGGCCCACCGTCACTCGAGTACTACGTTCCACTGACCCTTCACAAGTCTGTTCGCGACTGCACAGATAGTATGTGAAACAATGGGACCACAGCAGAATGAACATATCAACCAATCTTACACGGCCATCGGGTACAAATACATGATTGCAATAGCAAGATACAATTCCCCGAATTGCAGCGTTGTGCGCGGGACGTGCTCGGCCAAAGGGGAGAGCAGTTTGCACAGGTGGAATCAATCACCACAGGTGGAGGCCATACAGCCTGAAAACACATAAATTGCACAGCCAGTCTCCTCCCACAACCACACCGAAATGCTACCGGCAGGACTCGCGATGTTGGCCCTCGGGGACCTGATAGCACTGCAAGTGCTCCGACTCCAAGAAGTAGACGAACACCAACTACAACCAGCCGCACGGAGGAGACGCAGGAGGAGGAGGAGGCCAAGGCAGGGCCAGCAAGGCCCACCAGCACAGCCACTACCACCACGCAGGCAGCCCGCAATTCAACGCCTCCGAGCACATCCGTTCAACCTCACTGATGAGCAGATCCACACCCTCTACCGTCTGGACCGGGACACCATAGCCGCCATTGTGGACATGACACAGGCTGACCTTGTCAGCATGATAGATAGCCCAACCGCCATCCCACCCCTACTGAAGGTGGTGTCTGTACTACACTTCCTGGCCACAGGCACCTACCAGCACACAGTCGGACAGTTGCATGGCATTTCTCAGCCACTGTTCTCACGGACACTATTGCAAGAGCTCGATGCCCTCCTGAAGCACGCAGACGACTACATCTCTCTACCACGCTCGGAGCAGGAAATTACCAACACAAAAGTGGGATTCCATGCACTTGCCGGCATACCGGGTTGCATTGGTGCCATCGACTGCACCCATGTTGAATTGGTCGTCCCACATGCCATGGAGGCCCAGTACCGCAACCGAAAACAATTTCATTCCCTGAATGTACAGATGGTGTGTGACTCCAACAGGATCATTACACATTGTTGTGCCCGATTCCCTGGATCAACCCATGATTCTATGGTCTTGAGGAACTCTACAATACCACGCTACATGGAACGACACGCAGGGAACAGATCCTGGCTACTCGGTGAGTCTCATTACATGCATGATGATGTGGGGTATGTGAATTGTCAATGACCTGCCAGGAAGGGGGGGGGGGGGTGCGTACGTATCAATGGCATTCCACATCATACGTTTCTCGTCCACATACAGGTGATGCTGGATATCCACTGAAGAGATGGCTCCTCACACCAGTCCGGAACCCACGGGACCAGCATGAGGAGGACTACAACCATGCCCACTCACGTACCCGTGTAGTCATAGAACAGGCATTCGGCCTACTGAAGACCCGTTTCCGCTGCCTCAGCAGGTCTGGCGGGGCACTCCTGTACCGCCATGAGAAGGTTGCAAAGATGGTCATGGCATGTGTCATGCTCCACAACATGTGCGTACGTAGAAATGTGCCCATGCCCCCTGACGCAGAACTGCAAGCACCTGATGATGGTCATGATGAGGGTGGGGATGTGGCAGCACCTCATGGAGTCTGCGAGGCACCGGAGGGCCGTGACATTCGTCAGCATCTCATTGATGTATGCTTCTAGCACTCACGCCTGGTGGCTGATACATGGACACGGGACTCGTGGCACTGCGTGTGTCTGGGACATGCACAATATGGACTGTACGCCTATGATGGCCTAGTACACAAAGATCAATGTCCACACTTCTCATTGGTTGATCGTGCACTTTTTATGGCATATGTGATATCATGTTGAACACCCTATCGACCCGCCACCCAAGTGAGCCCAACACACCCCCTCCACCCTCCTACCTCCCCCCCGAACACCAGTGTCCAAAGATGCTCATTGTCAGTGGGCTGTCGCTATTGCATGCCCCCTCTGCGGGTATCAGGGGCACCCCTGCCTGTGGAGCGTAGGTTCCTTCCTGATCTACGTTGGGGGCTGCCCTGGACGGAACTTGCAACGGATGATGTGTCTGCCTGCTCACGTCCATGCATGTCCCTAAGGGTTTGCGAGAGCTCAGTGAGCACACGGCGCACTGCGGCAAGTTCGGCACATACGTCTTTGGACGTCGCATGCAGTTCCCCCCTCAGGCTCTCGGTGCTACTCTCCATTTGGACTCTCAGGCTCTCGGTGCTACTCTCAATTTGTGCCCTTAGCGTCTCTGTACCTCTCTCCATTTCTGCCCTAAGTGTCTCTGTTGATGTTTCTATGTCTGCCTTGGTGCCCCCACATTCATCGGCATGGCCCTTGAGGAGTGTGGCCATTTGCTGCTGTTGGACGATTAACTTGTCGAGGGACTGTTGCCTCTGCTGGGCCATGGCCATTTGCGGTGGTGTCACAGAGGGGCTGTTGTCCTCATGTTGCCTTGCCACAGGGCTTGTGGGGGATGGCCAGTCGTCGTCTTGTGGCTGCACCTGCGTGGTATCCTCATGTTGTACGGGATGGGACAGACAGGGGGATTGGGACAGGTCATGGATGGATCTGACCTCGACATCCCCGTCTTCTGTGTCCGAGCATGCTGCCATCAATGGGGTGTCACCTATGGTGCTGCTGCCACCAGAGGCAGTGCCTTCTGTGGCATCCATTGGGGGGACCTGTGGTGGTGGTGTTGTGGCCATGCTGGCTGCTGGGGTGCCTGTTGATGTTCCCTCCTCTGTGCTGCCACCTGATTTGTGCTGCTGCCGTGTCTTGATGCGTGCAGCTGAGGTGGAGGGTCTCTGGCCGTTGGTCTTGGCCCTCTTTGCAGGTGTGCTGGTAGGGGTGTCCTGTAGCTCGTCGTTTGGATCGGACCCTGTGGTGGAGTAAAGGAGGGCGAGGGTTATTGATGGGTCAGTGGGAATTGGAATGGCATTGTATCACATGCATTGGGGTGGTACCTGAGGGTGATTTGGGTCGGGGTCTTGGAGGTGCTTTGATTTGTGTGTGGAGTGAGGGTGCAGTTGTTTGGCAGCCTGCAGTTAGGGTGTGCCTGCTGCACGTGTAGTGCGTGTATTAGGGGTTTTTAATTATTTATGTATTTATTGTGGGTTTTGACGTGCGCTTTCAGGCCGATGTGTGTGGACGTTCTCCTGGACATGTGTTTCTGTTGCACTATGTGGACGCATGGTACTTCACATGGTTGGACTTTGTGGATTTGGCATTGTTTTATCTGGCCCACCTACCTGAATCTTCGGATGTCTGCACTCCTTTCTCCATCCCTCCGACTCCCTCTATGCTCTCCATTCCGATGGTGGAGGCACAGATTTCTTCCCAGGGGGTCAACTTGATGGGTGATTCAGGACCTCCCCCGGTGGCTGTGGCAATGTTGCGGTTGGCAGAGAGTATGCTGCGGACGCGTATCCGCAGGTCGTCCCATCGCTTGCGGCATTGCTGTGGGGTGCGGGGTGCGGTCCCCACCGCACTTACCCGCTGTGCCACCAGAGCCCATATGGCCTTCTTGTTTGCAAGTGCCGTCCTGGTCATTTGCGTGGAGAAGACGACGGCTGCATTCTCCTGGAGGGTCTCTGTTAGCACGGTGAGTTCCTCACGGGAGAAGTGGACCTGCCGCTTGCGGTCGCACGCTTTCTTCGCTACTTTTCCCATTTTTCGTGGTTTCGCTAGGGTGGTTGACGGGTTGGGGTGTGTTTCAGGGTAGTGATTTTAGTGGTTGTGTGGTTTTGGTGTTTTTATAGGTGTACGCCGGGATGTTTCCCGTTCCGGGCCCATGTTTTAACTTCCGTTTCCGTATATTTCCGGGCACCGTACTTTCCGGTAGGCGCACACTGCGGTGACCGCTAAGAGGGGTGGCGGTATTGCACCTAGGGCGCCGTACGGCGGCGGTGTGGGCCGTTTTGGGGTCATTTCCGCCATCGCGGACTTTGCACTTCCGCCGTGGCGTGGTGCTCGTGCCCGATGGGTCGGAATGGGCCGCACTTTGCTCCTTCGTACAATGGCGGAAACGCTATTTACGCTGTGGCGCTCCGGTCAGTCGCTTTCCGCAAGGGTCGTAATGAGGGCCATTATCTTCAAAAATAGTGAGCAAGGCCACGGGGGTAGGAGCTGCCGTCATTGCCAAGGACAAATTTCAATTTTTTGAATGCCCTAGCAGTTGTGGCAACTGTGAGATCCTCCATCTCAACATTGCACCTAGTCCCTTTAGTTGACTCAATGTAATCATCTTACACAGACCACCTAATGAGATGACAAACATCAATGAAGATATCATTTAAACCCTGAAGACAACTCTAGGCCCCAATTGATCAACACTATTAGTGGGTGACCTCAAAAGATGGTGTAATAATCCCAACTACAAGGAAGTAGTAGTCTTGAAAAGGTCACTCGAAGAACTGGAATTTCAGGTACAGAACCACAAACCAACGTCTGTGTACGGAAATATCCTAGACTGGGTTAGATCTACTAACTTAAATCTTGAAGCGAAGAATATCACTCCATGTATATAGTCTGTTCATAGTTTCATCAATTTCTCTTTACACCTATCTGATATTTCTAACTTTTCACCAAATCCGACCAAAAAAATAGAAAGCTGCAACTTCAAGAAAGTAACAGTCCCACACCTTCAGGCCAGCCCTCATGACATAATCACCAAAACATCTATCAATCATAATCCGTACCTCCTCTTAGAGACTTATAACAAAGTATTGACCGAAATGCTAAATAAGGTAACCCCTGTTAAGAAAAAAACAGTGAGGCAAAAATTCAACTGCAAAATGATAAGATCAAGATGGGTCTACAGAAGGATTTAGGAGACCGAAGGGCCTCATGCCCTCATTATCTTCCCTTGCCTGTACAAAATGAGGCTCAACCCTGTTTCCTGTTTAACCAATATTTAGTCTGGAAATGAACCATATCCTATCCTCTGTGCATCCAACACCCTGTCGAGAAAACATCCTTCTAGCCAAAATGATTCTTGAAAATATTTCATTTTTTCATACTATTATTTTTCAGGCTTGTTTTCTCTTCTTTCAAACACTATTCTGTCCCCAAATCCATCAAAACCATCACCATGACTCCGCTGCTGAAGAATGTGGGACTAGATAGCAAAGATGCAAAAAATCATTGGCCCATCACAAACTCAAACTTCTTACTGAAAATATTGGACAAAGTGGCCCTCCTTCAACTTCAATCCTTCCTTGGAGACATCTTCAGATTCCATACTAAGCAATCAGGCTTTAGAGATGACCATAGCACCGAGACAGCCTTGCTTTACATCCAAACTAATTTGCTGGAAACAGTGGATCAAGGGAAAATTGGGCTATTTGTCCTATTAGATTTTTCTGCAGCTTTTGACCTCCTGGATCATAGCAGTATTTTCTAACTTTAGCTCACTTGGGGAAGTGTGCCCCTGAGGCTACAAAACGGATTCACTCTTTTCTATCAAACAGATTATCATCGGTGTGCTGGGTGACACCTCTTCCAAGCTAGCCCCTATTCACTGCAGAGTACCTCAGGGTGCTTAAATATCACCCACACTGTTTAACCTGTACATTAGGCCTATCTGCAGCCTATTAGAAGAACCAAGGGTCTTCTTTACAAGTTATGCTGATGATAAGCAGCTAACAATGGAAATCATTGGAGACTATGACTAGGACACCACCAAACTGAACTCCATCTTTGATGATCAATCAATGGAGGACCAAAATTATCTCTGCCTAGATGAGAGGAAAACCGAACTACTAATATCTGGAAGAACAACTGCCACAGCTAAACTGGGGAAGGAATACTCAAGTTTTAGCATTAAGGACTGTACTAAAAAGTTTCAGAGGCAGATCAGGACAGAACCACCACTATCACTGAACTGAATCCTCCACACAGTGATCAATGAAAATGTGTGAAGGATGTGTTCACATTACAGGATTACAGCGTGTTTGTATTTCCAAAGGTAATGAGACATGATGACTGTGTCAAAGATGTTGTGCCTGGGGCTCAGTGATGTTTTACAGGGCCTGCGTTAGCAGCCCTTTACTTATGGTTAAGTTGCTCAACCCATAGAAGAGCACTTATTGGCCGCCTTATAACTTCACCCCCCCTGGACAAATTGTCACCAAGGCATATGGGTTCCTCAAATTTATTCTGCAAGGTTTGGTGATATTTCATCATGGGAGGCACAGTTTTAGGGGGATTCCCAAAATGTGTGGTTTTCTTCATATATGCAATGGGAAAAAAAACATGCTCACGCCTACAGCCCAAATTGCTGGATTTATTTTGTGTAAATTTGGTGTACATCCGACCAGTAGTTTTATTTTAAACTTACAAAAGGTAGGTACACAAATTGGGATATCTGGGTCCCGTCCACGGACTCACTTCCCTATTTGGTCTGCGGACACCCCCTGAACCAATCGGGGTCTGGCGTGATGTCCGCTGACATCAGACGTACCTGCTGATTGGAAGGTGAAAAGCATGAGGTGTGGCACATTTGTTTAAATGGCCGCTGGTCATGGATCCAACATCCTAGGATAGCGCAGCGGGAAAAAAATGGAAAATAGGTTTTGGTTTATTTGATGGCAAAAAGAGGGCCTGGAAAGTGTGAGGGAGTAGAATCAAGATGATTTGGGGCTGTTCTCATAGGTGGAAAAAGGGAGTGGACAGTTTGTAAAACACTTTTGGGGTTATTATTCAAAGAGGGTGTGGAAAGGGTTGGGGAGTGGAATACAGATGATATTGAGTGTTTTTTATAGGTGATAAAGGGGTTTGCAGAAGCCGCATAGTCTGCAGTCAATTTCGGTGTCTGTGGACACCAATTCAATGGCAAGGGGTTCAGGGCAGGGAACTGTTTGGAGATCAAGGTCTCACCACCTGTCACTCAGACACCAAGGGGGCCCAGATGACCCTAGGGCCCCCTGTGGACCTGCCCCAACCAACGCAGCCAGGCTGTTTGAGATCCCATCCCTACCACAGTCCGGAGTCAGAGCTCCAGCACAGGTGGTCACCCCAGCAACTGGACCCCTGGCAACAGATGATGTGCAGGGACATACAAGTAGGGCACCTGCACGATGGCCCCGGGTGTTTCCATCTACCCGGAGGCAGTTGTGGTGGTGGTGGCAGGCAGCAGAAAGGCAGCTGCAGACTCAGCGTAGGAGGCATGTGGCCTCGGGGCCCTCTATATCATCAGGGCAGGCATCGGCCGGCAGGCAGGAGGACCTAGGATTGGGAGTGTCTTCCGTGTGGCAGCGGTTGGGCCAGCGAATAGGTTCAGAGTGGTGGCAGGTGGAGAGGGCACGGCTCACAATGGTCAGGGCAGAGAACTCCATGCACAGGGTTTTGAGGCGGGCTGAGTGCTACAATAAATAATAAAAACCAAATGAAATCTAAAGCTTAATAACTATATACAAATGCAGCGGGCTAGTCCAACAGCTCACTTTTTGATGTCCTGGGCCAGGGCATCGTCGAACTGCTCGTTAATGTTCTGGAGGCGGGCGTCTTCCCTGGTCTCGAGGTCTCGCAGGGATGCAGCCATGGCCTTCTTTTTTTTTTTTTTATTGTTGCGTCATTAGTTTACAGAAAACCTTACACAACATATACAAATTCACATCTAATAGAAAAGACATAGCATAATAAAAAAATGTCATGTATATATAGAATCGATAATAAAAGGACATCCATATTTCATAAAAGTATACATATGCCTGTCTAAATAATACAGCACAGAGGATTAAAAAAAGTGCATTGAGTTACAAAGTGTGCTTCAGTGCAGTTTCAAATAAGCAAATTCATTTGTTCTAAACCAATAGTTAAGCCCTGCAAAAATGCATTCAATGCCACAATTAGAGATATGTTTAAACCCCACATACATCTATTCCAAAATAGATTTACACAGAACTCCAGGACTTTCTTATATCGATCTTTGAGGGTCAGGGAGCGCAGAGGCTCAAAATACATGCACCCAAGCACCAAATGTTTAAGTGTCTCTTGGGCTTTGGGGTCCCACAAAAACGTCATCTCAGATCTGAAGAGTCCGACCTTGGACTGTTATTAATACCCCAGTAGATTGTCCTCTCAAGGGTCGGAAACTGATTGAGCCTGAAGCGATGTAACTTAACCTGCCCTTCTCACATGGAAATCTCTGTAAGTAGAGGGGCAAGCATTCCCTTGCGTGGCAAAAGTTGGAATAATCTTTGTAAGAAACATAAGAATTAACACCCTCAACTGTTTCCACCCAATCAGCCCTGAGATGGAGCCTCTTCACCCAGTATGGTCATTCTATAAGATCCTCTATGGTAAGTCCTAAGGACAGGAGTATAGGATGCATTCTATCACAGAACTTAGTCATAGAGGGAACAGTTTCAACTCTAGCCACCTCTCTTACAGTTTCAAATAGAGAGTTTTTAGGAGGATCACTTATTTTCTTGTACAGGGAGAGTAGTTTCCAGAGGTACCTCGTTTTAAGCGAGATGAGACACAACTCATGGCGAATAACTGGATTTGGGACTGCCATCGATAGGCCCAGAAGCTCCTTCCACAGCTTTCCCTGAATCATATTAAGTGTCAGGCTCATGTCGTGGGTACAAATATCTAAGCCATAAAGTAAGATTGGCTCACATTTAGCTAGATAAAAACGCCTGATTGGTAACAGAGAGAATCTGCAGACCTTTGATCCAAAAAAGAATTTCATTTGTATCTTAAGTCTACAGACCTTCTCGTTGAAACCCTGCTTCCAATCTTTCATAGAGGCACTGTTTGTAAGATGGTACCCCAAGTATGTAATAGCCTGTACTTGGTCTACAGGTTCATCACCCATAGTCCACCTATATATTTGTAACTTTCTTTTTTTTAAAAGAAAACAGGATCTGGGATTTCGCTGCATTAGGCATAAGGTTATTAGCCACTGCGTAGTGATAGAAGAGATACATCTTCCTTCTAAGGCCTACGGGGTACGATACCAAAAGGATGAAATCATCAGCAAAGGCCATCCACTCAATCGCCATCCTCCCCAATCTTGCCGGTGTGATCGAAGGTCCCTGCCACACCCCCTCTACATCGCACACGTACAGATTGGAAAGAATAGGCACCAGTAAGCAGCCCTGCTTGACCCCCACAAAAGTTGCTATAGTCCCCGACAAGGCACCCTCCTTGGTCATACAGACCCTAATAGATGTATTTGAGTGGAGTAAAGCGAAACGTTGAACTATCTTACGCGGGATCTGTAAAACCAGCATTTCTGTCCATAATCTTGATCTAATAACTCCATCAAAAGCATTTGAGAGGTCCAGTGATGCTATAAACACATCCCCAGCGTTGGTTTGATGAACCAAATCTCTAAAATGAGCCAGGATTGTTGCATTCAAGTTGGTTCCCAGCTCCTCCCTAAAACCAACTTGAAATTTGCTGAGATATGAATTGTGTCTAACCACTGTATTAAGGTCCCTGTGGAGCAGGATGGCAAAAACTTTGCTAGCCGCATCAATAAGCGCAATGGGCCTGTAGTTATTTGGATTTGTCACCTCCCCCTTTTTATTTATGGGCACTATAATAGATTGGACCCAGGATTCTGGTACTATGTGGGTCTCAAAGATGTGTTCAAGTATTGGCTTTAAAAGAGAGGCCAATAAGTCAGGAGAAGCCTTAATAACAAAGGGCGGAATGCCATCAGGTCCAGGGGCTCTAGACGGTTTCAGTTTATGAATCGCCCATACAATGTCCTCATGGTCTCATGTACAGTGACCTTTGACAGGAGGTCCCAATTCCATATTAGTCGCTGATGTAAATTTTGGTGGAAGAGCACATTTATTAGAATGGAATGTAGTCTAAGCCGCAGCTTGATTGGGACAGTCTTGGCTGTCCTTAGACGGGACTAAAGTTCTATCAATTATTGACCAGAATTTGCCATCCATGCCCTTACAGAGACTCTCCATCATGAATTGATGGGCATGCAAATATTGATCCATCCTCAGCGATTTCACAAAGTTTTTATGTTTCATGATTAGCTTTTTCTTTAAAACCATGAACTCAACAGGCAATAGGGACTGTTTTTTAAGAGCCGCCAAATCCCTTCCTTTGTTGATTTTGGAGATATAGATTCTATTATCCCATCTGAAACTCTTAGGTTTGTCGCTAATTTTATTATCCACTTTGCTGATTTTATATGCACATGTCAGCATTATGTTATTATACAGATTACCTCCAAATAAAAAATCACTTTCCCCAAACTCACGGCTGTTTGCTTTAGCTAAGGATTCTGTAAAGAGAGTGTTAAATCTTTTAATGGTGTTATGATTCCAGTTAACTGGCCTTCCTTGGTTTGCCAAAGAAAGACCAATAAGAGCAGGTCTAATTTGGATTGTCTGAAGAACCAGGGTCAACATAAAGGCTAAGGGGATATGATCCCCCAAGTCTATTTTAATGTGTGTCAGGTTTCCGCAAGCATTCTTCAGACCGTTAGATACATAAACAAAGTAAATCCTGGAACTATAGGAACCCCTACTCAATGCATATTTAGGTACTTTCGTGAAGTTAGGGTGTTCCAACAAAGTCAAATCCCAACTTTCCAAAAAGCTGGACCACCGTATCCCCCAGGCAAGATTAGAGTGTAGGATTGTAAGCGATATTCAATCAACACTACAGCTAAGTCAATGCCTAGTCTGGGATGCTGAGGAAAACCCTTATTGATGTATTTTTATATCCAGTTCAGTACTCTGGATGACAACCCTTGTATAACACCCCCCTCTTAGAATCCCCCTGACCCCACTGAGCCAAGAAGTAGGTTTGTTTTGCAAATTTAAAAGGTTTATTTGGACAATTCAACACTATATATCTATCACACTTTATAAATAAATTGATAACTGATATCACACTTCAGAATACGACCGTGATAAACAATGGATAATTTTACAGGGGTACACTGATTTGGTTACTTAGGAGTAGTGTAGAGGATGAGCTGAAAATGCTTGATGGTTTCAAGGAAATGCAAGGTGGAATAAAATGCAGTACAGAAATAACGTTATGATTTTAGCAAAAGGTAATATGATCACTTTTTCTTTTGCCAATTCACTCCCCCTATGCAATACAAGAAATGGAAGGAGAGCACACAGTCTTCAAGAATCCCACAAATCACACTTTAGAATGCAATACACAGTTCCAGTTCCCCCAGCAAGCTTAGGGAAAACAGGGATGAGTTTTAAACACCGGCAAATTACTTTAATGTGGTTTGCAAGGAAGTGAAAAGGTGCTAAAATTGCTTTTAATTCCCTCTAGAGGTTCAGGGTAGGTGATGGCTACTTTATATTAGTTCAGGCTCACTTTAACAATACTCTATGAATGATTAGCAGATGGCAAACGAATTTTAGCAAAGAGAAGCAAAAAGCTGCTGATTTCTTCAGATGAAGAATTCGGGCCAAATCGCAAATCGCAGTAAATTTTGCGAGTGCGTGTCTCGCGATTACGGGAAAAGTATAGGGAGTAGAAAGTCGGTTCTAGGTTCGTTGGAAAGCCTAAATTTCGTTCCGAGCCCAAACGGTTCAAGAGATACGGACGATTTAATAAAGGTAGATTTTCGGATTTAAAGTAAAACTCAAAATGACAGGTGACAGCTTGCAGCTTCAGAATTGACAGGTGACAGTTGTGCAGCTTTACAAATGACAGATGACACGATTTCTAGGAGGCTGTTCTAATTAGGTTAAAATAGTTTGGATTAGATTATTTTAACTAAGAGATTGGTTCTGCACAGTTCTGATAGGTACTCACAATATCAATTTGAAATAGGCCTCGTCACGGTCTGGTCAGGTTGGACGGGACTTCCGGTGGGTGGTTCTGAAGTCCCGGCTATCTGGGTCAGCTCTGCTCTCTGGGTCTGTCAAGCACCGGATCTGCTCACAACGGTCTGGTTTGTGGTTCTCTCGGGTTCCGGATACAGCACTGCTTTCTGGATACTGCTCCAGGTTCTTGCAAACATTCTTTGCAAAAATTCAAACAGCTCGCCCGGCTGTTGAATAATTTGGTTGGTTTTGAGGCCTGCTGAAGAGGATTCAGCTGGTGGATTCAGGCCTCTCTTCTAGAAATTCTGGAGTTAATTTCTGCTACAGGTTCTGGAGATTGATGGATTTGAAGTCTGGATCTCTGGATGTGAAGTCGTCGGTCAGCATGCTCCGCAGCAAATGGAATTGAATGTCTCTACCTGTCCCAGCAGTCTCTTTTTATGTGTTTTGAAAATGGGTGTGTGCTTGGGCCTAGCTAAGCCTGCCCCTCTCTACTTGTCTTTGGCCCAATTCTCCCCTCTCCCATGATTTGGGGAAGGAAATGGATTGTCATCATGATGAGGTCTGTTTATGGGTCAGAGGATCCTCCGCTGGTCAATTTGCCCACAAATCTATATCTGATCCAAATACATATTTCCCAGGTACACAAGTGGTTGACATTACATGTACATATTATATATTCCTTATGGTCCATGCTTGTCCGCCTCTGATCTTCCTGGGGGCTTGCATTCAAAAATGACACCATTTTGCGCTTTTTGATTGGTTTTGCAATATCGGACATTTACCCAAAATTACACAAATGTGCACAAGGAGTATGGACATTAATTGATGAAGTGTCAGATTTTTAACATGCAGATATTTGGAGTGAGACCCTATTTTCCGCTAGCAACCCCCCAGAATACACAACAGGGTCCTAACACCTCTTAAAACGTGCACAGAAAAATCACAAAAATAATGATATTACTTATATAATTCTGACAAATCCGCATTATGAGTTATCTATCTTTTTAAAATTATGCTCTGGTCAAAAAGGGGTGTGGCTTCCCACATCACGTGGTGGAATAACTGGTTTATCCACTTCCCCAAGCCAGCGTGTTCACAGAGGCACAGCTGCCCCCCAGTTTCTCCCAAGAGGAAGCTATTTTACGACGCCCCCAATATAACATTTGCCTGAGTCAAGGAAGTTGCATTGTTCTGTCCCTTCCAGTTCCCAGGTCCCCTCCCTTAATTCAATCAGAGAGGTGTCAACTCCTTTTGGCAAGGGGCAGCAGGATGCAGCTAGGCCTGGAAAGAGTGGCTGAGCAGGTTTCAACTCCTGTCGGGGGTAGTTGTCAGGCAGAATTCAGCTAAATGTCACTTTAGTTCCCAGTTTAAATCAAATGTACATGTTTTACCTATACATTAAATAATTACTTCCTTCAAGTCATTTCAGAATATAGTTTTACATTGTGTCCACCTCTTAGCAAGTCTTTCCTTGGCCTGGTTTTGTTTTATTTGTTCAGTTTTACACAAAAGTCTGGTGGTTTTAAAACCCCGGCTTTCTGATAGTGGTGTGTACCGGTATTATAACCATTTTTGGGATTAAGAAAATGAATTCCCCACAGTTCTGAGTTGCTTTTTGGCAATCAGCATTGCCATTCCCAATGGTTTCAGGTTACTGTGTGTGTAGCCCAATGGTGGTTTTAGGCAGTGCCCTCCTGTGCTCACAACATAGGCAAAAATGGGTGGCAGCCTATTCTTCATGTTTTCCCTGTGCACTCTCTGGGGAGTTCTGGCCATCATGATGTTTTCCATGCCAGTACTGCACAGTTTTATGGTAGGGCTTGGATGCATGGATAAAAACATCCCTCAGGATCTTAGGGATAGCTTCTTTATCGTTCCATTCCATACCCTCGGCGCACAGTGGGTTAAAATCCCCTCCTAACACAATGCGATGGCCTAGCCCTTTCTTGCACCAATCCCCTAGTATATCACTGAGGGACTCTTCTACTGTCTCAATGGGTACCTTTAAAGGATTCCAATAGAGGTTCAAAACCAATATAGGAACAGATGTTTTATCTATATCCAAGGCAATACCCAGGAGCCAGTCCATACTACATACCACCCTACCATTGAGCCCCAAATTGCAATCTACAGCTATAATTAGGCCCCCACTGGGACGACCCATCGTCTCCCTAGAGGCAAGGTGTGAAAAAGTGTGCATACCCTCTAGGCTCTGGCAATCAACCATCATAGTTTCTTGAAAAAGATAGATCCCAGGACAGGTGTTGATAGAGTTCATATGCATACATTTTTTAAGGTTTACACTACCACATGTATTCCAAGAAATCACTTGTATCTTAGTCCTGTCACGCATTTCCTGGACCTTGTCTCAAGGATTCTAATGTTTTAGGGCTGGCTGTAACCAGGACCAGTCCTGGCTATTGCCTAATAGACTGGATAACAAAGTCAACACAGGAGCGGAACCTATAATGGGATTAGACAAATTGGAGGCAATATTAATCGTCGGACCTGCCGGATTCACAACGGGTTCCTTATATGACGCCACTCTACACCTATTTGTTAGCCCAACCGCTGCCACACGGAAGACACTCCCAATCCTGGGTCTCCTGCCTGCCAGCCGATGCCTGCACAGATAATATAGAGGGCCCTGAGGCCACATGCCTCCTACACTGAGCCTGCCACCACCTTTCTGCTGCCTGCCATCACCACCACGACTGCCTCTGGGTAGATGGCAACACCCAGGGCCGTCGTGCAGGTGCCCTGCTTTTATGTGCCTGCACATCGTCCATTGCCAGGGGTCCAGTTACTGGAGTGACCACCTGTGCTGGAGCTCCAACTCCCGACTGTGGCAGGGATGGGATCTCCACCAGCCTGGCTGCGTTGGTTGGGGCAGGTCCACTGGGGGCCCTGGTGTCATCTGGGCCGGAGAAGACGGCACGGAGAATGACTGGCGTATATTGTGCACAGAGGAGGAGGGGGACGCAAGACAGAGCAACACTTGGAGGAAACCCCCAACCATGAGCCCTCCCAACTGGGCCACGTTGTCACACATCTCTTCGTGATGACGTGCGTGGTCCCCCCTGGAAGCATGGACGTCATCACAAATGACACATGTGCGCAACACGACACCAATCAGGACAGACTCAATCCTGTCACGGGTCCCCACGTCCGCAGGTAGAGGAGTGCTAGATGACGTGGACCTCCCGCTACCCGCGGATGGGCCTTGGACGGGGCATCCCTGCGGGTGCATGGTGATGCAGTGACAGTGTCAGGGAAAGTGACATGCACAAGCCCCTCCGCGGTGACATGTGCTGCCTCCTGCCCCTGCCCCTGGACTGCACCACTTGCACCGGTGGTACCACCCCCACCATACCTCATGTGTGGCTCTGAAGCAGCCTCCTCCTCCTCCGTACACACCACCAACCTGTATGTCTCTGCACCATCTTCTGCCATCGCCAGCCCCTGTGGGGCTCACCCGCCCCTTCCGCTGCAGCCATAGTGGCAGACGCGGCACCAGTCCCCTCGCTTCAGGGTGATGGGGTGACTGGGCCTTACATCGCCGGCCGGTGGAGGCCTCCCTGCCGCTTTCTTCCACAGTGCCGTCTCCACCCTCTTCTTCACTCGCCCCTGTGTAAAGGGAGACTTTGAACACAAGCATCAGGTTACTGTACAATAGTCCCCTAGACGTAAAGCAATAGCACATAAGTGGCACTGTCAAACTTCACTTCCATCATGTCCCTCCACAACACATGGGTCAGTGCAGGCAACACACATGCAGGAACAGGCATGGCACATGCAACAAACATTTCCATCCATGTCCAAGGCACCATAGAAGCATCCAATGGTTGGCTGAAACTCACATGCATCATGAGACATGATGATCACATGCACACACATCACCTGAGGGTCATGCATCCGGCCCGTATACACCCAGACACAGTGGATACAAGGATGACTAGGCTGTATCAGTGGATCAACACATTGTCACGCACATGTGTCATGCATCCATGGCGTTTACCAGTCACTCACACACTGCTCAGACACACAGACATGTACACTATGCATGTCCATGACAGCAGCACCCATCTCTCACACCCCAAACATGTCCAAACACAGGCATGCGTACATGTGTGCATTCCGCATGCTGCTCCGCATGATGCATTGTAACACATACATCATCCATGTGGGTCACGCCTGACTGGACTCACATGCAGCACCATCATGTCCCTGCACATACACATCCATACATGACCATGTCACACATACAGCCAAGTAGCTAACTACCACCACACTGCAACATGCACTGTTTTAAACAGGAATGCATGGGCACTTACCGCTCGACTCCAGACAGGACTGCATCCTGATGATCTGGTGATGAAGCACTGGGCGAATGCGCTCATCTGCTGGGTGATAAGGTGGACCTGGCGCTGGGGCTTCTTGAGGGTCCTGGACTTGTAGTCCTCACAGCGCTTCTGGACGTGTTTGATGTTGCGCGGTGCCATCTCCTCCATTTTGATGGCACCCACTATGTCCTACCAGATCCTCTTCCATACTTCCTTGTCGGCGCGCGACGGTGTGAAGAGGGTTTCATAATGCCCCAGGACTTGCTCCACCAGGATGCCAACTTAATTTGTCTGAAGCTGGCAGCCCTCTGCCTCTCTGCTGGGGGGTTGACACAGGTACCGGATGGTGTTGCGTTGGACATGGCAACCCCTGAGGCAGGTGTGGGTGGACAACTGGGTCCTGTGGCTGGGCTGTGGAGCGATGGATTACCAGTTGGGAGTCTTCTGTTCCAGCAGGGGTGGTCACAGCAACTGGACCCCGCAGATGGCTGATGTGCAGGCACCAAATGGCAGGGCGCTGTCGGCAGGAGGCAGGCAGGCAGGAAGGCATGAGCAGATGGCTTGTAGGAGGCTCCCCGGAGCTCTGGGGGGAAGGAAAATGGGCTTCTGGGCAGGAGCGTGGTCTTCCGAGTGTTGTCGCGTGGCCAGCTTGATGCAGAGTGAATTGGCACGTGAAAAAACAGCATGTCAGCATGTAATTCGAGGAAAGGGCCTTAGCACGTAAGCGCATAAGTGACGTTACGCACACGGGCGTTTCCCTCAGCACGGGTGCATAGTGAATCCGCAGGTGCAAAAACAGCACATCTGCGTATGAATGCGTGTAATTCGAGGAATGAGCCTTAGCGCGTAAGCGCGACACTGACGTTACGCGCATGGGTCTTCCCTTCAGCACAGGTTAACGGTGAGCACGGGCCAGCAGTCCACTGTACTTGCTGTTCGTGGAGACCGACGCCTGTGTTTACTCTTCTGGATTCACACGCGATTACTTCACAGCATTTGTTGCCTGCGTGCACAAGCGCATGTGTTTTTCTTTTTCTTTTACACGCAAGGCAGGCAGTGAGTCGCACATGCTATTTTTTCCACTGTGCTTCCCCCTGTGCATTGCATACTCTTTCTGAGGTCATAGTAGCCCGCGTGTTCCACACGTACTTGTTTTTTGTGTCCTTGGGTGCCACACTGTACTGCTGGAGGTTAAATCCATGCACGTGGGCTACTGGGGTTGCGTGCATGTTTTTCTTTTGAAATTGTACTATTTATTTATTTATTTGTTTATTTTTTAAAATGTCTCTTTACAAAAAAAAAAAAAAATTGGGGGGCCAAGAAGCCTTTCAGCAAGCAGGAACTGTACTTCCTTGTGGAGTACGTGTCCGCACACCAACGCGATATGCTTATGGGCCCACAGTGCCATACAATGCCTGCCCAGCATTGGGTCCACTGGCAGCATGTTGCGGATGGTGTGGCAGCCATGGGATTCCAGGTGCGCATGGCTCAGGACTGCTACACGCGTTGGAATGACCTCCGACTCAGTGCAAAACAAAAGCATGCAAAACGACTTCCAGTGCTATGCTGATGACACTCAACTCATTTCCAGGGCTCCCTTGGCCACCTCTTCTCCCTCCCTCATTTCTGATTGTCTCATTGACATTTGAAATTGGTGTACTGCCAACGATCTCTGTCTAAATGACAGCAATACTGACATCCTCCTCATTGGTACACCTTCGCCATCCTTTCCCCTCACTCTCTGGCCAGCCCCCCTTGGCCCTTCTCCTACCCCCACCTGCAAGACCAACAACCCCAGGGTCAACTTTAACACCACACATTCTTTTTCCACACACATTTCTGACGTTTCTTGAGATATATTAACTTGTTGCTTAACCTCCTCAGGGGTATTGTGCCTTTCCTATCACTCACCTACAAGCTCACAGTCCCTCAAGCTTTGCTTGTCTCAAAGTTGGACTACTGTGACAGGCTCTTTCAATATTCTACCTGCCTCCACACTCCACCCTCTACCACCAATCTAGTACAGGACTGCAAGATGTGTCCTTGGCCTCAAGCCCTGGGATCCTATCTTTCCAGCTATGAAATCCCTTCATTGGCTGCCAGTGGATGCAAGGCTGATACTTCAGACCCTCTGTATTGTGCACAAGGATTTTTGGGGCATGTGTCCAAAATACATTCAACTATCCCTCTGCCAATACCTCCCCTCTTGAGTCCTTTGTTCCTCTGCCTCACACTCCCTCTGGGTCAGTCGTTCATCGTAGAAACAATCTGGGGGAAGATCTGTGTCTACGGCTGGGACCTCCCTTTTGAGCAGCCAACCTGCCACGTTGAAACTTGAGGAGAAACATCTCTGCTTCTGGAAGCACCTCAATACCTTATTATTTGCTCATGCATTAGCCCCTCTACTCCCCAGCTGGACAGTTTCCTCTCTTGGCACTGTGCACCTGCACACCCTCTGTCCTTCGGACCCAGGTAGCTGCTCACCTTGCCTCCCTGCTGCACTGCTTCCAGACCTCCTATTGCAATGGGTCCTGTACATGTACCCATACAGTCCCCCACTATTCTTCTGCACTCATCAGGTTTGCCCTATCCAAATGATCTTGCACTTGCCACTTGCTGGCTGCACTATCACCTTTTGAATGACTATTCTATCATTGGACTTCATTTTCATTCTTTGGTCTCCTCTGTTTGGCACGTTCCACTTCTCGCCCTTCCAGGGTCTTCAACCCTTTATCCCTTCTCCATGCACGACTGTGATGATGGCAGTGACTCCCCGTGCACATGTGTGCACATTCATGTTCCATGTGCATTCCATGTATGCTCCTAGGTGTCCTTGACTGCCTGCTCATTGTAGTATGTCTCCAGGATGATCCAAGGGTCATGTTATTTGGACAGCCATTTCATGCTCATTGTGGATCTATGTGTCATCACACATGACTTTAGGGTGTCCACATCTGTGTCATGCACATGGCTCCCCCTTTTACGGGCCCACTGCCTCTTTTCAGCTGGTGCTGTGTCTTCTGCATGCATGGGTGTACTATTGATGGTTCCTCATCTTTCCTGCATCATGTCCACTTCTCATCGGCTGTAGTGACATTTGACTGACGACATGCAATAGAGACATGCCAACACTGCCTGCCAATGCACAGTTCTGTGGGGAACCTTTCATTGCCATGCAGTGCCTCCCTGCAATTGCCCAGAGGGTGGATGTTTCACTGTATCTATGCTACATGGTGCATGCCATTTGCACATGATGGCTGCAATTGCCCTTACACTGCAGTCACGTTTGGAGATTGACATCGCTACATACGTGTTGATGTTGGAAGTTTAGGGGGTACACATGCACTGCACCACACACACCCACTCCTGTGCCAAGATCAGCCCTTTAACATGCCAACACAATGCTACTGTGTGATAGTGACCTGCCATGTATGTACCCATGTCCCTCCTTTCACTGTATCGAAACGCAGTAGCGTAGGTGCCTCCTGTGACACATGCACTCTGCATAGTCAATGGTTGTTGAGTACTGCACATGAACATTCATGTTACATGTGTCATGGTGTGTTTGGTGTGATTGGCAACTGTGGCTATTTGTGTGTTCCCACATGCGTATGCTACGTGCCATCTCTTTCTTGCCATCTCTCATTTCTGCCTCGGATATGTGCCTGCTAGTGGTTGTGTGTGATGCAGGTGATGGGCAACATGCAAAACATGAGTTGGCTTCACATTTTGCACAGATCCTTTTCTGATTTTGGGATACCCTTGCATTGCAATGCCACTGGATACATGTTTGGCTTTGAGTTGTGTGTGACATGTCTGCTTCATGTGTTGGCTGTCAATGTTGTGATCTGTGTGTGTGTGGTATGTGCTACTGACATGCATGTTCTTGTTTATTTTGTTTATGTTGCAGGTGATGAAGCACTGGAGGCAGAGGAAGAAAATCTCATCCCAGAGATGGTGGTCAGTTAACATGACCATCCAGCCACCAGTGGTGGTCGTGGAGTGGCAGCCCACGAGAATCCACTGGTGCTCCAGGCCATCGTGTCCAGAGCGGACTCTGATCCTCTGATGTATCCTCTGACCACTATGCTGGGCCGGATCTGCATCATGACGTGATGGTTATGGGTGAACGGTCATACTCAACAGAAGTTGGCCATGTTCCTGGGGCATTAGGTCGATGGAGGGATGCAGTCCTGCAGCCGCAGGCAGCACCAACCCAGCAAGGACCACTCACTCAGGCTGGGCATGGCAGCCTGTGACAGGGCACACTGGGCTGAAATGGTGGCTCTGCTGAGGCAGAGGCACACCATGCGGCCCGGAGGGTTAAACACCAAACCCTCTGATCTACTCTAGGTGATCTCATGGTGGACGACAGTAGGCGGGCAGAAGACAGGATGGAGCAGCTTGAAAGAACCATCTCAGCTGAACTCCATGCAAGCTGGGAGGTACTCCATATGTCATGTGAAGCCATGCAGGCAGAACTCCACTCCTTCTTACACGTCAGTCCTTTCAGGAGGAAGCACGTGTGACACGACAGGTAATGCATGCAGACCTATGTGTCATTGCCATGCAGGACCTGGCTTACCAGACCTGCATGCTTGCTGTGGCTGAGGGGCAAGCCGCGGAAAGGCATGATGAGGTAACTGTGCCACGTCCACCTTCTGAATTCCATCCAGAGGGTGGTGACGACAACCTATCTCCCACATAGGTCGGGCTGTGCAGGCGCTGAGCCCAGTGACTTTTTTTTAAAATCTCAACATCTACACATGTGGGTGTTGAGGTGCACCCTGTACCTCCCCCCTCCAGGGTACCCCCCCGAGTCATATGTGGCCATTTTCTTTTTTTTGTCTATTGTGCATTCAGGCTTGTCTCGTGTATGTGTTTTGCTCAGGGTCCTGACACATATGCTACTCCTGCTTCCCCTGCTTCCCCTTTCCATGGACTCACAAGAATGGCTTGGTGTGACAGCATCTCACACAAGGACATTGTAGCCAGCCTGTAGTCCTACTTGTGTGTACACCCCTAGTGGGTATTCCAGATGTCTTCTCCAATGCATGTCTACACTTCATTTTGGTGAGTATTTTGTTGACTGTGAATTTCATCACGTTGCTTATGATTTTTTTAAGAATTGACTGTCTATGTTCATGCACTTCCTGCTGTAAGCGGTACCATACACCCTTTGTGTAACACACACTAATGGTGGGAGGGGTCCGTGTGCTGACAATGTTGCATTGGGACACTTGGCCTACAGTGATTTTGATATGCCACATGAACACTGCACGCTGAGGTATCCTTGTCACCACGCGTTTCAACTACCCCCATTTCCTTGCTTCCCCTGCTTTGGCTATCTTGCAGCCCTGCCTGGTGTTTTGTTGTGCCATTGGAAATATGACCGCATTGCTTTTGACTTGACTGTCATGTTCGTGGCCTGGACCTGCTCCCCCACTCCCATTGGTTGCACTTGCCACCTGTGACAATCTGGCCAAACAGGAGGCTGGAGCCTGCCACCACTACCAATGGCCCACAATGGAGGCCCTGTCTACCCTGTCCACCCCTGTCCACCACCCTTCTGGGTCCCTTGATTGTGCCCCTCGCCTGTCTCCACCTGCCCCCTGCCAGTATCCCCCTGTCTCCCTTGCCCCACGCCAGTCTCCCTATGTCTCCCCCCTTTACCATCACACCCCCTCCCCTTCTGTACTGTCTCCTTTCCCTCTGCCCCCTGTATGTGCTTTCTTTCCCCTTCTCACCCTTCCTGTCTTTACACCTTGGACCCTCCACCCTTCTCCCCTCCCTCTCCCTCTCCACCACCCTTTCCCCTTTTCCTACCCTCTGTCTGTCTTTTTCCGGCACTAACCCAATTGCCATCAAGCATGGTGATATGTAGCCGCTTGTCATTTGCAGACACTTCTCCCTATGCCTCCCTCCAGTTTTATTTTGGCACTTACTTTTATCATCAGTCCCTCCACCACTGATTACAGGTCGTCTGCTCCCCGTTTCCCTTCTGTGTTTCTTCTCCCTCTCCCCAGCACTATCTTGATTCTTTGTCGACCTTTCATAGTTTGTCACTTGTGTTGTTACTCTCCTCACCTCTTCCCTCCTCTTCCCTCACCCCCTCCTTATGTGACTCCTGCACTGTAACTATTGCCATCAGGCATAGTAATGTTGATGCTTTTATTTTCCAAAATTCCCTCCCTAGACTCTCCCTTATTGTTCCAGGCACTTGTACTATCTACTTTGATTTGATAATTCATTTTCACATTCTGGACTGTTTGAAGGACTTGTAGGAATGTATTGTTATTCTCCCTTGTTCCCTCCCTCCTTGAGGCACTTTGATGCATTTTGTGTGTAGGCCCTATAAGGATTTTCAATGAATCAGTGATTGCTCACTGTCTGCCATTGTCGATGTGGGGTACTCTGTACATAATATGTTCTGCTGTTTAATGGGCGATCCTATGTTGGGTTTTATTTTGAGGTGTCAGGGGATTGGTGTGGTTTAACACACAGGGGGGTCCTTGAGTGCAATGTTCACATGTGCTGTGTACAGGACACTGAGGCTCACTTAATTTCACATGCATGTATTCAATGCATGTCCCTACTGACACAAACACTTAGGCAACGCCCCCCCCACACCAACTACGGCGACACCATGCACACACGTGCACCCAGATTGCCTTCTCAGCCATGCTGTGTCCCGACAATCCATGTTCACTTCCGATTCATTGATCGTGTACATGCATGACCGGGTACTATTTGGTTGATTGTTCTTATTTTTCATGATGCTCAAGGGGTTTCCTCAATGCAATGCACACTCACTGTGCTGTCCGGTGAGCGGTGTGTTGCAGGGGACACACACGCAGCACACAGTGTTTGTAATGCCAATTTGCTATTGTCCAATGTGCATGGCAACTGGTATTCTGACTTTTGTTGCTTGCACCACTGGTGGCATGCATTTGTGGCACTGTTTTCAGGGTGTGAGGTTTTGGTCAGTCATTTCTTCAGATTCCATGTCAGGTGTAATTGTCTGGTGCCTATTTACATTTCTCGCGTGGCACTTCATGACTATTGTGTCATGTGTTGTGCATATGGTTTGATGTTTTGCCATTGCATACCATGGTTTGGTGTGGCAGACGGGGGTAATGGGGGTTGGGAGGGTTTGGGTGGCATACCAGTACTTTCATGCCCTGTTTTGCAGAGGGGGGAGATGCACCTTGCATGTGTTCCTTTTGGTCAGATGGGATTGGTTGTGTTTAAGTAGCTAGGGATGCACACAATGTGACACTTCCGTGGAGACATTCTCAGGGTGGCAAGGTTATGACAGTTAACTGTCCCTTTCTCATCATTGATTGTCACCATGTTTGAGGCCTGTGTGCATTCCGCAGGGGTTGGAGTTTAGGTGAAAATTTGGCCACAAGCTGGGTATGGGCTGCCTCACCACATGCCCTTTCCCCTCCCATGCGCATCAGCCGTGCGTGTGGTTGGGGATGTGGGGGCACCACCATGTCCACCGGTACGCCCCGCCGTGTTGCAACTTTGTACAGGGCACATGCTTCCACAATGATCCTGCACACTACTCGGGGTGCATATAGTAGCTGTCCGCCAGAGCAGTCAAGGGAGCGGAAGTGTGACTTCAGCACTCCAAATGTGCGCTCCACTATAGCCCTGGTTGCAATATGGGCTGTGTTGTATCTTACCTGGGGAGGTGTGGTGAGGTTTCGTATTGGCGTCATAATGTAGGAGCTCAGAGGGTAGACACTGTCCCCTGGTAAGGTGATAATGGCTGTCATTAATTGGGCTTGTGTATTTGTCTGTGTGTGACATGCATTCATGTGCACAGGCATTTGTACTCACCTATGAGCCATGTGTCGCCATGCTTACCAGCTTCCAGGGCCCTGCTCAGGGCGGACATTCTGTATATGAAACTGTCATGGGTGGACCCTGGATAGTTTGCATAGACAGAGGTGATGATTCCCTTGGGATCACATACAACCTGCACGTTGATTGAATGCCAGTGCTTGCGGTAGATCTTTTCAGTGGCCCTAGGTGGGCGTAGGGCCCATGGGTGCAATCTATGGCACCGAGCCCTTTGGGGAAGTGTGCCACCCTGTAGAAGTCCAGGACCACGGCCTGCCTTTCTGCGGTTGTTCTGGGCATGTATAGGTGCCTGCAGACTGAGGGGAGCGCAGTGATGATTGCCAACACCGGGTGTAGGCAACGTGACTGCGTGGGCTGTGAAATGCCTCCCACTATGGCAGTTGAAATGACCCAGTGGCCATAAAATCTGTACATTCAGCACCTTCTCCAAGGGGCTCAATGCTTGGGAGCACAGGGTGGGTGATGTGGGTTCATCCTCCCACTCAGTGACCAGCTCTAGGATGATATGTGGTGGAAACCTATGCCTGCCATAGACCTTGTCATCAGGCTGGTCCTGGGCAAAAAAATGCGGGGTCTGGCTATTCTCCTCCTCCTGCGGTGTCCCACGATCACTGCTGCGAGGAATGGGACATTCATCGTAGCTGTATATGCTTGTTTGTTGTTTGCGTGCACTTTTATGCTGCGTGGGGGCACTTCCGCCTGCTTTCCTGTGGTGGATGTATTTGTACGTGTGCGTGTGTTTTGACGTGCATAGGTTTTCACTATTCGATTCCATGAATACTTGTTGTTCACTGGTGTGTGTGCGTTGCGTGTGTTTCCCAGCGGTACTTCCCACATTACGTGTTCCGCCCCCTTTTTAGGTGTGTGCACGAGAAGTTGTGCGCTTTCCCCGTTCCTGTCACGCACGCGTTTGAAAAGTCGCAGTGACGTGTAAGGTAAGCATGGATTTGGCGCACATCCCAGGAAAAACACGTGCAGGGCCTTCCATGAATAGCATGAGTGCGATGCGCACGTGTGCGCTAGCTTTTTCACGCTTGCGCCAGCTTGCACCACATATTTCGGCACATATTTATTCCATGAATTACCCGCAGAATGTTTCCTTCTTTTCAAAAGCACGCAAAGAACAATTCTCTGTATCTCTTCTCCATAAGCACACAAACTGCCCCACAACCACGTGCACAATGTTCACACTCAGATGCTTCTATCTAATTATTCTGTTAAATTTCACCTTGGTCGTTACCTACAAGACCTACTCTGAGAGACATAACGCACAGAGGGCCCCTAAACACCCATCTTACATGTCCCACAAACGCAGCATCACATTAACCATGGCCACATCATTACCTTCTTCTGACACTATAACACAGACCACATTCCTACCCAGTCTACAACTTGGCACCGCCAAACCTACCACTACCTTAGGGATGACAGCAAGTAGTCTTGACCCACTTACCCCTATGCAATTGATCCAGCTTTACGCCGCTCGCCCTACTCCTAACCAATCCATCTTAAATACTAGACTAATCCATGAGCTATATGGGCAAAACACATCTGCTCTTGATATCATGGAACAATTAACTCGACAAAATGTAAAATGCATGTCCTTAATGCCAACCATTGCAAGCTGTAGTCAATTCAACAATACAATGTTGAAAAAAGAAATGCAACCCATACTGCATATCAGCTCCAAAGACAAATTAGAAGTGCACAGCATGACAGTCCCTATGTGTCAACAAGCAACAGCATGACTAAATAGCTAAGAAAAACGTATCTCAAAATATTAACTCTGTCTCTCAACTGCAGAGTAATTATAAAACGTAACCTTGATGTAGAACACGTTTTAGTCAATTGAGAATTGGTACAGTTGTTGGATTCCAAGCATATCCACATAACAACAACATTCAGTTTGTCAATATTCACTTTGACAAACTTGCAGAAGTTAAAAAATATGCTGCATAATAGAATGTTTCCTTCTTTTCAAAGACCCGCAAAGAACAATTTTCTCTTTCTCTTCTCCCTAAGCACAGAGCAGTCTTCACACAGATATCACGGGTCAACACTTAGCTCACTGAGCTATCTGACCAGAATAAGTGTTCTATCTCACTTAAAGGTGTGAATGGTCCTCCATCTCCCTTGTCATTTCTCCTTTCATGGCTGTGGGGCATAAATCACTGTTTAGGGCAAGCAAACAAATCTTAGTCGGGCCTCCTGCAGTTTAGCCTCTCAGAATGATGTCTCTGGGGTTGATACTTTCTAGGGGGTGCCCTTGGGGTGGGTGGACTTGTTCCCCTGTCCCCCCTGTCCCCCCTGCTGGAGCTGGGCCTGCATCATTTCAATAATCTCTCCTGTTGGTGTTCTTTTGTTCTTTTTCCTCTCTGCTTTATTCTGTTATTGATTGTCATCATTACATTTATTGTATCAATTCATACATTTTAGTAAAGCGCATTGGTGAAGTTGTTATAGAAGTATAATAAACAAACAAACAAACAAACAAACAAAATTGTGTTGAAGCATATAAACAGGTACTTTTTGGCAACACAATGAAGCAATATAGTTGTTAATAAGAGAACTTTAAATTCATGTACCACCAGATTCGTTTGTAGTTAATGGATTTTTATGAATCTTTTATATATGTAATTTGGTGAATTCTTATATACAAACAAGGATTTCTAGAAGTGTCATTTAAAATATCAGAAATGTGAAGGTTCACATTGCCATTATACTGGAGTAATTGTATTGTGTGATGGTGTACATTTTACATTAAAATATTAATCATTGTAAATCTATCCATGCAAATGCAATTTTGTGAAATCTAGTAATGTGTTGAGGAGTGTTTAATCAGTTTTCTAAATGCCCAATCGTGCATCCAGCACCACACGGTTGATAGATCTGCCAGTTAATCTTGGTTGATGTGAAGAGCTTACTGCAAGAGCAGTAGCGCACTACCTCTCAAAGACAGATAGGAGTAAATCAAGTGGAAGTCAAACAAGTAAGGACAAGTGAGACTGTTTTCAACTTTCCTAATAAACTGAGGCATCAGTGATCGAAGTCTGACCTTCCAAATGTAAAGAAAGGCTGAATCATGCTTCTGTTTACTGTTTTAAACGCGTATTAATAAATACGTTTGTTAGCAGCTGGTGATTCCACTTAAAATACGATGTCATGGCGATTTCAAAGCCCAGCTTCTGAAAGTTCACGCATGATTCCATGTATTTGTTTATTAATTATACTTTTGGGCAGGGATGTCCTTTCGCCAAAATGCCAGGGGTAGCGGACGTGACATTATAGGACCGTTGAACTCTGAAGACATCAAAGGAAGTGATATCATTTGACCCCACCTTAAAGTGACATCATAGGAAGCAATGGAAGACAACCTTTCACCCCTTGACAAAACGGGCAGCAGCATCACATAGCATTGTTCCTAAGTACACTACGACATCTATTGTTACGATTGCACTGTAATGTGATAATCATTTCAAACAGGAATGGATGATAACCATATGTATAATTAATATCAGTGTGTGTATGCCCATATTACCTAATTACTGTGAATGCAAGCAGACGTCCAAGGCCAAATGATAATGGTGTGATATTATATACCACTTAAACTTAGGCGATTTATATAAAACAAATATACATACAATATCAGCCAACCTATTTTGGTACTCATTTATAAACCTCAAAAGGATGAAAGGCTGAGTTGGCCTTGCTAGGATTCGAACCTGCAGATCACACACACATCGCAGCAGCAAGCACTCAACCCACTGAGCTATCTTACCGGCTATTGCTATTTTATCGGCTATAGTAAAATGAGTAATTACATGTCTGAATGTTTTCAAAGTCAGAAAGCAAATTACGATCTGTAGTGGCTACCATTAAACCGGTAACTGAGATTTAACAGCAGGCCAGTTAATCTGCAGGTCTGGTGCAAAGTTGGCCACATGCCACGCCTGCATGGATCTACTTTTCAGGCTTCAGAGTTTGGCAAAATACGTACCATTGGGATGGTTCATAACTGTGTATTAAAGAATTTAGAGTAGCGTTGCGAAAGCAGAACACTCACATAGCATCCCGTACTTTGGGCACTCATTACCTCATACATGCAAAAAAAACCATCCTGAACACCATGCCCTGAAGCTAAGAAAGATAGACAGATTACAACAAAGCATAACTTGTGGCACAATGAAATCAAGGGCTACTTTATGTGCTATGGTCAAACATGTCTACACTGTACACAAGATTTTAGGCACATGGATGTGGTCAAGTGACTGAGGACACCGAGATGGAATGTCTTGTGATGATCATGACAGAGACAACAGCAGAAAAGAATGGATGCTTATTCTACTCTAAATACTTTTGGAATGTTTTTGTCTGCATTGTGAATTTGAGGTGTTTAAGAACAGACAAAATCGGTGACTCACTCCCTGAAGTGTGCCTGAAATAAAGCTTTAATTAATCTAGCAATTATTGTATGGAATTCAAAAAAGACATATTATTTGTTATTCCTATTCTTTCTAATTTAGGGTCCAGGCTCAAAGTATTACACTTGTGGAACCCCCTGTTTTTTTTTTAAGTGGCCTGAACGAGAAAGTCAGCCACTCCAGAAACAAAGAGCCACATGGCGCTGTCCACAGGCCAGGAGCTTACAATTTGTTGTGTTTTTATTTTTGTTAGAGATAGCAAGGGAGACCACAGGGGTAGAAAGGGAGACCTCAGGCTAACCCCAAATGATGTGATTGCTTTTGGATGATTTGCAAACCTCTGCAAGCCACAAATCAATTACACCGGGATATCACATTCAGATATGGCAAGGACATAAAACTACTGCATGACACTATTTCAGCTGGTTTTTCCTCAACATGTGATTTTGATACATGTCATAGCATCACACTTTCACAACTGGCTGATCCCCAAAGTATTGTCGTGTCTCACGTTTGCAGATCAACATGGGAAGCCCATTATTGTGTGTAGAATTGAGTTGTCACAAATGGCCATTAAACAGTCTGATACCATGATTACTGCAAGGATGCAACACGAGAGTGAGAAGCCAAGATAACTTTTAGTTGCCTCATGGTAGCAGATAGTGCTGATGTAAGGGCTTGTGCATGAGTTTGGTACACAACCAATTGGTACATATGCCACCAATGTGCACTGGGGACAGATAACTATGTCTCTACTATAGAGAAAACACTTTGTTAAAGGGACGTTATGGTTAAGTTGCGCTACTAAAAACCTATGAAATTCAGTGAAAAAACTTTGTTAATGGGACGTTATGGTTCCAAGTAAAACCGAAAATCCCTTGAAATTCGCCAGTTATGGTAAGCTAAGCAACAATAACTCGCACCACCACCGTGCACTGCTAAGCCTAACACCCAGGACATCAAAGATGACACCACAAATGTCATTGATGACATCACTGATGTCATCACATGTCTGACGCCCCCTTTTTTCCTTTCCTGACATATCTAGGCAACATGATTTTCTTCAGTAACAGTCAGGAACTAATAATTGTTAATGTACTATATTTGTAGACTTATGTACGTATGTTCTTACAATAATTCCCTTATGGTCCACTCATATCATATGAAACATATACATAGGGGAAGGCACCACCTTGAAAGACAGCAATCCTTTTTGTGCATTAAAATTATCAGTAGAGTTATCAGCACTTTCTGATAGTTTTGATGTTTTTTTATTACTGTACTTTCTCTGTATATGTTCATATTTTTATATGTTGTACTCACACTATTTTCCTTAGGGTCCAGACACATCATGTGATATATATATATAGATTGGGTAAGTAACAGCTTTGAAACAGAGCAATCATTTCTCTGCATAAAGGTAATCAGTTACTGTTTTTATTCTTACTTCAATTCCCTTGTATATAATCATATTTGTATGTGGTGTTGTCTCTTTGTGATTTGTCTTTAATAATGCAATTATGTAGTAAGTGGGTTTTATTACCTACTTATCACAAGTTTCACTGTACACAAAACTCTAATATGAAAACAGTTATCATTTCACTATTCAACATGGCAAGCTTATGAATATTGCACCTCCATCATGTATGCTGCACACAATGCCTATGTTTCTACATGAGTACCTTAGTATACTGGATTGAAGTTAATAATAGAATGCTATTAATGCTATTAATGCACTGATTACCACTTGATATGTATTCCAATAATCTTTGACACTATTTTTAATTAACATTATACTAAGAATCCTTTGTACAGACTTTTCATGAAAGGTAAATGCACATGTGATGTCATCAATGACATTCGTGATGTCATCTTTGATGTCCTGGGTGTTAGGCTTAGCAGTGCACAGTGGTGGCGCGAGTGCTTACCATAACTGGCAAATTTCAAGAGTTTTTCAGTTTTACTTGGAACCATAACGTCCCTTTAACAACGTTTTTTCACTGAATTTCATAGGTTTTTAGTAGCGCAACTTAACCATAACGTACCTTTAATAAAGTTTTTTCACTGAATTTCATAGGTTTTTGGTAGCACAACTTAACCATAACATCCCTTTAACAATGTTTTTTCACTGAATTTCATTGGTTTCTATTAGTGAAACTTTACCATAATGTCCCTTTAACAAAGTTTTTTCATTGATTTTCATAAGTTTTTATTAGTGCAACTTAACCATAACGTCCCTTTAACAAAGTTTTTTCATTGAATTTCATAGTTTTTTATTAGTGCAACTTAACCATAACGTCCCTTTAACACATTTTTTTAATTGAATTTCATAGTTTTTTATTAGTGCAACGTAACCATAACGTCCTTTTCAATGGATGAGGACGACTGGCATCCTAGGTTCTCAAAGTGGGAACCCGGGGTGGTAAAAAAAGATTTTTCTTCCCAAACTGGAACGCCTGCGGCGTCCCGGTGTAGGAAGGAAAATCTTTTACCAAGATGGACACCATGGAAAGGGAAGGCGGGGTGTATAAAGAGAACACAACAGGGCATGGGTAGGGGGGACCAGGAGGGAGACACGGGGCATGAGCAGGGGGTGGGGGGCAACAGCAGGGAGACATGGGGCATGACCGGGGGGTGGACGGCAACAGCACGGAGACACAGGGCATGACCGGGGGCTAGGGGGCAACAGGAGAGAGACATGGGGCATGAACGGGGGGTGGGGGGCAACAGCAGGGAGACACGGGCATGAGTGGGGGTGGGGGGAACATGAGAGAGACACGGGGCATGAGTAGGGGGTGGGGGGCAACAAGAGGGAGACACGGGGCATGAGCAGGGGGTGGGGGTAACAGGAGAGGGACACTGGGCATGAGCGGGGGTGGGAGGCAACAGGAGGGTGACACGGGGCATGAGCAGGGGGTGGGGGGAACAGGAGGGAGACACGGGGCATGAACAGGGGGTGGGGGAACAGGGGAGACATGGGGCATGAGCGGGGGGTGGAGGGAACAGGAGGGAGACACGGGGCATGAGCGGGGGGTGGGGGGAAACAGGGGAGACACGGGGCATGAGCGGGGGTGGGGGGAACATGAGGGAGACACGGGGCATGAGCGGGGGTGGGGGGCAACACGAGGGAGACAGGGAGACACAGGTAATGAGTGGGGGTGGGGGGAACAGGATATCCGCTGCCACCGTGTACCGATGGCATGTCTCCTGCAAGTCTGCAGCAGCCTGGGATGTTTAGGAAGTGTAATCCACATGAAACTCACACAGCCCCATTGGAGGCCCCGCTGTCCTCTGATCATATCGCATCAGAATTTTCACTTGTTACGTTGTGATAATCACTTGTGAAGTCTGAAGTCACCGCAGAGCTTGCCACAGATGCCAATATACGAACAATAAACTAAAATGGCGGGCGTCTCTGAAAATAAGACGCACTGCACGCTTTACTGCAGCCAATGGGAGAGCACGTCAGATGTCCCCAGACATCACGCAAGTCGCTTGCCCAATCCCCGTTTGTCCGTGGAGCGAACAGGGAAGTGTGTCCACGAAGCGGACACAGATATCACTAACTTTTTTCACTTACATTTTTGTCTTTTTTTAAAAAACTACTGGACGGATTTACACCAAGCTCCTGCTGCAAATTTGGTGTAAATCCGTCCAGCGGTTCGGGCTGTAGCCGTGAGCAAAGTATTTTCCACATTATGTCTATGGGAAAAAAAAAAGTTTTGGGACCCCCCTATAACTTGGACCCCCTGGACCAAACCTCACCAAACGTTGCAAAGAAATTCAGAGTGGGCCCTATACTTTTTTTTTTCAAAGTTTGGTGAGGATTCCGCCAGGGGGAGCGAAGTTATGAGCCGCCCAAAAAGTGCTCTTCCTATGGAAACAGCAACTTAACCATAACTACATGGCCACTACTGTGGCCATGTAATACATATGTTTCAACAGCTCCTCATGCAGCAGCCTTGTGATGGTCACCCAACACATGATAACGGAGGTCTCCACCTTTCCTTATCCTTCCCCACTGCATTGTTAATATGGGCTCACTATGTAGGTTGTCAAGACTTGCCTTTTGTTTGCTCTCTTTCTATTGCCCTCTCTTAAGAATACAACCTGCTCTCTTTTGACTACAGATGGGCCTCTTCCAAGAAGTCCTTAATTGATCCAAGTTAGATGCCAGTCAGGTTTGAAAAGATAAGCCATGCACTAGGCAAGGTAATGCTATACTGCTTACCCCACGGAGGCCGACGATCAAAAGAAAATACCTTTCAGTCTTCATACTGATATATTCCAAAAATAGAAAAGTAATCAATGTTGGTTTGCTTAGTTTGTGCATTTTTTCCCCCTGTGCACCCTTGCTTTCCTATCTGCTAGGAAGGATGTCAGTCATGCCAAAGCAGCTGGAGAGCAACCCGCTATCTTATCCAGTGCCTTTTGCTGCAATTGGTGATCCACCAAATCAAATGCTGCAGTGAGGTCCAACAGCATCAGGATCCCCGCCTTCCCCTTGTCCAGGATTGGGAGCATACGTGGCTGCAGATCTAACATTGCAGTTTCGGTGCTGTGGGCCTCCTGGAAGCCCGATTGTTCCTCATGTAGAATACCTAGGGTTTCTATGTATTTTTGGAATTTATTTGTTGCTATCTTATCCAGGATTTTTAAGATGAAGTTTGAATTTGTAATGGGGCGTATGTTGGTAGGATCTTTAGGGTCCAAATCTGCCTTCTTAATTGGTGGCATGATGGTTACCTCTTTAATGCACTTTGATACTATGCCCTCTTGAAAGGATGCATTTACTATTCTAGTAAGTACTGGTGTGAACAGATCTTTGTTATCTAAGATGATTTTAGCCGGCAGAATATTTTCTGCAGATGACGTAGGTTTCATTTCAGCCAATACCGATGATGACTCTTCCTCAGAGACCGGGAGAAAGCTAAAATTGTCCGCTTCACACTGTCTAGGTTTTGCTGTATGTTGAGATACTGCAGCTCGCGTTTTCTCTCGATCTAATAAGGTTGTCTCACGCCTTCTGTATTTTTGCAAAGAAGGCCACCTGTACTATTTCACAATCCTCTTCAGTTGGAGTAAATGGAGGGGTGAGGGCCTTGGGTTTATCAATATTCTTGAGGATTTAAAAGATTTTATTTGTGGTGTTGGGGGCTGCTGCTATCTCTTTTATTATAGTAATTCATCTTAGCTTCTCTAATCCCTTTGCTGTATTCTAAGTTTATACGTTTCCATCTCTTTGTTGTCTGGTGTGGGATTCTGTAACCATTTCCTCTCCATGCTATGTTTTTATATTCTTAATTTATTCAGTTCTTCATGAAATCATTTGTATTTTATTATCTGTTTTCCTAACAAAGTTTTGTTTTAGAGGAGCGAACTGTTCCACCAATTCACAAATGTGTGTGGTGAACTGCAATAGCATATTTTCATATGAAGCATTGTCCTGGAAATTGTCATAAATCATTTTCAAACAAGGTTTCAATTGGTCGGGACCTATGCTATGTTTTTTAAAATTGCGACTACACACCTTCACATGTGGATTGCATAATGCTTTTGATGGGTACTTAACAGGACCTCAAAGCATACCATTAAGTGGTCTGACCAAATACAGGGTTCCGTACTGACATTCTGAGTATCTAAATTTTGGGTGCAAGATGGGTTGGCTTTAAACAGTTTAATAGATTTTCTTGCTACAACTGCCTTACCTCCACCAACTCTAGTTTGATTATATAGTTTGATTATATATTATATATTCCTTTTATCAGCAATCCCAGTTGAGTGAGTGCCGCGTTGTGCCCCATCCAACCCCGTTGGTAATTTAATTTTGGTCCCCCAGCCTCTGCGTAGATCCTTCGTGCCCCTCTCCACCTGCGCTCCCTTCCTGGTTCCCTGGATCTCCCTCCTCCCTCCCCATCCACCATGCCGTGATTGGCCTCTGCAGTGTGTTTCCTTGAGTCTAACGACTCATGCAGGCCCCTGCCCCCTCACTTTCATCAGCGATCCCAGGTGAGTGAGTGCCGCGTTGTGCCCCATCCGACCACGTTGGTAATTTAATTTTGGTCCTCCCAGCCCGAACCTAGCTCCTTCGTGCCCCTCTCCCCCTGCGCTCCCCTTCCTGGTTCCCTGGCCCTTCTGTCTCCCTACCCGCCCACTCACTCTGATTGGTCTTGACAAGAGGATTCCCATTCATTGCAGTCCCCTCAGGGCAGCCCTCTGCCCGGCTACCCATTGGCTAAGGACCCAAGGCAAAGGACGGCTCATGCAGTGACAGCTCCAGGCTGTATCTGCAGGTATCAGCAGGAGAAGCAAGAAGCCGACAACAAATAAGTGTGGCAAGGGCGGGGACAGAAGCAATGACTTCACGCCTTACTACCCTACCATTCAACCCTTGAAGCTAAACTATTGTAACAATCTTCATACTGTGGTGGCATTGCATTTTGAAAGCCCGCCTAACAGCATTGCTATGATACTGTTGCATTTAAAAAGTGTGCCGAATAGCATATCTGTGTTATAGTTTCCCTTAGAAAGTGAGAATTCACTGTAGGATTTAAAATCGCCCCTAATACTTAGTCTCTGTGCAAAGTTGAATTTAGAAGTGTGCCTAATAGCGTTTCCTGATTGAATTTAGAAGTGTGCCTAATATCCTCGCTGTTCAAAGTTGCATTTAGAAGTGTGCCTAATATCCTCACTGTGCAAAGTTGAATTTAGAAGTGTGCCTAATAGCGTTTCCTGATTGAATTAGAAGTGTGCCTAATATCCTCTCTGTGCAAAGTTTCCTTTAGAAGTGTGCCTAATATCCTTGCTGTGCAAAGTTGAATTTAGAAGTGTGCCTAATAGTGTGCCCTGGTTGAAATTCAAAGTGTGCCTAATATCCTCTCTGTGCAAAATCGTATTTGGTTGCCTAAATATCCTCTCTAGGCAAAGTTGAATTTGGGAGTGTGCCTAATAGCGTGCCTTGCTTGAACTTAGAAGTATGCATAATATCCTCTCTGTACAAAGTTGAATTTCGAAGTGTGCCTAACATCCTCTCTGTGCAAAAGTTGAATTTGGAAATGTTTATAGCAACATCACTTGGGCAAAACAGAATCTAGTCAATGCCCCTACTACTGTCACTGTGCAAAAGTCTAGAAATT
Source organism: Ambystoma mexicanum (assembly GCF_040938575.1). Lineage (NCBI taxonomy): Eukaryota > Metazoa > Chordata > Amphibia > Caudata > Ambystomatidae > Ambystoma > Ambystoma mexicanum. The sequence goes on from NC_090922.1 coordinate 1,169,258,873, forward strand.
CTGTCCTAATGCATATCTGTGGCACAATTGCATTTACAAAGTCTGTCCTAGAGCTTAACTATGTCATAATTGCCATCAGAAACTCTATAGCATACCTGTGTCATAATTGAATTTGAAAGTTGCATTTAGAAAGTTTACATTATAGCGTATCTGTATCATAACTCCATTTAGAAATCCTCCTAAATCGCACTTAAAGTACACCTAAAAGCATATCTCTGGCATTGTTACATTCAAAATTCTCCCTAATAGCATACCAATATCCAGCTTGCTAGAAGAAATCTACCCAACAGCTTAACTGTGCTGGAGTTGCAACTGGATAGGCCGCCTAATAGTATATTCTAAGGTCTAGCTAATTTTCAAAAGCCCCTAAAGGCATATCTGCATCCTAGTTTACAATTAGTACATTAAATCTTAGAATATGTGAATAATATCACCCTGCTTAGTTGAACCTAGAAACCGCAAATAATCTGACCTAGTGATATAGCTGAATTTACAAAGTCCAAATATAAAGTGTAATTTGCATCTGAAACTTTACCGAATAGCAGGTACTGCTATGGGACTGTTAATCACAGAAAGAGTGAACAATTAACATCGGGTGTTATAGCTAAAGTGTGATGGTATGAAAGATATTTTCCAACCTATCTATATCACAGTTAGTAACCATGAGTACACCCACTCCACCAAGGTCTACCAGAAACGACCCATGTGTACCGCCCCGCCCTCCAACCAGCCCTGCCTACCGTCCCCCCTCCCCAAATTATCCAACCCTCCACCACATCCCCTACACATCCCCTTTCCAATCACCAAGCCAGAGGGGCACTATGGCGAGCCAACCACCCTAAGACCCCTGCTCCTCCCAACCATCCACCGATCAGCCTACTGTGATCATACTCGCTCCCCTCACTAGCCTCCCATGCACACCCTGCCCAGCAATCATGCACCACCTGCTTTTCCCATCAACCCCACCAACATTCCCGCCTGACCACTCCCCTTCCCCTCCCTAAAAACTGCATGCCTAGCCCTAGCAAGAACTGATGCGTCATCCCTCTTCCCCTCTGACCCTCCTACCCTCTCGCACACACCAATCACAACAAAGATACTAAAGAGGAAACGTGCCTTGTCCCCCTCAATCTCTCAGCACTCATCACCTCCCCTGTCCCGACCCACCACCTCATCCCCCCAATCACCACCCTCCCCCCATGCCTCACCGTGCCTGAAACCCTGTTCTCTCTTGATTTCTCACCGACTACAACTGAAACTACTAACCCCCACACCCTACCTTCAAATCCCCTGTGCCAAACCCAATCACCCTAACACACACGTCCATCCACTCCCACCGAAAACCTGCCAAAATTCTGCTCACCCACTCTTCCAATCGACCATCATCCAGCCCACCCATCACACGATCCAGTTTCCACCCTCTCCCCCCACTCCCCATCGCTGCAGCTCCGACACCAACCCCATCTACCGAAGTGAATTGCATCCTATTTAATGCCCGATCTCCGTAGCAAAAAACAGACACAGCATCTTTGACCTGCTCGCCTCTGACAAACCAGACCTGGTCTTCATCACCGAAACCTGGTTCTCTGACGACTTTGCCCCTATCGCCAATGAAGCCTTCCCCCCCCCGACTACTCTCTCATCCCTCTGAACTGCCCCTCTAGAAGAGGAGGAAAAGAATTTGCATTCAAGTCTCACTTCCACGCCTCAATCATCGACAAACAACCTTCCATTCTTTCTGCGAATCACTCCTCGTTAAATTATCCCTTTCCCCTTCTTTCTCACACAGCTTCCTAATAATCTACATACCCCCTGGCTACGATGGGCAATTTTCAAACAACTTCTGCGACTCTATTGCCACCCTTCAACTAAACCATCCCAACCTCACCCTTCTAGGAGATTTCAACTTATGGCTTGACATTCCGACCAATCCTATGACACACTCTCTGGTTGACGGCCTAGACGCGATTAACCCCCAACCCCACATAAACGGCCCGACTCACTATAAAGGACACACTCTTGATGCCATCTTCAGTTCCCACAAGCGGATACTTCTAAACCCCCCCAGCCCTATCATCTGTTCCGATCACTTCATTGTTTCTTTTGCCATTCGCTCACCCGACCCGCCTCCCGTACCCGAACCTGAACCTCCGAATCTACACAAATGCTGGAAAAAACTAATAATCCTTCCTGACCTAGCTGACGCACTCCTCCAGTCTCCTCCGCCAACCTGCAGACTCAATAATCAACTAACCCCCGACGCCATTGACTCATGGCTCAACACCTCACTAATGCGGCTCACACCCTCTTGCAAACCCTCAGCAGGCCGTGGCCTTTTCCCTAGATGGTTCACACCTGAATTGAAGACCAGTAAACAACTATATAAATAACTAGAACGCAAATGGCGGAAAGACAAAACCCCCCTGAGCAGAACCACCTTGGCCCGGCACCTTCATCAGTACAAGGCTGAAATCCGGAAAGCAAAAAAAGCCCATTACAACTCCCGAATCCTACACTGTAAAAAACCTAGCAAAGAACTTCACAAAATCATCACCGAATTCACCAAACCATCATGCACCACCACCATCCCGACCCCCTCACAATCGCTGTTCGACTCTCTCTCCACGTTTACACAACAGCCCTCAAATGAACAAACACCCTAACCAACAAACAAGCTCTCTTACACCCATCAGGCAACTCACCCCTCATACCGTCCTACCCACCGCCTGCGACCACTACCCAACTAACATTCGACTCCTTCAGTCCAATATCACCCGACCAATTTCTCAAACTTCTCTCTGCCTGCAAAGCATCCAGCTGTCCACTAGACCCTTGCCCGGCCACAACCCAAAAATACATTTTGCTTCTACCTGCGCTGGAAAACACGCAAGATCCATCATAAATGACTCCCTCTCCTCGGAAATTATTCCTGCCGCATTCAGAACGGTTCATGTCAAACCTCTAATAAAAACACCCTCCCTCAACCCTCTCAAGCCCAAAAACCTCTGCTCCATTTCAAACACCAGGTTCCTTGCTAAACTCATTGACCGAACCGCTTACTCCCAACTAAATGCCTTTGTCGAAGCCAACAATCTCCTAGACCCCGCACAATCTGGTTTCAGAGCCCGACACGGAACTGAAACCACCCTAACCTAAATCTGGGATGACCTTAAAAACATGGCAGACTCCGCGGATTGTGCCGCATTAATCCTTCTTGACCTATCCGCCGCCTTCGACACAATCAATCACTCAATCCTCCTTGACGGTTTCCACTCCCATAGGAATTCGCGGACACGCTCTGAAATGGATAGCATCGTTCCTCAAAGATAGGAACCAAATAACCCTACTCGCCAACTATTCCTCCCAAGCCCAACCAGTCGACACGGGAGTTCCACAAGGAGCTTGCTTATCAGCCCTCCTGTTCAATCTGTATATGGCCACCCTCCCACAAATAATTTGTTCACACAACATCCTGTGTTACAACTACGCTGACGACGCTCAACTAATTCTAAAACTCCTGAACTCCAATCCCAACTGCCAACCTGACCTCGCTTCCTGCCTCCTCGACATAGAGCTCTGGATGATCACAAACCACTTCTTGTTAAACCCCTCCAAAACCGAAATCATGGTATGTGGCAACTCCAAACTTCTTCCTCACCCACTACCCTGGCCATCTGCCATGGGCAACTCACCGACTCCCTCTAAGTCAGTAAAAAACTTTGGATGCACCCTAGACTTTGACCTAACACTCTCGCGCCAAGTCAACAACGTCTCAAAGTCCTGCCACTACCACCTTAAAACTCTTAAGTGCATCTTTCCATACCTCTCCTTTCCCAACAGACTCTCTGCGGTCCAATCAATTGTTATATCAAGACTGGACTATGCTAACCCCCTCTACCTCGGAGTCCATGCATACCAACTGACTAAACTACAAAGAGTACAAAACGCCTCAGCCAAACTGCTACTAGCGCTCTGCCCGAGAGACCACATCTCCCTAGCCCTCCAAACTCTGCACTGGCTTTTCGGTTGCCCAAAGGGTGACCTTCAAAACCTTATGCATTTCTCACTAAGCACTGCATAAAACCAGCCCTCAATATCTGCAAGACAAACTAAAACCCTATCACCCTCCACGTACTCTAAGATCAATCTCAGCCGGCCTCCTAGTTATACCTAAAACAAACTCAGTCAAGTTAGGCGGATCATCATTCTCAGCTTTGGTTCCGACCCTGTGGATTGCACTCCCATCCCACATCCGACTCACTGAAGACCTCATGTCTTTCCGCAAATTACTGAAAACTTGGCTTTTCCCCTAAAACCGAACACAAACTCAAACTAACTCAAACTGGATAACAGCATCGCAATGATTTTACCAAATACTAGATCATAAATAGAAATGCAGCATCATGATCCAAGCGACAAATCGAAAACGAATTAACCTCTATTGGTTAACTAAAAAGGACAAACAAATTAGAACGAGTAGAAAGGATCAAACCAGCGAAGTAGATAAAAATAATGTGTTGTACGAGAGCAGGAAAGTGGCTAAAATTATGTAAATGGAATAATAAATGTGATGGATAAGAGGAACAATGTGGACGTGAGGAATAAAGTGGATAACAGCAATTCAACTAACCCAAACCATTAGATCTTAAATAACAATAAGACAAATAACAATACAACATCAAGATCCAAGTGAAAAATCAACAACGTGTAACCTCTAATGTAAACTAAAAGACAAACAGAATAAAATGAGTAAACTAGATCAAAGCAGTGAACTGGGGAAAAATAAATAAATCAAATTTAAAAAAGTGCGAATACAGTAATGTGTTGAAATTAATTAAATGGATGTAAGGATTGCAATGGACGAAAAGGAACAAAATGGATGAAATTAATAAAGTGAAGAGGATGGAAAGATGAATATACGAGACTGATGAGTGCACAGACAGATGGCATGGAATGTTTAAGTGCATGGCATAAATGGAAAGTATAGAACAGACGATTTGAGTATATGGGCCTCATTCCGAGATTGGAGGTAGTCATGGCGCTATTAGCGCCATGACTGCCTCCAATAACGGTACCGAGTGTGCCCTGGTTCAATGGGGATTTACCAGTCTATTCCAACCTTTGTGGGACCGGTAAGTCCCCATTGAAAATGACAATCTCCATTCCCATTTGAGCCCCCATAGGGCTCAATGGGAATGGGGAGGGCACAAATAACGGCCCAGTGCATGCCAAGGACGTTATTTGCGCCCTGGTCCCCTAATGGGAACCATAAGGTATGTTTGGTCTGACCAAACGTACGTTACCGGTCCCGTTGGGGGACCTTGGAATAGGGCGCAAAGGGATGTTGCTACATCATTTGTCCACAATGGGTGCCAACTCACCTTCAGAAGCTATTTAGATATGTGCCTATCGAATAAGAGACGCAGAGAGTCTAACTGCCTAAGTAAAGTATTTCACATGTATACTGTTAAATTGTATTGACATACTTTCTAGGTTACCACATCCTTTCCTCATAGTAGGTGCCAACTCATCTTCTGAAGCTATTGAGATATGTGTCTATCTAACAAGGGATTCACGAATTGACATTGGGCCTCATTACGACCCTGGCGGAAATCGCGGTGCTAAATGCACCGCGGAGCACGGCGGAAAGCTGCCGATAGCGCCATGGAGGTTGGCGGATTTTCCGCCCCATGCCGACCTTGGCGGGGCGGTAAATCCCCATTCGCCATTTTACCCTTCCCCATTCCCATTCATGCCCCATAGGGTATAATGGGAGTGGGGAAGGCGTTAATTGCGCCACCGTAAAATACGCTGGCGTAAACCCACTCCGCCAGGGTCGTAATGAGGCCCATTGTCACCCTGTTATCACTCTAGACCCTCTAGTTAGATTGTGAACATAGGTGCTCCATACTCACTAAAAAGCCATGTAGGTGGATTTGTAATGGGGATTAATTTTCCCTCTTTTTTAACCCCATTTACCAGGGATTATCATTCTCTTCAGGCTTAATTCTACTCATATAATCGATGCATCCTCTCTATTATTCATTCATCAGGTCATGAGCCCTCCGCATTGTCCATGTCACCACAGAGGTATTAGGAGATCAGCCTCTTTCAACCTAAATATTTTTCTTTCATTAACTAATATACAACAGTGAATTCCGTATAATATTCTTGATTGTTTATTCAAATTATCTTGCCATGAGCAGGCTACTTTATACTTATTCGACTTTCATTTACATATCCGTGAGCTTCTTGATGACGTTGGATGTTTACCTCCAATGTCATCACGCTCAGGTAACCGTACGTCAGAACTCTTTATCAAAATATCATTAGGAGATCAGCCCCTTTCAGCCCAAATATTTTTTTCACAAACTAATATACAATAGTGAAATCCTTATAATATTCTTGATTGTTTATTCAAATTATCTTGCCACAAGCAGGCCACATTATACTTATTGCACTTCCAGCTTTTCATTCACATAGTCGCAAGCTTCTTGATAATGTTGGATGTTTACCTCCGACATCATCACGCTCACGCAACCTCACGTCAGAGCTCTTTATTAACATACATGTGCAGCCCGTGCCTTTTTTCTTTCTGGACTGCTGTGCCGCCCGTGTTTATCCCTGTTTCATCTACCTACACGTAATCCTCTGTTAACTTTAACCAGCAGGACTGCACTTGCGTTATACGCTCTATTTAGCCTAATTCACGTGCAGCCAAGCAGCTTTAATACAAAACTAGCACCATTACATGGGCACAGCATTTCTATCATTTTTGAATCCTGAAACTTTGGTTCGAATTGTAACCCATAAAATGCAGCACAAAACACATTTTCTTGTTTCCTTAAGTGCGCTCACCCATAACAATTAAATGCATTTATACCCATACAGGTATACCGCGATTCAGTCCATGAATTAAACCACCGGGATACTCTCTTCCTTGACCATTGGTAATCCCCCATGACGCTATCGCAAGGTAACTTTTAGTTGGTACCCTCCGACATCACTAAAGATAATATTCACTGACCCTAATGGGCAGACATGTTTTGTCTGTAGATCTGATGGGAATTACGAAGGAAATTACACTCACTAAGGACTGTCCATGAATGCACTCTAAGGCATCTAAGAGACATTACCAATCATTAGACTTACCTATATACCAGCACCTTGAGACAAGGTAGGCATTTTTCTCACTCACTTATTACTAATTATCAGCAGCTTTTTGAATGGCTCTCTAAGACCGATCGTGCATTCTTACAGAACAATTTTTTGAGGAGCCCCCCTTCCCTATCACGCTAATTAATCTTTCTGCCTGAAACATCATATGACCTTAGATGATCTGGTGCACCTATGAGAGGTATGGTCACTCCAATTTCTAAAACAGTTCTTGATTAGTATAAAGAAAAAGGATACATTATTATTTGTTTTATATCATACAGATAACAGAACTCGAGTCTCAGAATATATGAATTCAACGACAAGTAAACCCTCCTGATGAAGGAAATATAATTTCTGAAACTCGTTGAGTTTTAATGTGGACAACATTGAATAAACAGATAACCACACGCATAAAAAATGAATGAAATGAATAGTGTAATGTTGTTTGTGGATTCTGAATGTTTCTCACTGTCTGATTAAATTGTTTCGACTTTTTGAAAATGACGCCGTAATATTTGATTCTTAATTACTGTCCTGAATAATTGAGTAATTGGCATTAACTAATTTGTGTGTAACAAGTGAACCAGGCACTCGTGACATCCATAACAGAACTTAATGATATTGAATTTGCTTTTCTTGAATAAAGTCATTATTAAGATACAGATAGATTTAGTCTGTCACCAATCAAGTGACCATTAGTAAACCATCGGTTGTCTGAGTACAATAACCCGAGTGTGCAGGGGACGGGAGTGTTCCACAGTCCGTGGACACCTTGTTTTTCTGTACTTTGTCTATCACAACCTCGTCTCATGGTTGTGCTACTCTCCACTGCACCTCACTAATTTATTTAACTTACAATTAACTATTAGTACAATGAGGTGTGCACCCGTATCATCTTTCTTTTCCTTTCATCCAATATTCACCATCCATGTGAGTTCCACAATCATGCTTGATTTATGATACCCACTGCTACATTGGAATGCCTAGGCTTGCCTTTTGTGGGTCACTAAAAGCAATCCTATAACGTTTGTAAAGCTCAGTCAGCAGAAAATCTCTTTGCAGGTGTCTTTATCTTACCAATGTATGGCTCTACCATCTTTGAGCGGTGCAAGCCCATTCTGAGGAAAGATATTTAATTATCATGTTTTCATTGATTTAGAAGTAAGGCTCTTCACATGAGACTTTACTGTCATCAGCTGTGGATATGCCATCTTCTATCAGTGCAAGGACATTCAGAGTAAAATGGTGTATGTGTACATACTCTACCCGTGATCCCATATTTAAAATGTGTTTGCGACCTTCGTCTGCAGGCCCAGCTCTATTCTTTGCATCTTAGGCATGGACATGCTATATCATAATTAGATTTAAACTAGAGGCAGCTGATTTTCTATATTGTATTCTTTATCGAAGAATGTCCCCCTTGAGGGAGCCTAGATTTACTTGTCCTAATCTGATCTGATGGTTTTTTGTAAGTCATATAAAATAATGGATCTTTTAAACAGTGATGACCATCATATTCGAATCTTGTGTGTTTATTAGGAACAATGCAGGGCATCTAACATGCTGTCTCAGTCCGGGGAGTTCCATATCTGTGCAGCTATGTATCGAAGAATGTCGCGCTGGTGCAACTCATTCTACTAATTAATGCCACAGCGATTTTTGTGAAGGCAACATACTGTTCTTTCCTAAACAGGAGCGGTTGGCCAGTGTCCCCTGCCCTTTTCTGCAGTTTCACCAAATCTGCACATGTCCAGGTGATCTGGTCTGTTTTGTGTGTTTCTTTCAGGTAATATTGCACCCAGAAAGCAGTCATTTTGTTATTCCTGATTCGTGATTTGTTGGGTCTCTTTGACATGGCTTTGTATTTTGAATTGCATCAAACAACACCTGGAGTGTTGGAATTGTAAATGTTTTTTGTCTGCATCGAGTGACCACTCCCTAGACCAGATGTTTGAATGTATGTGTGTGTTTTCACACTAAGTAGCCATCAGATGGTTGGATTCATTATAAGGTTTGTTTTATCTTCTGAGTGTGACATAAGTGTGTGTTCCAGCTGGATGAGCCTACATGGAAACCATAGTAGTGCTAGCTGGAATTAACCAACATTTGAGATGTGCTGGGTGTGTTTCTTTATGCATTTTCCTACTGTGGAGTATGTCAGTACACATTTTAATGCCTTGTTTTATTCCAATCGTGTTGGATTCGCATGTTTTTACACAGGATAGTCCTTCCTTTTATAATTGTCTATGTCACAACTCTAGGTGGGGAGCCTCTCTCCAATATGCACCTTCAATGATCTATTGATTATATGGGAAGAACGGAATCGAGCATTATGCTTCACTTTCTTTACTTGTTCTCACAGCAGCTAAGCAAATAAGTATTTTTAAAAACTACAAACATACCATAATTTACAAAAAGCTAGGGTTCTGTAGTTTGTGACTGATAACAAAAGTCCTCTTCATGCCATTGTAGATATTCTCCTTCCAGTCTTTATAAGCCACATCCTCTTCTTAGTCCTTCCTCTTTCTTTGCTGCTCCCGAAAAGATAAGTACTACCTAAGCGTTCTCTCTTTTGACTATGTATCAATGTGTTTTTGAACGTTAGTTGGGCTAGCACAGCTCTACTTAGCGTGATTTTCTCTAGTTAGCGTGATTTTGACAGTGCATGCTTAGCAGCAACCTCCTCATCATGAGGGTGACACGGGATGTGCAAAGGGAAACAGGGCACCTGGCCCTCCTCAGGCGAGGTGAGCATGGGGCATAAGTGCACAGATTACTACGGAGTTGGCCCACAGTCATCAAAGGGCGGCTGTGCCTATGCTCGCAGAAAGGTCTGTTTCAAGCAGAATTATATGCAGTACCCTTTGGGAACACCACACACAATTAAGACTACAAGTGACTGTACAAATTCCCCTTTGGTACAAGCCTGTACTACACAGTAAAAGTGGTAGGGATGGCTGAGCAGCCAGACTTATCTCAGGGAGCAAGTGAGCAGTATCAATAGTTACACAAAGGACAGCAATTACTATGATTCAAACAAACACTGACTCAAGTTTTCTGAGTAAAAGAATATATATTTATTTACACATCAGTTGTATAACATTTCACTAAAGTAAAGCAGTTTAAAAATCACACTTGTAATACACCACACCACTCCCAATAGGTTCCAGACAAGTTAAGCTCACAAATGAAGTGGGCGCAAAATGGCACGCCAGAAATTTAGAAATTTAAAAGAGAGGGAAAGACAAAGTTAGGCAGAAATTGAACAGCACCAACAGGTAAGTAAGCAGGGCAATCTAGAAAGAGGAACTACAGTGATTGACTCAGATCCAAAAGGCTTAGGGTCAAAGTCAATAGGACAAAAGTCTTTTGCTCAAGATCACACAGCTCAGGGTAGTTCGCGGTTAAGTCTTTGCCAAGAGTTCCGGACGAAGCTGGTCGGCAGAAAAGTTTCACTGCGGCTGAACAAAACGAACAACCGGATTTGCACAGTATCTTTCAATGGAGAAGAAGCTGTAGCTGCGGCGGATGTTCCTGGCAGTTCCTGCATGGTTAACGGTTCCTGAAGCGACTGTCGGACTCACATGAAGTAGACAGACTGGAGGGACCTGCACTGTCCAGAGAAGAAAGCAGCAGCAGAGCAAAGCAACAAATAAAAGGTGCGCTCCTTAAAACGCAAGCATTGTCCGACCTTCCTGGCTATCAAGCCCACTGTAGCTCTGTACAGTGAATTCGACCAGAGGAGGGAGTCCTGGCTTGCAGTTTGGGTGAACTGGTTTGTCCCAGCAGCTATGGGGAAGAAGATTCCAGGAGGATCTTTTCTGTTGTTCAAGTTCGAGGATTCGGACCTGCAGCAGGGCTCCACCGGGGGGTTCAGTCATGGAAGGGGTCTGCTTCCGTCAGCTCACCATCGGTTCTTTCGTTCCAGTGGTGGCTCTGCCTTTCCAGACCCAGAGAACTGCTTTTTATGCAGTTTTCTCCTATTCAAACAGCCTGGCTGTCAATCAAACAGCAGGGTGGCTGTCCCGCCGGGACAGTCATCACAGCCAATCAGTTCAGAGTGCGACATGGGTCTCCAAGGAGACCCTGTGCAGGGAGTCCTAAACCCCTCCCTTACATCCTGTCCCCCCTAGACATACAAGCGCCTAAGGAGGGCTTCTGCGTTGAAGCCCGTGAAAAGACGGTGAACAAAGGAACTAAACCTGGTTTGGCGCGCAGAGCAAAACACGGAAAAGACATTTTCAAAAAGAAATGGCGAATAAACCCAGCTGGAACTGAAATAAAACATATATGGTATAGCAGGTTTAAGTTCGAGGCTACCAAGATAGCCTAAAACGATAACAAGGTTATGTAAAATAGCCACGGTAGGAAAAACTGCCACCAGCCAAGTCTTGATGAAAAGGGAGCGAAACAATGCTCCAAGAGAATCAGACAAAAAGGCATAAGTAATAACCCTTTCCAGTACTCCATGAAGATGGTTTGTGCTGGGCCTGTGGATTTAAAAAGACTAATAAAGTCAATGGCAACTTTACATGTTCTGGGAGACAGTAGTCATTCCCAGAAAATGGAGTCTGAGTTGGGAAGTCTAAAAGACAACCCTCTGTTACTGCACTGAAGGTGCTGTGTAACACACAGTAAAAAGATGATGCCTGTGGAGTAGGTGAGGCTCCACAGTCTAGGAACAGAAACACACAGAGCAAAACACATGTAAGAGAAGGAAAAAAAGCTCACACTCTTTCCAGGTGACAAAAAATAAATATTAGCAATCCAGCAAAGCTGCTGAGGGACTCAGTAGGTAAGGGAAATTAGCCATTCTGGAGAATTCTCCCTAACAGTCTGGTCTTCACCGATGGCCGCCAGATGAGCTTTAGGACCTGTCCGAGCCAACAGTGACATCACACGTATGTGCAAGGACCACCATTATTATATTTGAATTTCATTCATGATGGCAGTATCGGCACAGCAGCGAGAAATGACGTATCAATATGGGAGATCCATCTGTTGGTCTGCAGTCTTGTATGTGGATGTTCAGTGAATTCTCAGATTATTGAGTGGCGGTCGCGGACCATAGACAGGCCCTCATGTGCCACCAGGAAATGGTACCAGCACACAAGGAAAGAAGAGCAGTGAAGCATGTATAGGGCCGACAGTAAAGGAGTTTGCCTTTACAGCTCCCTGCACTCCAGGCTCTCTGTGCAGAGTTTACAGGGCACATAAAATACTGATGAAAAAACACCAAAAAAATAAACAAAAAACAAACAACATGAGTTCTGAATAGTCAGAGCAGGAAGAAGGAAGAGCAAGGATGGGACGGGGAGGACCCAGTTTGGGAGTTCAACTATCAAGACCTCCCAGCATCTCTACAATTACATGGGGCAGTGACTAAAATGCTTAGAAAGAACACGAAAGAGAGCTTCCAGCCCGTCCAGAGGAGATTGGACTAACTAGATCCTATGTCAACTGATCTGAAAGGTGGAAGGGACCCCGGAAAAGGAAAACATCAAACCATGAGGCAGGACCAACAGAAAAGAGACCCCTTGCTAGAGAAGGGGCTAATTGGTGGAAGAAGATCTATGAGAGGTGCACCTCTCAGACCCCCAGGGATCACGAGTATCATAAGAAGGCGTGCCTTCCAGAGGTGGAGAATGCTCTTGAAGAGCTGAAAACAGCATTGGCATAGCATGAAGTGCAGAGCCTCTTGACCCTGAACCCAGTGGAGAAGAATATGGGACAGAAGGTCAGTTAGCACAGTGTGACAGACCTGGACTTCTCCTCGACTGGGTGCTCCTCTTCCTCAGAGGAGAAAGTCATAAGCACAAAACAGCACAAAACAGAGAGAAAGGCAGAAACGCCAAAAGACATGTATGTTTGCCTACACTTGGCCATAAATATGAGGTCGGCAGAGTGAACCCTTTCACCAAGAGTAGGAGCGTACATGGTGTAAAGACTCGTAGGGGGTGTCTGTACTTCTGCTCTCTATACGGTAGAGGAGAGGCACAGAAAACCCCAGCCAAGATTCTCTATTATGTTAGCAATGGACGAGCAATCAAGGCCTAGCTTCTCAGGAGGTGATGCAGGCTGGTTTTTAAGTACAGTGTAGTCCCCGAACCCCCACAAAGGAATGTCCACACACTGTATTACTGAAAACACAGTCTTTATATAATTAATATTCAAAGGTATGTACACGATCACAATAACGCACTTTGTACTTGGAAGTCAATAATGATAAATACATACAATTCTAAAGTGGTACCACTAATGTTATCAAATCTCTTTAATGTGCATCAACTGTACGGTTAAAATGTCACACAGATTAATAACGAGGAAACCAGCAATAGAGATAGGCAGGAACGTAAGTTGGTTGAAACAATAGGCAGAATGCTGACCCCTACCACTAGGCACAGTTCTGTGTGGAGATCCCCCCGCCTGGGCAACCTGTAAATAAAAGATATATAGCACAAGCCGAGTCCATGTAATGTTCGATAGTCTTACTTCCTCCTAAGGTTTTAACCCCAAATGTACCTGGTGGAGTAGAGTTCTCCGACAATGCGTCGACCGATCCTTCTTGAGTGCCTCCCTTTCAGGCGGGAGCCACAGATCGTCGAGAGGTGTCGGGGAACTTGGCGTTCGGTGTCGGGGAATCGACGGCCCTTCTTGAGTGCCCTCCCTTTAAGGCGGGAGTCACGGGTCGTTGAACGTCGAAGAGTGAACAGGGTGAACTACGGCAGGGAAGTGGCAGCTTCGTTCCTAGCGGTGCTCGTCGACGACCGAGCGTTGCCGTGCTGCAAGGAAGAGCCGTGCGGGGCACCTCGGTGACGATAGTTCTGGTCCGCAAAGAGATGATGAAGAACTGTGGCCCAGCAAGGGCATCGAGTCGTCGGCGTCTCTGTGGTCCTTAGGTGGTGGGAAACCCACCGGTGGATGCTCCTCGGCGCATCGACGGTCAGGCCTTCTCCAGCGGGAGTTCCGCAGCAGTCCCCGTATCGGGTCGGCAGCCTGTCGAAGGTCTGTCTACCAGGCAGCGTTGGCAAAGATCAGCTGTGCACGATGGTCCCTCGTAGCTCGGGAAGAGGGTGCCTTACCAGGTCCTCTCTGGGTCAGTCCTTGGAAAAACAGCAGCCTTCAGATTGAGAGGGAGAGCCACAGCACTCCTTCTTGTCCAGTGGAGGTTTCAAGGTCAAGTGTCAGTTACTCCAGTTACTCGTCGTAGTGGACTTCAGCTTCTGAACACGATTCCTAGCGGTGAGAGGTCCCCAGATATACTGTTGATCTCCCATTCATTCTGCTGGGTCACACTCAAGCATCCAATCACGACTACGGGCATTCATGCAGGCAGCCAATCAGGCACACGAGGTATTCAGGCCATTCACTTCTCTCCAGACACTCACAACAAGTTATGTGTATTGGGACAAGTACCGAGACATTCAACACTCCAAGCTGCATTCATACCGGTTTCAGGCAGGGTTGTCTCAGTCATTGTGTCAACCACCAGATACTAGACACCCACAACACAGAATGCATATTCGTCACACACTCTATTCACCCAGGTGCCACCCACAGGAGGTACCCACAACATACATCACCGGGAAGGCTCAAGATAGTCTGGCCGGGCCTTCACAACAACACCATATATGGGTTTTCCACCCAACAGCCAGTCAGGGGGAAGGGACAGAGTCAGGGCTTCCCAGGACTTTGGGAAAACAAGGTAATGGGTAATAGAAAGCAAGAGGCCACCGAGGCCATCTTGTTTTCCATCACGAATCAACTGTTCCCAAAGGCAGGCCCGGGGTATCCCAAAATGGAGGATACTCCGCACACCTGTCAAACTCAGAATGGAGCTGCCATCAGCCCCTACCCTGCTCTGCGGGCCACCCACAGGTGCCCAAAAACATACCATGGGTGCCATAGGGGTATCCCACAGGTCCGTTCACCAAACCAAAAGAGAGCTGCACCGCCAGGAGTCCCACATGAACTCCTGCGTGGAAAACACGACAGAACACACGATAAAAAGCAGTAAAGGACAAGGATACGGAGGCCCTGTTACTCCGATGCATTTCCAGCATCACACATGGGCATACACCTGTACAAACGCCTAGAGAAGGAGGACAGAGAGCGGTTGTGCACCAAATTCCCTAGACCAAAATTGACAGGCAAAAGTGCTGAGATGCTGGATCTTAATTTTAAGCTGTTAGACCTTTGCGGTAAAGAACCACAAAGATCCCAAGAAATGGACCGACAGGGCATGGCTTACATGTCAGGATAAGCTGCTGGACATATTGGGCCTCTAGCAAAGATTACGGATCTGGCAGAAATGCCGAAAGATATGGGGGCTACTGTGGATTCCCCAGTGTTGGCGAACTGGGCCCAGAGGGCAGTGTGCTTGCTAGGCAACACCAATTATGCTATTGTCATGATGCCCGCTCCGGGGAGCCGGTTCAAGCCCTGCGTCCCCGAAACGGACATCCAGTCCGCAAGGAAGGACCCAGCAACCCCATATAGGGGCCATTTGGACAGTGTCATGGCGCCTATGGCGCCAGGCTCATAAAAGACATCAGTCCTGGCGCCATAGGCGCCAGGCTCATTATGGGAGTGCTTGGGTGCACTTACCTGATGCAGACCATGCTGCAGGATCCCGCCTCCTTGAGGCCTGAAAGGAACTACTTTACCTGTGGGACTAATTTACCATCCGGGCGTGGTCGGGGAAGGATACATACCTGATTGGAGGAAGGATACATACCTGGAACTTCTTCCAAGGCTATTTAAACCCCACTCGAACAGCCATACGTGCTTCGCGTTGTTCTGCATCTAGCAGCTGGACGCCCACCGTGTCTGCTCCTGCATCCTGACTTCTGCCACGCCTGCCAGCATCCTGGATCACCTGCAAAGGAAGAGAAGAACAGAACAGAAGAAGGAAAAGTCCTTACCTGCTAAATCCGCATCCCGGAGACATCTCGACGACAATCCTGAAAAGGAAGACTTTTATTTAAAAGCTCATCGCGTCGATCGCTGCAGCGCCGCATTCCACTCACCTTTACAGGGCGCCTCCATGTTCAGCAGCGATCATCCGGATTTGCAGTCACGCCCCAGCGCCTAGGGAGAAAAAGACCAGAACAAAAGGTGAGAGAGAGAAGGGAATAAGGAAAGCTAAATCTCCATGTTAAGACTTACCTGTTGATTCATTCCCTCTTCATTTCGGGTCCGCGCCGCATCCTGGCATTTCCGGACCCCGGCCCCTAAGGGGAAAAAGAGACATCAGTGTTAATGAGCGAATGAAAAGACATTACCAAAAAACGCTCATTAAAGACTTACCTGATTTCTACAAGGATTTCACCTCTCATCTCGGGTCGGTGCCTGTTCCCCGGCATTCCGTACCCCGGCCCCTATGGGGAAAAAGACACTAGCATTAGTACATTAATGCATGGACACAAGGGGAACCTCTTATCAAAAAACTTACCTGGAAGCCAAGCAAGTTTGGTTCTCACCAATCCGAAAATCCAGTGAAGTAACTGGATACCAACACGCCCCTGCATCAGAAGCAGGATGGAGAGCTCGTCCTTCCAGACCCTAAGGTGAGACGCTACGAGGAATCACAGAAGGGTTTCAAGGAGGGTGAGAGGGGAAAGTGGGAGGCCGATTGCATTACCCCGCAGACAGTTAATCCCCTATTTTCGCCTACAGAAGGATACTTCTGCGAGCCAGACAAGCCAGATTTGGGGGCCCGGTCCAGTCCGTCTTCGGAACCCTGCACATCACCTTAGAAGAGGTCACAACAGCGCGAACCAGGCCAGCGCCTCCGTGGGAGTCAGGTGAGCATTACAGCCATCAAGGCGGAGAGAAGGAAGGGTCTGTTGATAAAAATTGATCAGAAGCTAGGTGACTTAGCCTCTTTCGAGGTTGGACAAGCCTCTCAAGGGCTTGTGCTCGGGGACTCCTTTGCAAAGGAGTTCAGCCGGTATGTTAGTATCTTTTTGACCAGCAAGGTTTTCTGTGAGATGAGTGGAGGTCGCTCGACTGGTTATTTCTACGGCAGAAGACCTCAGGGAAGAGGCGCTGCCCAGTACTGGGACTCCTTCTGCACATGCTCCTTCCCCACCAGAGGAAGAGGTGGCAGAGGGAGAAGGAGCTCAGTAGCATGCATGCAACCAGTCATTACCCCAGGTAAAAGCCCCAAATGTGTACCCTCCAGTAGGTCGTAGGACATCATTGTTTGTAGACAACTGGCAAAGATGCATGGGTGTTGCAGGCAGTGCAGGATATCACCTAGACTACTGGGAAAAACCCAGAGCAGTGCAGAAGTCAGAAGACAATAGTTTTATCAGAGTTGGACAGCCGATTATTGGTCATGGAAGTCAGGTATCTCCAAATGAAGGGCGCAATAATGTCGGCCCGAGCAGAGCAGGACGGGTTCATAAACAACCATTTCCTAGTGCACAGGACGTGGAAGGTGAGGCTGGTCATAAACCTGAGGCAGCTCAATGAATGATCATCAACTCCCTGGTGCTTCACAAAACTGAGGAAGCTGGTTGTGACGGCCCTGTGAGAGGAAAGGCTTATACTATCTGGATGACATGATCCTCATGTTGCAGGACAAAGAGAGATTGCAGAAATAAACAGAAGCAGTCACATGGCTGATAGAGAGCCTAGGGTTCCTGGTCAACAGGGTGAAATCCCAGCTGGATCCAGCTCTCAGAATATGTCTGTTTTACACTAGTTACCATACCCTTATCACTAGCCCACCCCTCACCTGAGGTTTCTGTGTTGTATTCTGATGGTTCGTCAAATGAAGTCTCCACTTTCCTTTCCACGGACTTGTAGTCCTCTTCTTCACTGTCTTGCCTTTCTTCTTGAAGAGATAGGGACAAGCTCCCCTGGAGGCCACCTTGCCAATAAGACAATCTGTCTGGCAGCGGGGACTCCTGGGAGCCCACCCCAAACCAGGGAAAAGCTTTGGCTAAAAATCCTGGGATCATCTTGTAAAGGTGGTTGTAGTCTGAGTGAAGTTCAGGTCTTGAGGTTATTTCTTTTGAAAATAATGATTCCTTAATTTGGTCCACAGGTTCCAGCATGCATTGGTGCAAGTAGAAGTTCCAGTAAGGAACCCGTGTCAGAGAGGATCAGGTTAGTATCCAGAAAATAAGTATTCCTCTGAGTTGCACTGTGAGCTGGAGCTGGCGTAGAGTAGAAAGGTAAAGCCACGTACAACATGGAAGTACCGAGTGTAAACAAGCGTGTTGTTTAAAACGCAGCAGCAGCAGGGGGAAGTAGGTAGTCGTGCTGAAATGAGACTGCAGAAAAGGAGAGAGCTGTGCCAGCCTCGTAAGAATCAAATGAAAGGACAGTGCCACACCGAGCGCGGAGAGGAGGAGCAAGGCTACACATGGAGAGGGAGGGAAGGACAGCAGTGGGAAACGAAAGCAGGGAAAACAAGGAATAGAAATGGATTAAACATGAAACAGTAACAATGTTTCAATGCAACTGAGTGTTAGTCTCCTAGGGAGTTGCGACACACCAGCTACCTCATCTGGTGGTCAATTAAAACACGCTGGTGTCCATATGGCAAGACTAGAGCATTACTCTATGTTCGTAATGAACGTGATGGAAAGCTAGTGCTTCCTCCATCTGTCCCATATTCTCCATGGGCGAATCGTGACACCAGCTCAGAGACTGAAGTTCCTGGGGTTCATAGTGGACATGCAGAAAAGCATGCTCTAACTGCCAATGACCGAGGTGAGAGCAATAAAGAAGGAGATAAGATACGCCTTGGCATGAAGGCATATATCACTATGAGAGGTAGCAAGGATTGTAGGACTCCTGGCAGCCTCAATTCAAGCAATATTCCCAGGGCCTCTGCACAACAGAGCTCTGAAGATGATGAAGTACCACCACCTTTGTAAGGCTCAGAATTATCACCAGCTAGTAAAGTAAGATGGCGAGGGAAAGACAGAGCTGCAATGATAGTGGGAGCACATGGACACGTAGAACGTCAGAGCCATCTTCAGCAGGAAGCCAGATGCCATACTGGAATCGATGTCAGCAAAGTGGGCTGGAGTGGGGAGCCAGATGTGGTGAGATAGGGACCTGTGGCCAGAAGACCAAACAAGAGCGGAGCCTACGCATCAACTGCCTGAAATTGCTCGCAAGCTCATTCATGTAATTCTCCCTTCTGAAGGGAAGAGTAGAAGTCTGCATGCTCCAACAGATGGACAACATACCGGCAGTTAAATACATAAACCACCTGTGCGACTAGATCCAAGATGCTTATACAGATGGTGAAAGATTTTTGATACTACTGCCTGGAAAGGAAAGTGTGCATGGTGCCTCCCAGGTATGAACAATGCAGTGGATGATTCGAATTCACGATTCCTGATGAATTACAGTGATTGGAAGCTTGACACAGGGATTTTAAAGGAGATTGGGAAGAGATAGGGGCCACTTGAGCTAGATCTGTTTGCATCCAGGTTGAGCAACTAACTGCTGCAATACTTCCTCTTGAGGCTGGATCCGGGATCAGATGCAACAGATGCTTTCCTGCAAACCTGGGTGAAGGCAGGAGGTTATGCATTGCCCCCTTCAT
The DNA here is from genome assembly GCF_040938575.1 of Ambystoma mexicanum. Lineage (NCBI taxonomy): Eukaryota > Metazoa > Chordata > Amphibia > Caudata > Ambystomatidae > Ambystoma > Ambystoma mexicanum. Next base: position 1,169,278,605 of record NC_090922.1, read on the forward strand.
GATGATAGCAAGGGTCCTGGTTAAAGCCCAGAGGGAGAAGACCTTGTTGGTGTTGGTGATGCTGTGGTGGAGCTCATAAATCTGGTTCCCAGTGATACATGATAGGATATGATAAGACATTTATAACACTCCTGTACACAAGTGTTTCTAGGCGTGACAAGGAGGGGGAAACAGAAGGAGGACAAACAACGATCTTACTAAGCCTTGCGTCATTCAGATGTGCAAGTGCCGGGAAGAGGGGAGGGGAGAAGTGGCAAGGCAGGTGCGGGGTGGGGGGTGGGGGAGAGGTGCAAGTGACTCAATAAGTACTGCCAAAGGGTGGCTCTTAAGTGCAAAGAGAAGACACTTCAGGGTTACAGATACAGGCCATTAAGTGCTGAGGGAGCCTGGATGTAGTGTGAGAGAAAATGGATATGCAGGAGCCTGGACAAGTGTCCAGAGCTATCAGGGACATTAGCAGGGGAGAGGAAGAGAGAAAGCGGAAGTGAAATTGGAAGGTGTTGAGTTGCTTCAGAACCAGAGGTGGTTCTGCTCAAGTTTGAGAGAGGCAGGGACGCTGTTCCAGAGGGAGGCCCTAGCTGAGGAAAGAGATCTGGCCCCCATTCTCTGCTTGAAAACACATCTGACCTTCAGAGAATTGGAGTTGGATGAGCAGAGAGCTCGAGAAGGAAGATGTTTAGCAAGAGAAAGTTGGAGGTAGTGCAACCCCAGGCCCCATAAAGCCTTGTGTCTTAAACTTGATCCTTACAGCCACAGGAAGCCAGTGCAGAGATGTCAGAGTTAGGGAGATACGATATCTGGGCTTGAGGCCAAGGAAAAGTCTTGCAGTCCTGTTATGGACGAGTTGTAAAGGTCAAAGAGTAGATACAAGCAGTTTTAGAACGAGGCTGTTGCAATAGTCCAGCCTGGAGAGGACCAGGGCTCTAGAGACAGACAGCTTCTGGGGGAAAGTCAGAAAAGACAGAATACATCTGAGGAGATGCTGCTGAAAGTGTGAATTCTTAGAGACATCGGATATGTGAGGAGAGAAGGAGAGGGTGGAGTTGAAGATGACACCAAGGTTCTTAGCCTCACAGGAAGGAGCAGGAAGAGGGCCGGAGAGAGAGAGAGTGCAAAGGAGGGAGCAGATGTCCCAATGAAGATGATCTCAGTCTTACTGGCATTAAGGCAGAGAACATTGGCAGCACACCATTCCTGAATTGCAGCCAGACAGTCTGGTATGAGAGAAGGAGCAGAGGAGCAGAGGTGACTGAGGCGAGCCGAAGGAGATCTGGGTGTCATCCGCTTAGCATACAAAGTTAGAACAGAATGTAGCAATGCAGTGGGCCAGATGTGCCAGGTAGTGGTTGAATAGCCAGGAAGAAAGGTTAGCCCCCTGGGGGAACACCACAAGTAGGGAGAGAGATAGAACAAAGAAAGACCCTAGTTAGAGCTGGGAGGGTTGGTCAGTGAAAAAGGAGGTCAATCAGGACAGACTCATGTCGTCACAGAGGCAATTGAGCAGGATGGCAAGATTGACTGTATCAAAAGCAGAGGGTTGATCGAGGAGAATGATTACAGAAGGAAAATTAGAGTCAAGTGCTGATGGATATCCTGGTAGACATGCCCTTGATACTGCCATAGTTTCCAGGGTCGCTGCGGGCAGCAGACGGCGAGATCCACATTTAGTGGTTGAAGATGCTGGTATGCAAGATTTTAGCATGAGATGGAGCACCAGGGTTTTCGTGACGAGCTCATTGCAGAATCTTGTGCGGCTAGTAAAGCAAATAATTACAGAGTTGCGTGGAATACATGGAGTAGATGGTGCGTGGAGTTACATCCTCATCCCATTTTTAGCATCTGTAGTAGAATTCCTGCATTATTTAGAAGTGCTTTTAGAGGAAGGCGAGGTGTTTCAGACCAAGTCTATATATCGGCTATCTCCACAGGGTATGACTTGTGCAAAGGTAGCCTGATCGGGGAACATCACGCAGTGTGCAGTTTACTGAAGAGAGTGAGGCTCAATAGACCACCAGAGCTGAGATATTCATCGCTCTGGGTTATGAATATAGTCTATATAAAGCTGTGGGACTGGCCAGACAATGAGGAACTAGACGTGAAGTGTATTTCAGGTAACCTGATCATATTGCTGTGTCTAGTGTTGGGTAAAAGGGTATCAGATGTGAGAGCACTAGATCTATCGAGAAAAACCTTTTTTCCTGAAGGCATTACCTTCACAGTGATGCATGAAGTCAAACTGTTTGACTATTTCTTACCCTTACCTCATCTATAGACCAAAGCTATGCGTGGTAAACTACTTGAGAGTGTACAAAAAGGGCAACTGCAGCGCTTAAGACGGCACATGTGATGCAATTGTTGATAACACAACGCGTACCATTTGGACCTGTCTCCACAGCCACCATAGCCAGGTAGTTCAGGTGGTTAATGGAGGAAGCAGGCATCAATATTGCAAGCTAGGGGGCAAATTCAGCTAGGGATACAATGGCATCTAAGGCCTTCTCAGTGGCATTGAGCATTCAGGTGATTATCAAAACTGCAGATTGGTCGAGTGATGTGTCTCTTAAGAAATGTTATTTTAAGCCAATAACAGGAGTTGCTACTACAGTGGTACAGAAGCTTCAAACTAGCATAATGCACGCCTCCGGTCTTGCCATAGAATAAAGATTACCCGACCTATAATAGCGCAAGAAGTCTTGATTCTATTACAGACACAGAGGCAATCATTACCCCTTGCATGCAAACAATTTAAGCAAAGTGATGAGATGTTGTCTTTGTATTTGCATATCACCCTCCCACCCTTATTCGATTTAATGGTCTCTTCAATTGGTTACAGGAGCAGAACAGAGAAAGAACACATGAGAGTCGGGAGCAAAGAAGAAGTATTGTGCGTTGCAGAGTTAGACAGGGTTTGTCGGTTCGAGTTGATTATGAGTTTGGATGGAAGAGAGACTGTAGTCCAGAATAAGAAGGAGGATGACATTGATCACCAAAGAAAGAGGAATGACTGAGAAGAGGGTGAGGCTTATAGAGACTCGAAGCGGAAGTTGCACGGTGGCCTGAAGCACGCTTATTGTCAGTAAGAAACTACAGAACCTCAGCTTGTTACTGTATGTTTGTAGGTTTCAAAGTTACCTATTTGCTTTGCTGCTATGAGAGCAAGTAAAGAAAGTGAAGCATAATGCTTGTCTCTGTGTCTTTAATGGAATCAAGACTCCCTGTGCTATTCTAGGCTGGGTAATCTTTATTGTTTATCATACTCTTCTAAGGATTAGCAGTATCTGTGATATCTAATTAACGGTTCAAAAGAGATGCTCCAGCATAGATCCTTTGTGTAAAATATTCCAAAGATCAGCAGTGATTTCCTGTTTGTCAGATTTTTTTTAAACCGGTTGTACTCAAAATATTGTCTGTTGCATTGCTCTGTATATATAGAAAGTGTATCTGTTGATCATCATGGGTAAACCACAGAAATCTATCCTGATTATTAATCCATTCTCCCTGTCAAATAAACAGAATATGATTTCAATGGTATTCACACAAACATCAATATCTTCGCAAAATCATCTACATATATTCAACAGGCTTGTCACAGATGATGCTACCATGGCTGTCTGCGCGATCTGTGCATAGAATGTAAGAGCAAACTATGCAAGATGCATAAGGAATTGTGTGGGTATTCCTAAATAGGATATGCTATGGATGGCATTTTTTAATCTTTTGTTTTGTCTCTCTTTGTGAAATGCAAGGCTTCAATGTCTATTTAACAAGTATTTGGCAGGTGTTCTCAAATGTCATGAACCCTCATTTTAAGTGGGCCAAAGTGGAAAAGGGAGACCTAAATGCCTTCTTTTGCCAGTCTACCCATTGTTGTGCTGATACAAGGAGGAGGGGCATTAAGTAGAGTTAAGATCTCTGTCGTAATCAGCTCTTGTGTCTCGCATGAACACTTTGTTTTACACCTGTGTGGGATTTTCATGCAGGTGTAAAAATCCTATGGAATCCACCTCGTTTTTGCACTTGGTCAAAATCAGGCAGATTTCAAAGGAATACATTTGTAGACACTTCCTACAAAGGGTATTTGCATACAGCATGCACTGTTGCATGAGATGTAGGGCAAAATGAAAAGAGTACAGGTGTGTTATCCTCACTTTTACTTTTTCCTTTACCGCTTGCCATCCTGATATTTCTAGAAATTTAAATTATTTCAAGGGAAGTCCCTAATCTGGCACATGTTGAAAACAACCAACTACAGTACAAATCAAAACACATTTAGCAACGAAAATATTTTTAATGAAGCAAACAACAAACCATAGGGGCAAAGCGTCAGAAAGGAAAAAGATATTAGTAAGAAATCACAGTAAGATTCAACATTTTAGAAAAAAAACACTTTGAGAGACTCTTACATTGTCCAAGATTATGGTCAAAATACAAAATCAAATTCAAAATGTACAGACAGAAGCAGGTGAGTGTCTACGCCAAACAAGAATGTAATATAATGTTGACTCAAAAACTTGACTTTTGGTTATGCGGGCACTGGAAGTTTGTGTTGCCCAATCTTCATCAGGACAAAAAGAGTGTAAAATACACACGTGTCTGGTTTGTTCTCTAGATATAGTCATCTTTGTATCCAGTATTCTGTGAGAGAGTTCTGGCTTAGATACTGCTGGGAACCCCACCTTCACCCACACTGAGTCAGCCTGGTCACCTACTGCTGACACCAAAAGGCTTTTGATATCCCCAATAGCTAAAGGCACTTTCGGCTGTGTTTCTCTCAAATGCGTGTATCAATTTCCCCGCACACACGAGAGTGGTGGGAGGGCCTTTAATAAGGTATTCTTGTCCATCCGTGCTCAAGGGACGTAATGGGGTCGTCCTGCTCCCTTGAGGATGAGAGACATCTGTAATTGCAATCTCCCCCTTCCTCTACTTACCTTCACTCCTTTCTTTTTCGCCAATGCCATTCGTCCTAATCTGTTACGGAGCCTCCCTTCCCAACCCTCCTCTTCTCTTTCTGTTACTTGCAGAGTTGCCCATTTCATCTGCAGAATACCTCCCACTGCTCCTTCTTTGAACTCATCAAAGTTGATCCAATATTCCTCTTCCATCTCTGATGCTACAGTGTCATACCCCACACTTGCTGTTTCCCACTCTCGCTCTACTTGAACTGTTTTAATTGGGGCGCTATCTATACGAAAAAGAAAGTCGCCAGATTTCCATTCATCCTCTGGTAGCAAAGTGGAACTCTATAGTGGGGGCGGCAACGGGGGCTGCCCTCCCCCCTGTGGCGGCAGTGTTGCTTCACACAATGTTCACAATCTGGCCAACTCTGCTTGAGTATTTATCATTAATATTTCTAAATCTTGTGTCATTGGGCCTGCGGGGGCAGGGGTAGTACTTGATGGACCATATAGACCTATGGGGCAACATTGGTATTTGATGAGACATATGGCTGGGGCGGTGCGGTTGCTGGTGTGGCTGGGGTGGTAACCTGTGGAAGGTAGATCAGATAACAATACCCCTCAGCGGGCCTTGTGAGCAGCGGGTTTAGCTTTTTTTTGTTTCTCTACTCTCCTTACCTTGCCCTCCTAGTTCATTGGTTGTTACTGTTGGGGCCTCTGCTACCTTTTGTTTGTTATTTGTGGGGGGTGTTTCCTCGAACATCCTCCACAAATCTGACACTTCTCGTCTATTTTGGAGCTGCCTTCCTTTGTACTTCGCTATTAAATATGTTGCTACATGGTCTAATATCCTTTTATCGAAAGACCCTTCTTCTGGCCAGATATGAGGTGACCTCCCTCCCCTTTTATTTCAGTTACTCATTGGCCATGGTACTTCTTTATTCAATCACTATACAAGGGGAGATGTTTACAAATGTGTATGAGTGTTGTATTTAAAGCCATATTCAACATAAGGGGCTTCCCCCTTACCCCTGCCTTATCTATATTGTAACACCTACACCTTAAATTCACCAATCTTATTTCTCAATGTTCTCTTTTCAAAACTTTAGGTATGCAATCTTGTTTTCAAATCATTCACTTTTTAAAACATTAGGTATGCATGTTCATATAAGTTACACAGAAACAACAAAAAACATTTTGACAGGACGAACCAACAATTTCATTAACAACATTGAACAGAGAACGAACATGAAACACCCTTGAATAAACTCATATGCCTCTTGACTCCCCCTTTCCCACACTTAGCACTCACATCATCCTTGCCCCTCCTGGGCCTACCTCCACAACAGTTAAAGAACGGCATACATGCTAAATATTACTAATATTCAAGCCTGCTAAATATATGCGGCTCCTACTTCATTCCATTTCCTCACTTATTTCCAGCACTGGTCGGGACAGTGCTACGCGACACAGCCTTCCAGCCCCTTTCGGAGCTAGGTTCCCCTATCTGCTCTTATCTTCTCACTGTACTTTTTTATTTAAAAAAAAACTAATGGCCATGAAAAAAGAAAAGAATGCTTCGTTCTTAACAATCACTCTATTCAGTCACACTAAACCTACATTTTGTGTGTTCCCCCTGATTGATCTGCTTCGCACTTCCCTTTCCCCTCCTTTACTTCCCCTTGCAATCAATACTCATGTGCCTGTGGTCTACCGAGAGCATCCGTTTGCGGTATATCCACAAGTGGGGGCCTGCCCGTCAGGCCCTTCCCGGCTCTGGTGAGCAGTTGGGTATGGGAGCGTACACTTTTTATAGATCCTGGTCAGCCATAGGTGGCGACTGCCTTTCTCTCTGCAGTACGGAAACATCAGGGAAGATCACGTCAAGGTCACCAAATGATGGTGCCCACTCCCTGAAAAAGTATCCCAAATCAGAATAATAGAATAATGGACACACCCCAGTAGGGAATGAGACCAGGAGAGAGATTGCAAGTTGAACAAAGTTTATGTAAGAAAATTGTGCATGCAGAGAACTCTGCTGCCCAGAGAGCACTCTGCCAACAGATACATGGGCATCACATTAAAAAGGCATTCAGCATCATGGATGACATCACATTACAATATACAATCCTGCAACTTGATTGGGTTAGGTCACCAACACCGTATTGATCCATAAGGGTTGGCCTCTTGTGATTGGCGTTAGCTTAGACGTCACTCCTGTGGCACGTGGGTCAGCTGGGCTCATCTTTGTGAGGTGAAGGTCAGACCAGCAGAATGACACTTTCCCTGACTAACTGATCTTGCAAAATACCACATTTTAGAGCAAGAGACAAATGACACTCGTAAAGTCAGGTAGGAATGTGGGTGTCTTTCAGAGGTCATAGACAAGTTATGGGCAGCTTCATACCCTCCGCGCCCCTGGTGCCCATAAACCTAAAATCCCTGTCCTGGGTGCCCACCTTGTTGGTTTTGATCTATCTAATTCCTCACGGTACGAATAGACAAGTGTTATGGTTAGAAGAGATATGTGTGGATGTGGAGTTGGGGCTCTCGAGGGTATCTTCATTAGGTCACTACAAGGAACAACAGGCGTGGGTCTGGTAGTTTACAGCTTTGCAGGGTGGGGGTCAGAGAGGGGCACTGGCAGGTTAGTGGAGACAAATGGGCACTCAGGCAGGGGCTTGGTCTGGTCTCACACAGTGCAGTGAGCTAATCTGTTCTGAGACGATACTGAAGGTTGCAAAAGTGAATGGCTGAACTTCGGTGGGAACTGGGCTTGTGTGAAGCGGACAGGAGACAAAAGGGCGGGGGCTGGAGCTGGCACTGTGAGGAGCAGGTCAGAGGGAGAGACATACGTTTTAGAGATCATTTTCAGGCCTAGTAAAAGATGGCTTCAGGCGTAGTGCTTAAAATGGAGTAGGTGCATGTTAGTAAGGCCTAATTATATGCTTCTCTCGTTAGTAATTAATCAATAATTAGCACAGACATCAGTTGGGAGGAAGGGGGAAAGTCTACCCCCCTCCACACAAGTGAGTTCCATGCATATGGGAGTGGTGAGTGGGCCGAGATAGCTTACCTCCCGCACAACAATACTCAACATCAGTTTGGAGTGTTCCAATTTAGGTGTGCCACAACACTTGTCGCTCTAGAACTTGGACTATATGGCTAAATGGGTGGCAGATGTGATGTTCAGTTACAGCATGTTCCAGGCCTGGAGGTGCATTAGTATGTGATGTGTCACAATCTCTACGGATAGTTAGAATTCTTTATAGTTTAGTATTTTTAGTAGTGGCAGCACAAACAAAAGTCTATGTGTAAGAGTGTCAAAACTGAGCGTAATTAATAAGCAGTGTGTCTGACATGTTCGCCTAGTTTAACTTTGCATGTGTGGGATCCCCAGCATGTAAGTGCTAAGGTTAGTGTTCCCCTGCATGCAATTTACATGCTGTGAAACAAATCAGACTGATGATGTTCGAAAAGTTCAGTATGGCTCGCGTGTTCTTGATACATTATGACATCATTCTCTAAAAACGTGCTTATAAGCAAACTGTGATGTTCCAGCAGTAAAACGTTCTGTTAACCGTTTTCGATTTCGTGATTTTGGGTTTTCACTCATTTGATAATTGTACTCAGGTAAATATGCACGTTAGTGAACTTCCAGTGGTTGGGGTTCCAACCTTTCTAACTGAATGTGTAAGATTACAAATGAATGCAGATTGAAATTGAATGCATCCAACAGAGGTTATATTATTTGGACCTTGAAAAATGCTCTCTAACCAAATGTACTCTTACCACTTCCCTGGGCAGGTTGCATTTTATAAGGAATAAAAAATAATAATAATAAAACCATTTAGGTTAGATATATCATTCACCAGAAAAGTCAGAACTGATCCGTGGATCTAATTTAGGACTTACATTTGGAGGAACCACAACGGATAACACTAAAACCCTTCAGGATAGGCTCTCGTCTGAGTCATTCATTAACCTTTTGTATAACAAATTTAATACCAGAGACCAGTCTCTAAACACAGGACTAATATTTAAACCTGTCTTGTTCTGTGTTGTCTTGCTTCTAAGACAAAAGTGTTGCCCCTGAGTGATCCTCTCAGTTCGCAATGGGTTATTGCATTGCGTGTCGATAAAAATGACTAAATAAATGTCTTTCCTAAGAGCACACGTGGAGCACTCAGATATTGTGGATCTGCACCTCGCATTCGTAAGATTCCGGCGAGTGCAGGTGACGTGGATACACAGGCAATAATCTTGAAACAACAACAAGCCTACACATTACACTGTAACAATGCATACTAAAACAGCCTTCATGATAGTGAAGTTCATTGCACGTTAAGCGTGCAATGAACTGGCCTTCACCACACTAAGATACACTCCACTGTTAAGACGTTGGTATTTGGTCAGCACCAGCAATGTAACCCACTCTGCTCATGTAGCATTTAAAATGTGACCAGCATGGAGTCTTTTTAAGCCAAAGTAAATTTGTAATATTCCAACACTCTGGTTTAGACAGGTTGGGAATCAATATTGTGGAATCATATCCTGGATTAAGGATGAGAGGGTGCCGAAGCAAATACGGATTCAATAACTGACCTAGAACTGTAGGTTGATAGACATGACATGCAACCACTTCTGCTTGTATCTTGAATTTTAAGAAATAAAATAAATCATCTGAAATTGCTAATCAGATCCTAGGGACCTAGTCTAATTCAATGTGTGCACCTAGTAAGAGCACCCTGCGAATGAACAGAATATTGGTAAAATAAGCAAGTCAGTTCATTCAGGAAACGGAAAGCTGATACACAATGATAGGTACCTAAGGCGGGGGACACAAAAAACGGTGTTTTTTTTATCATTCTTCCTTTCCTCTTTTTCTCCGGGAATGAAGAGAGAGGATACTGTAGAATGCAAATAGTGAGATTCCTTAGAAGCCAATTAACTACCTGGCTTGTTTTTTATTGACTACATGCTATTATTGTCACAGATCAAGGCCAAATATGTATTAATCACCTCACCTCAAATAAGTGCTTTAACATTCATTTCTAGCTAATGCTGTGCCCGTGAAAAAAATGAAAAGGAACGCAGTACCACATGTATTTATTCATTCACATGTGTAAAGTGCATAGCCGCCCTTAGGCATCCTGGCGCTGTTTCAAAACATTCGAGCTTTGTTACATAATACATAACATAAGGAAATGCATGCCATACATACTTAGTTACAGAAACGTGGAATTAGACGTTGTATGTCCTCATCTCTACCACTCACTTGTCATTAAATATGGCAACTGGTAATTCCCTAAGCACATGCCAAGTGCCACAATCTGTCTCTTTGTCAAGACAGGAACTTGTGGAATGGCAACTTTTAGGTTAAAACCTGTGCTTTCTACACCCGGTAAACTTTTGAAAAGCCTTCACTTTGAACCTGTCTCTTTTGTGTGATTAAACATGCTTTGCATGTGGTGGCAGCACATGGGAATTTAGAATTGTAAGTGTGCTGCAAAACCAAACCACAAGGTTTTTTTTGTAAGTACATTGCATTCCTTTGAGAGCTAAATCAATCCCATACCTGCAAACCTGTTGTTCTTAACTTCCAGCCACTAAGTCACCCATATCATCTTTCCCCTTTCTGTAATGCCTTGGCAGGCTGAAGATCAATGATCTGGAGGGTTGCCCAGAGCTGAGTGGGAGGTGAAGATTAATTCTAAATCTGCGAAGCCATCACCTCTGCTGTGTTGCTTTATTCAGTCCGAGTGGGAGGTTATGCCCAGACATGGGTCACGATCATGCTGGGCCTAGAGACCCGAGATACACTTCATTGATGAAGCCTAATGATGCCAAAGCATGTGTGGGGTTGCAGCTGGTCTTGGGCAGAAGGGATGTGACGGGGCAGACCAGGCTGGGCTGATTTGCATATGATATTTCCTCTTTCTGGAATGCCTTGGTAGGATGAAGAATGATGGTCTGAAAGGTTGTCCAGAGTTGTGCCAGAGGTTATGATTAATTCAAAACCTTCCAGCCATCACCTCTTTTGTATTGCTTTTGTCACCCCTAGGGGGATGGGTCTGTCCAGACGTGGGTCCGGAGCATGATGAGCATATAGAATTAAATTACACCTCACTGATCATGCCCAATTAGCCCAAAACATGTCTGGAGTTGCTTGTGGTCGTGTGCAGAAGGTACGTGACCAAGCAGCTCGGGATTCAATGCCTATTTTCTATTGGGATAAAGTCTGATTGCATATGGTTTTTCCCCTTTCTCCTTGGCAGGATGTAGAATAATGGTCTGGAGGGTTACCAGAGGATACATCAGAAGAGCATTCTTTACCTTCCAGCCATAACCTCTTGTGTGTTAGTTTAGTCACACCAGGTGGGATGGGTTGGCCCAGACGTGCAGAAACCCAATTTACACCTCACAAATGATGCCTGATGGGGCCAAAAATAGTTTTGGAGTTAGTTGTATAATATCTTTTTTATTGTTTTATTTTTATTTGAATTCAACTTTTTCAAAACATTTTAACATTAGATACTTAATAATTTCACAATTTTTAAATTTACATACTTAGTTCGATGTTAAAAGACAAGGATACAAACAAGAGGTATAATATGATCGGCGTCAGAAGCAAAAACAACAACAAACCGAAACACAAAACACAGATCACAAAAATCACATGGGACCTGGATTAAATAAGAAAGTTTATCCTACAACATTATAATTGATTGAACATGTAAAACAAATGAACCTAATAAAACAGAGGATCTACAACACAGTTTGACCAATATCAATTGATATAATCGATTCCGTAAATCAACCCTCTAGTTAAGACATATTTGGACAATATAGGTATAGGTCTAATGCAGGATCATTAAGCAGATGTATATTTCGCTAATCAACCTCTGTATCATTAATTGCACCTATATTCATTGCATTCATAAAGTTAAAAGTGGGTATTCGAATACTCATAATGTTGGTCTCCAAAATAGCTGACCATCAGTTTTCAGGGGACATTGAACCAAAATACATTGGATACTTATTGAAAAATCTTACTCGTAAACCTGTGAGCGCCGGACATTCCACAATTATGTGTTTCAAAGTTTCCTTTGTGTCTAGTTCACAACAAAATCTACACTGGATGTCTTTTGAATCAATAAGTTTCCTTCTAACAAGAATATCCTGTGTTTGATACAGGTTAAATAGTCGGCGTTGTATTACAGATGTAAGTTGTGGAGATGGAGCCCTACACAAATATGGTTCCACAACTTTACGTTTTTTTTAAAACAAATCCATGAGCCTTACAGTCCTTATATGTGAGACATTGAGTTCTAGTCTTTATCCAGTCTGTCTCATAAATCTTAGTCTTTTCTCGATCTGTATCAATTGTCACATCGGCCTCCACCAACACTTTGAATATGCATGTGGTCCAAGTTCGAACAAACATATGGGAAGACGATAGCATATAGTCAGCCAGGCGTGCTAAGATGGTATAATTTTGATTGACACTAGGCATTTACAAAATAGAGCACATAGATGCCACTTGTAGATAGACACTAGTGAGGAAAGACCAAGCTCATGTCGCAGCCATGGCCAGGAATGCATACGGGAAGATGGAGGACACTCCAAAATGTTGCCTCTAATTTGTTCAGGAACGACGGCGAAATAATATTCTTGGTCTCTAATCCATAGAGAATTATTGGTATCACCTTTTGGCGCCAGTATGTCACTGCTGGGCAAATGGAAAATTTGCCATATTTATGTAAGATAAATCGTGTCTGCGAAATGGCTAAGTTAAGGTTATGAGTGAGCATGTTTAACTGTGAGTCAACATGTAGTGAACCATCAAATAAAAGACAAGATAGAGATAGGTTAGAACAATTTCAACACTCACATTCTTGACTTTCCAATCCATTTTTGCTCTAGGGTTTAACCTTTGTGCAAAGATCACAATTTGTATTTTCGTTAGATTAATGATCAACTCATTATTCTCTAGATAGGTACTTAAGGCTGACAAAAGAAGCTGTAGACCTATGGGTTTTTTTGAAACTAAAACTAGACCATCAGCATACCACAATGCTTTGACAACCATACATTTGATCTTTGGAGAGTCTGAACAAATCTGGACGAAAGCATGTATCACGTTGTGTATGAAGAAATTAAAGAGGGCCAAAGCAAGGATACAACCTTGCTTCAACCCTCTATATGTTGCAATTGCCGCAGACAACAGACCCATCATGGATAGCCTAACCTTGATAGAGGTGTCTGAATGTAAGGCGAGAATAATGTCACTCAAGGTGACTGGACATCTGGCATTCAGCAATTTCGACATCAGTTTAGCTCTTGAAACTGAGTCGAAGGCTGAGTGCAGATCGACAAAAGCAAAACATAATGCTTGTTTGGATTTTTGTGCATGACCTTTTAAAGCATTCAGAGTAAGAAGGTTCACTGCTGTGCCGAGACCGCCAACAAATCCTATTTGATTGGGATCACGTTGTTCGCATGAGCACGTCCATTGACTAAAATCTCTCAGGACTAGCCTTGAGAAGATTTTCCCCGGAACGTCAAGTAACGCGATAAGGCGATAGCTTGTTGGTACACCACTGTCGCCTTTTTTAAAAATTGACACAATCAAGGAGGATCGCCATGAATTCTGTAGTTTTTTAGACTGTAATATGTGCTGAAAAAGATTGTTAAGGATGCAAGCCCACTTTTTTGGATTCTCCTTAAACATAAAGTTAGACAAACCATCAGGCCCTACAGCACGAGAAGCTAAGGATTTATGTATGAGTTCCTCAATTAATTTCTCTGAACAATCTAAAACCCACCTCGTCGTGGCTTGTGTCTGATACTTATACTTAGCATAGCTTTCATCTGCGTGTAAGTGTGCAAAGTGAGCAAGCCATTGGGCTTCTGAGACTCCATTTAGTTGGGCGCTTGGTAGTGTTTGATTTGATGTGCTGCCAAGCAGGGCCCAAACCTGCGCCGCATTTTTATTCTGAATTGCACTCATGAAAGCCTTTTCTCCATTTATATCAAATATCTTTTTTAACTCTATGGCCAATGAAAGTGAGCGTCCCCCCAATAAGGCATTTAAAACTCCCCAGTGAGAGTCCATAATGGACACACCCCGAATGGGAATAAGACCAAGACCAAGTGATTGTGAAGTCAAAAAGAAAAGGTTCATGTAAACCAATATAGAGCGAGCAGAGAACTCTGCAAACTCTGAGAGCACTCTGCCGGACAATAGAAAGACATTCATATTTATTACAAAATAACGTCATTAGTGAGGTAAGCTATAGGGGGCACATAGTCATGGGTATTGGGTGGTGAAGACTAGACACTATAGATACTATGTAATGTGTAAGGGCGGTGCTCCAGGATTGGCAGAGATCCACGTGGTGCCAGTGCGGGTTGCTTGGGTCAGCTGGGCTCATCTGGGTGGAGCGCTGGGTCCGAGGAAGTCCGAGCTGTTACAATTTATGCTACACAACAGTTGCCCTTGTGGCCACACATACTTTGACCACCGTCTATCTAAGTTAACAGATGAGAGAAATACTCTTAAATGTTTGACCTGAACAATAAAAGTGAGAACACACGAGTCTAAGTGGCAGAATTACTCATAAGATGATGGTGTCAAATACATCAATCATTCTGTTAGATCTCCTAAGGCAATCATTTATTGTTTGTTTGTGTGAGAAGAATATATTGCCACACAAGGGGCCAGGGGCGAGCTGGGGTGGTACACTTCAGGAGGGGCATGTACTCGTACTTCAAAAAGCATTAAGATGAGGGGCTTACTGCCCATATTTCATTAACCAGAGTCTGGGGGTGCCAGGCAGATTCATGGTAGCATCGTGAGTTAAGGGGGCTGAGTGGAGGGTGCATGCTTGGTGCAGGCTCATCGAAAGGGATGAGAGGTTACAGTTGTAGCATCACAACATTCACAGTGCTAAGGCTTCGAATCCTGGCCCGGCCAGAGGGGGAGGGTAGGTGGGGGCTGTGCACGAGGTGGTACCTGAGAGGGGTGAGGGGAGAAACAGCCCCGTAGCATTTGGGCCATACATTCACTATGTTGTGAGGGGCGGGCACACATAGAGCTTACATTCAAATGAAGTAGAAATAGGTTAGTGTGTGCATTGGTACAGTGAAAAGTATGGACCGTTCTGCTTATAATATGGCATGCATAATTCAATGCTCAGAGGTTAAACTAATGCTACAAAGGACACTATTATATAGTCGGCACCCATTACATTAAAACCATACATATTGCAACACTTAATGGAATACCTTTGAAATCATACATTGCTTTGTGTATTGCTCAACAACAGTAATCCTTGATTAGTAATGAAAGGCTTGAACATACACTTCATGGTTTTGTGTGCGATCTGGGATGGGTGAGGGTCATTTTATTTCAATATGTACAATCCATCTCATGGACTCGAAGC
Organism: Ambystoma mexicanum; assembly: GCF_040938575.1. NCBI lineage: Eukaryota > Metazoa > Chordata > Amphibia > Caudata > Ambystomatidae > Ambystoma > Ambystoma mexicanum. The sequence goes on from NC_090922.1 coordinate 1,169,293,951, forward strand.
AAATTTATCGTCCCTTCAGATGGCTTAGCTGCATGGGTGAAACAGGGTGGCACACTGGCTTAGCATACATGTCTGGCACTTCAAACGGGGAACATGGTTGGGGGTTATCCACAGCATATGTCATGAATGTGGGGTCTGAAAGAGGACAGGACAGGTTTTATGGAGGTAGCTTGTTTTTCTCAAATCCCAGCTTCAGCCCGGTCATCTGCAGGTCAATGATGGACTGCGAAAGGTGAAAGATACAGTGTTTGTCATGTAACTAGTACGCACCTAGTCTCCCATGAGAACAGAACTGCAGCAGGGACGCTGAGGGGAAGAGGGCGAGGGAAGCGCCAGGCTCGCGGTGCATGGTCAACAGGGGAGAGTTGCAGCCCTGCGGGCCGCTTGTGCCTGTGAGGCCTAATTAGTTTTGTCTCATGAAGGATTCTGAGTGTGTCATAAAATGGAGTCTGGTAGCATCCTAACAGATGAGCATTGCAGCCACATGTGTCGGCCCTCAGTCATCCTGCATCCCTGGCCACAGGTGCACGGGTGGCTGCTGGACGAGTCATAGTCTGAATGCTTGGCAAGAATGGAGGGGAGGGGGGCCATGAAGACCTTTCCTCCCATACACCAAGGAGGGGAGTGGCCCCATGGCATAGGGTGAATCTGTTGATAATGCTGGCGATTCACATTTTGTATCTGATGTTGAAATGTTAAAAACTACTAACGTGCTTTGCGTGGGGAGAGGGTCCATGTGATTTGTGTCTGAACACCCCCTCTTTTTTTCGCAATACAAAATAAACTGAAAAATGCTTCCAAGGAGAATGAGCTGAAGACTTTGCTAAACTTTGATACAACGTCAGCAACATCTGACCTATCACAAGCCATTGATTTACTTCAGAACTCCTCAGTTGTTTTACAGCAGATGCACTAAGATCAATCTACTAATTTCCTTGCAACACAAGATTCATGTGAAATTGCTCAGCTATCAGAATTTGCCTCCACACAGTTTGTCTGAGATAAGGTTGTTTCACCATCTTCAGCACCGCCTTCACCATCGAAGACTCAAACAAAGGCAGTTACGAAACAGGAGTCCACTGGGAGGAAGGTGGCACAAAAACATAAGAATATATTGCCATGTTTGTGGATAAATAAATACAAGAATATAAGCATTTAAAAACTTTACAATACTTAATATAGGACTTTTATGAAATGTTACCATTCAAGACACCATGACTGAATACAAAATATGACCAATGCAAAGTCTAATGATACTTCGGTGATATCCCGAAGGTAATCTGCATCCCAGGACTGTAGCCTAGAGGAGCAAATGTGTTATATGAAAAAAGAACACTGTATAAATGTTGCTTCAGCACCGTTCGTCCCTGATTATCATGCCAATGACTACAATGTGTTTCTTAGTGGGGAAATGTGTAACCTCCATTGCATTTCAAACTGAGAAGGACAGATCTGTTTCAAATGTCGAGGGTTTCTATGGCAAATTTGCCTTCCACCAGCGGTCTCGATGCAAGCATGGTTGAAAGGCATCTTTTGGATGAGACTATGAACAAAGCTCATCGTATTACTGAGGCTCCAAATATAAATGTCCGTGTGTGGAAAGGAGTGTCCTCTACAGCAGTACAAACTGAGAAGATTATTTGTGCCACAAATACTGGTGTTTCATGGTGAATATGCCTATCAGCAGCAGTTTCTGTGCTGGTGTGGCTGAAAGGCGTTCCTTGGACGAGACCCAACAGATGTATAACAATCTGGCAATGCGGGGCACCAGTCAGAATGACAAGAACACTCCTAGTAGGGTATTGCCCTTGAATTCCCATCAAAAGAGTGATAGTCGCTTATCAGTGATTAGTTCCCTTGAGAAATCCTGCACAAATAGGCTCCTGGAGAGAGCTTGTTTAGAGAGGACTGCCAACTGGTGCTAAACAGATCTAATATTTTGGCTCTCTTCTCAAAAGTTCCAAATTTGCGTGCAATATTGACCAAATACATTGATAGAGTCAATGTTCTCAATGAGAAACGCACAGACATGTTTGTCATAGATATCGCCTCAAAAATACATTTTGACTCTATTCTCAGGAAGTCATTTGCCCTTAGGCAAATGGACTTTGAAATAACAGTATTTAACCATGGGGACCTACATTCTGCAGCAACAAGCCCAAGAAACGTGGTTGCTACTTTAATGAAAGATATAATTATCTCAGTTCTACAGGGGGTAATGGATCCATAGATGTGCAGTGTGTTTGTCTCAATGGTCCTGGTCACGACAAATTTCAAGATTGGTCATGGAAACCCGGTTCTCTGCAAAACAAGTCAATAGTACCTTTACACCTTGATCACAATCGGTTCCCTGGACCTCTTGTCATGGACTTCTTGGGGGCATTCATATTTATTTCTGAATGTTGATTTGTGTTCTTTCCTCAGGGGATTCAAGTATATTAATGCAGAAATTCTGGCTGCTTGACTCCTGTATTTTATGGGTACACAGAATTTATTCCATCAGCCCTGAAGGGGGGCGGGTGGTAGACCGGCAGGTGGTCTACTGTTGATCATTACATCTTGCCCCCAGTTCTCAGATATTAGTACGTTGTATATCCGACATGGAGGCCTGGCCGATGAATTAACCACCAGTACTTTATCCCAAAAAAAAGGCCTTATTTCTGCATATGTAATGGCACGCTGGTGTATGCTTATTAAGTGTATTTCTGGATGATTTAGCAAATTCTATTACTGATTGAGTTGGAAAAATGGTGAAGAGTGTTGTATTAGTGGCCGGAAATTTGAACTCTACCTGTCCCTTGTTGGATGACATCATCAACAACTTGGAGTTTTTCCCTGCACAGGATAGGCGATCCAACAAGGGTCTCTTGTGATTGTCCCATTTGGCAGGGTTGGACTCCAAATTGTACATGGGACTATAGAAGGTGACATCCCGGGTCAACCCACTTGGCAGAGAGGAAACGTTCCCCAGTGTTAGACTACATTTCTGTTGATTCTCTCTTACATACTCTTTGTAAACAGTTTATTGTAGTCTACACTGGATACAGTGACCATAACATGCCGGTAGGGGTTTTTGATCTATCTTTAATTGAGGGACCGAGGGGAACTCCTGAAACCTGGAAATAATAGAATTATTTAGCACTCCAGGATAGTACAGAATTTTAATAAGAAGATGATATTAAGGAAACTTCATACACCTGGAACTTTTATTTTAGATAACTTTTAACATTGCATTCATTTTAGTATGAAGGACGGGTCATTTAAGAACAAGCGGCCAAACTCAAGTAAGGGGAAACCTGTGAAATGTACACATACATTTGACCCTTCCGTTGCAACCAAAAAAAGGGCCATCCCATATAAAAGATGTTAGAAAGAGCAAATTACCAGTGGTTGATGCCATAACTAAGAAGTTATTAAGATTAGACTTCGATATAAAAAGTGGAGTAAATGACATAGGGCTCGCATCCTGCAGCAATATGCATAAATTATGTTGAACATTTGATAAAATAATTATTCAAGACGTTTTTGGAGTGCTATCAATTCCCTTAGTAGTGACCAATCAGAAAAACAAATAAATATGGTAGTTGAGGGTGTGAGGGTCCACCATTTTGAAGAACTTTATTAACTCCAGAATGAGAACTCCCCTTTTTTTGACATGTTAGAGTTAACATATGGTGAAGTAAAGGGTATTCCTTTTGATGAGGGAATGGTGCAAGATCTCACTGTGTGATGAAGTAATATGCAGGTGCCTGGCCCCAACATACTCTCTAACAGGTTGTTTAAGGGTGATGCAGGAGTTTGAGCAAATATAACCATTCTCTTTTGGGAAGTGGTTGTTAAAGGGCAATTCCCCAATTCTTGGTGGACCTCCTACATTATTGATGTGTATAACAGGAGCTCGAAATCGGATCTGAAAAACTACAGTTCCATCACCACTCTTGATGCGGACAGAAAGGTTTTTGCATCAAATTTGTTATCACATTTGGAGAGTTGGCCAATAAAAGTGGATGGATTCTAAAAACCATAGAAAGGATGTAGGAAGGGGTATGGCACTAATCTGAATGGCTTTGTCTTGAGGTGTCTGTAGGTTGGACACAGAACTATGAAGGTATATATGTGGGGTCAATTGACCTATCAACTGGATTTGACTTGGTCAATCACAGACACATCGGGACAAAGCCAAGTAAGTGGGGAATTCCTGTGGGTCTTCTTAAATTGATTGTTGGATTACATGACCACTCCAACATCCAAGTAAGGCTTGACCAGGAAGGTTCTCTTTCTGGGATGTTATCCACAGGAAAGGGCCTGAGGCAGGGGCACCTCATTCTATATGTGTCTTATGTGGATGAATCAATCAATCATTCTTCATGGGTGCCTCCAAAGTTGGGCCCTCACAGGTTCATTTGGCTTTCATATGCCTTTATTTCTTGCTGTTTGAACAAACCCTGATAGGATTACAGCAGTTGATTACTGCATTTGATCAGTATGCATGAGTCGATTCATTGGTCACCAACCCTAAAAAACCAAAGGTGTAGCAAATTACCTCAAGTAGTAAGTCGGCTTCTTTTACTTGGAAGTTGAATCAAGATACCTTGGAAAGAATAGATCATCTGAAATAATTAGGCTATCCAGTATCAGGTCAACCAAGGAAAAAGTCCATTGAGGACCATCTTTTTTGCAAGCTCCTTGGGAAGTTGGAATGAACCATCTGGCGCAAGGTCCTGTGTATTCCTAACACAGTTCCATCATCAGTGATTAGATATGAGATGGGATTGAACTCCATCAGTGTTCTTGGTAAATGGAAGTGTTTGCCATTATACCATACATTTCAGCTTCCATTAGTTAACTCTTTATATGAGGATATTGGTGTATTGTTGCATTTAGATAAAGAGGCAGTGCTACATTCTTTTTTGCTTTTTTTTGAGAAAATTTATGACTGATTCTAATCTCTCCCGTGTAGAATTGCTTGACAATCCGGGGAAATTAAACAAAGCCTCTACATCAGTATGATTGGTGCTGCACTGTGGATGAATCCAAAGTTTTAAATTATTAAATCATCTGAAGCATGAGCACATGTCTTGGTATTCTTCCACCATATTTAACACTATTTCCTAATCAATCTGTACATATGTAGTAGTGAGGGTGAAAATGTGTGGTTAAAATGCCTTGATGGTCATTTGACTTTAGTGGTGTTGGCAGTTATTGGATTTCTTAACAGTCTAAAACTTGGTGCTAATCTTGAAGGAATTCATGTGTTGCATAGGAATACTGTATGCATTGTACTATTTTAGGAACAGTATTTTTCTTCTATTTTGTACAGTATGTTTTCCACTTATCTTGTGATATGAATTTGGTTATTTATATAAACAAATGTTACAGGTATTGTACCTATAGTGTTAAGGTTGAACTTGTTGTAACCAAAATAAAATAAACAAACAAAAAAAAGAATTCCAAAGGGAACGTTTTGCAAGGGACCAAGGCTCAGTTCCAGACAGCAAATGCTGCCTAAACAGACAGGGAAAGAATGCAGCATGTTTGTGAAGGCCACAATGAGGGGATAGGAGTAGTTCTCAGGCAGCCACAATGTGAAATTGGCTGAATAATATGGAGAAATTAGCAGAAATGAGTGTCCAGGAGCAGTGCTCAGCAGTGAACGGGTCATATTTCTTTCTAAAAGGCCATTAATTGCAGGGATGTTACTAGAAGATGGTGCACCAGGATTGGCAGCATGTATCGAGATAAGGAGCTACATAGTAAGGAGGTGCACACAGTGGAAATGGGGAATGAATAGAGGAGGTGTGTACCATGATGGTTTGCGGTTTGGTTCATTGGTGCATCTCGGTGGGACATTGCAGCCCAGTTGTCTGAAGTAGCAAGGTACAATTATAATAAAGCCCTTTATCAAACTGTTTCCTTGAGATCGGATTGGTGCCTTTTTTGCTGACCGTGGGGGGCAGAGATGGTGAGATCATGTTGGGTGGTTGGTGTTCTTTTTTGTGTCAAAATGGTAACTGCCCTAGTTTGTTTTTAAAAATGTATAGGGTTTTTTAAGTGACTGGTGATGACCAGCCAATGATAATTTAGGATTATGTTTTTCTTAAATTTGTTTGCAATATGCTAATATTTTGTTTGTGGCTATAACATTTTCAGTCCCGATGTGCGCATGTGAAGTTAGCTATGTCCAGTTCATCTTCCGACACATGATTTACAAATACATTTTGCGTTTCCCGTGTTGTCCTACAAGTGGTGCGCTCCTCTTTCAGTTCTGTGGATTAATTTTTTCATACTTTTGGACCTGTTGTGGGAGTGCCCCTAGGTCAATATTTGGAGGTCCCAGTGAGATTCCAGAACCTGAAGGACTGGGGGATCTCTGTCACACACCAGGGGGAGGTGGAGCTAGCCTATAGAGACCACAGCGACAAACAAGCAGCTATCACAGATGTCTGGTGCAGGCATTCAGGACAGGTCTAGCTTTCAGCTGTTGAGGGAGTTAGAAGACCGAAAAACACATGAGTGCACCCTTGCATGAAATTGCAAGGCACGTCATGGAATTTAGTCTTGTTGATGTTTCCTTATTTTCATTAATTATTGATTGGTGCAATTATTACAGGCATCTCTCTGTAGTAGGGGAAAGGCTGCTTCGTGTACTAGTGAATGCGGATTGGACAAGGGATCTCACCAAAGGTGGACAAAGATGGCACAGTGCAGTGTTGTATGAGGGTTTGAAGAAGGGATCTTCTCCTCTGGCTGAAAAGATGACATCATAAGTAGAATAAAAGTTACATATTGATGTGAAGTAATTTGCACAGAAGGGACTTTTTGCTTTGTAGAGGATGTGAAGAAGTAATTGTGGTATTTAGAAGTGTGAAACTTGGATGTGTATTGTTGTGGATAGGGGTGTGATTAAAATATGTAGTGCTAGAGGAAAGGTATTTTGGTTGTGTTGAAGGCAATATTGGGTGAGGTATTTGGTTTTGGTTGGATTGGTTGTGTTTTTGGGTGTATTTTTGTTTAGTGAAGCATGAGTGATTGAATTATGATGGGATGTGTGTTTGTGTGCGTGTGTGAGGAGTGTGTAATAGTATGTGTTGTGTGGATTTGAAGAAGAGAGGGGTGATGGGTGTGGTCTGTGTTGAATACATTTAGGGGAGTAAGCGGAAATAACTGGTTGACGATTAGCATTGTGAATTGGGTGTTTCAAATTGGTTTTGGGGTTTAAAATGTATATTTGAATTCTGTTGCATTTGATATTGGGGGACACACAGAGGGTAGAGGTATCAGGCACAGCTGGCGCAGTGTCTAAAAGGGACAGGGGTGGACATACATCAACACTATGCTGTCTCCATTTGAGCTCATGTGCAAGGCACCCCCACAGCACCGGGACAAGATACTGAAATATCATTTTTTAGTGGGTACGAGACACAGCAAGGAAACTTTTCACACAATGGCTCAGGGAGGGTACACTCCACGAGACATTTTAGGGCAAATGCACGCATACCTGCAATCGAAACATAAACAGCAAAAATTGAAGAACAAGGAAAGCATTTGTATGATGAGGAGGAGGGAGTACCCAGTGATAAGGAGGGCAATAAAAAGGAGCGTGTTAGAACCCCTGACCAGGCTGGCACTGCCCCACAGCACATAGATCGGTTGCAACAGTACTGAAAGCCCATCCCTGACTGGGGTTCTTCTAAAGCCTGCCACAGATTACACCAATCCCCAATAGGCCACCAACAGACAAAGAGATGATGTTAAAGTACTACAACACATAGCAGAAGTATGTCAAAAGACACTGCTAGTATAACATTGGTTATAGAGATAGGGAAGGACAGATCAATGAGGTGTTGATGGAAGAGGAGGTGGAGCTTGTCTGCGCAGCTAGGGAACAGGAGGAGTGACAGCGATGTATGGCAAAGACCCCGATCAGTGGAGATCAGGACATATCATGTTCAAACTATACAAAAAACATGTTGTCGATAAAAATGTTCATCACATGGGCAATCCGAAACTGACTCAGTTTGCGGGACCAAGGAGTAAGTGGAATGTTAACGTTTCACAACATTGTTATAATAACAAAACAAAAAGGTTACTAAGTCAAATTAAACACATTACATCATTAAAATATACAATTGCATATACATTTCATCCAAAGAAAAAGGAAAAGAGAAAAAGAAAGAGAGAAAGAAGAAAAACAAAAAGAATTAAAAAATAATTTCACATCTGCCCTTAATTCAAATAATTACCTTAGGAGGCTGAGCTTGTCTAAGAAAATAACCAATGCAGAGGTTAGTAAACTTTCCTGGCCAGAAGTAAGATGAGCCCAAAATGATTGGGTCTCTAACCACCAAACCTTATCCACGCACCTAGCAAACCTTTCCAATCTAAGTGAGCAAGTACCTGGGCATTCAATAATAACATGTTGTAGTGTCTCTCTACATACTTCAGTGCATCATTGGCATATATTGTCTCTGTAAATTTCCTTATGCCTGGAGTGAAGAATTTCCCTCGTGGGTATGATGTTCAAACAAAATCAAAGAAAATCTGACCGCCTTTAGCATTAGGAAAAAAAAAACAAGTAACCAGGCAAAAAGCCCAGTGGTTTATAGTCGATTGAATGGGAGGGTGACAATTTTATAGATCTCATTTCTGGGTTCTTGTCTATATCCAATCCTTTTTTAAAAATCTTTTTTTAACAAACTTTGGATTATCCTACAGATCACTTATGTCACAATCACAGGAGATCAGAATATCCTTTGCATAGGCAGTAAGACCTGCTAAGAACTGATTCCCCTCTTTCATAAGCTTTGCATTAAGGTCTTCATAAAGAGAATTAACTTGAGGACAGCTAATGAGTTTGCATTTGGACACTATTTTCCACTCTAAATGATAGCAGAGGAAGAAAAGACAAAGTTCATACCTCACAGATGCCACGGGGAGAGATTGTGGAAGGAAGAGAACACCTCTCCGTAGTATGCCTTCCAGCATCCCCGAATTTATTGTAACAATAGATGGTGGTGCGTCTATGCCATAGGTCAGAATTGGGATGATTTTACTGGGATAGAATTGTAAGAGAAGCTTTTTTTATCGAAAACCTACAATAAGAAGCACACACTTTCTTCATCTTTCTCCCGAGGTTAATCAGCTTCTCTTCGAGAATGCCCTTTATATACTCTCTTGATGGAAAAGATCGGATATTAAACCCCAAATATAAGACATTCTTGCCTTTCGAGGTGACTTTACTGGACATTTTCCATATGAGTAAGATTCCCTAGTTAGAGGGTGTTTAAATGTTACTATTATAGATTTGGCCGGGTTGATCTTTAAATTATTCACCCTTGCATAATCACCCAATACATGCTATAATCTCTGTAGTCCTATGGGGATATAATCCAGTAGCACGATGTTGTCTGCGTACGATACCAAATTCAACCTCTCCTTACCCACCACAGGACTAGTGTTACTCACCAGCCCGAAAGGATGGAGTGATGAGCGAGCCGATGTTCCTTGTTATCAGATCAACGAGCCGAGGTTTTTCCAAACCAAGGCCTCCTCAAATTGAGGAGCTCTTTTCTATGATTCACCCCTCTGCTATGGTATTGAAAACAGACAGAAGAGTAAATTAAATTAAATTGTGGGGAACACGCGCACCACCAGAAACTAAGTTTTAATGAAAGAAAACAACAGGTTAATTGATGGGCAATGGACGTTTACTTCCTTCTTACTGTTCTACCCCGTTGATAATGATCTTATTCCCACTTGATTAAATAAGGCAGGGCTTGGAGGAGTTCGGATGTCCTATAGTGACCATTGATAACCAGTAGTAATCCCTTACACTAGGAAGCGGTGTATGGTTTAAGCAAGCAGAAAGAATACAATCTTGAAGAGGGACTTCAGAAGAGAAAAAGAGCAACTGGAAGGTGTGTACTGGTTTAGGTAAGAACAACAGGAGAAAATAACAAACGGGGAAGCTAGTCCAGTATGTACCCAGACGGCACAAGAGTTGCACTAGAGCCGTGTTGGTGCACAGTAACTGCAGAGCATCTCTCAGTGCACTTACTCCTGATAGGCAGTCCAGTTGAAGAATTCAGGGGGTGAAAGTCTCTTTGTGGAGTCCAAAGGTGAGTTCAGTTGAAGGTAGCCACAAACAGAACGAGTGCTTGATGCAGGAATGGAAAATGTCCAAAGGTAGTTGATGGCAAGGACCGGTGTGTCAAGGTGTGCAACAACGCAAGGTTTGTGAACCCCCACACAAGAAAGGAATGAAGGAGTCCGTGTAACACTACAAACAGAAGCAGCCTATGTCGGGAAGATGCAGCATTTAAGTATGTATCCTGGGGCGGAGATTGTTAAGGCGAGAAGCGGCCGGTGTCATGTGATGCATCGTCTGAGAGGAAACCATGGTACCGGCTTTCCATGCACGGAAGGACGCCATGATTCATTTCCATGGCAATGGCCACCGCTGCAGGAACCAGGCAGCCAGTCGATGATGTACACCATGAGCATCCAAGGAAAGGTGTGACATTGAGGGATTCAAATGGGAGCAGGATGCCACAGGACCTTGAACCGTAACAGCTAGAGAGTCCTGTCCCTTGTAAGTTAGTAGCCAAATCCGCTCGGTATAAGTAAAGGAGGCATGGGGCCACCATACAACCCTGTCTCACTCCCTTATGGGTCCGAATTCAAAGGATACATTTCCTCTGGCATCTAGCCTTATCCTCAGAGTGGAATTGTTGTGCCACTCAATTATAATGGGTAAAAGTGACTCTAGGATACCTCACTGCCTCAGTTTCCCCCGAAGTCGTTCTCTATTTACAGTATTGAAAGCCTGAGACAAGTTGACCCAGACCCCGAACAGAGGGGGACCATTCTTCACAAAGCTCTTGCTTGATGTTGTGCTGAGGACAAGGCCATTCAATGTTGTTGATAGACCCCTCCTAAAACCAATTAGAATTTTAGGAAGTATGTCATAGGTTTTTATCCAAGTCTCAAAGTTCTTGAACACCAGGTTTGCAAACATATTGCTGTTAGCACCTAGAAGGGAGATCGGACAGTAATTGATGGGATCCGCCTGATCGCCCGTCTTATATGTAGGTATGACGATGGCCTCCCTTCATGAGTCCAGTAAAGTTTTAGTATTAATGATCTCCATGAAGAGATTAAAGAGAAGGTTTGAACACAAGATGTCATTAGATTTATGATCCTCACTAAGATTTAACCCCCACCTGCTCCTGGTTATGGGAATTTGAAGAGAAGGAAGAGAAGGATGACAGACCATGGGCCGAAAGACTTAGGAGATGACACACCGTCAAAGCTATAGTGATGGCTAAAGGGGATGGAGACATGGGGGAAAATAATCAGCTGGTGTCAGTGAGCATAAACTGCAAGACATTCTCATTTGTGGCCGACACAGGGGCTACCAAAACTTGCATTAGAGAAGGAAAATTCAATTTGCCAGACAGGATAGTGGGCATGCAGGGATTCTCTGGGGATTCTGTAATTGTTCTTTTCACCAAAGACCTACTGCTTACAATTGGCACTCAGGAAATAGTTGCACCCCTATTGTGCTCCAAAGATACACCAATTCAAACTATTCGGCAGAGAAACTTGCTAATTTTTCCGGCGCCCGTGAATGGGCAATTACTGGGTCATTACAGCCCTGCCAGACCCGGTAATTGCCTATTTGTGGGCGCTGGAATGGAATGCTCCCCATTCCCATTGAGCCTTGTAGGGCTCAATAGGAATGGGGAGGTAGGATGCACCGGCACCATTCATAATGGTGCCGGTGCATTCGACATGCTCTGCTCGCGGGTGCCATTACGGCCACCAGGACAGACCTGGCGACTGTAATGGCACCCGCAAGCAGAACACGTAGTCTGCCAGTCCAGGAACTATGGTACCGGAAAGCTTACCGGTACCGTAATTCCTGTACCGGCAAACTTGTAATGACTCCCATTAGGAGCAAATTGAACGTGACCATTTTGTTTGCTGACACAAGTATAGTGTGTTCCACTCCTGGGGTGTACTACAACCAAGCAGGCACAGTGCTTCAACCACTCTGCCCCCACAGTAAACTGTGAGGGGTCTCAATATACCCCCAGTTATTCCACTATGGGGTATAGGAGATTTTAGGATGGGTACCTAGGATGGGTACCTAGGATAAAAAAAACACACCTTACGATTACCGCAAGAGTTTTTGTTCAGACCACCAGCAAGGAAGTAGGACCAGGAACTGTCGTCACTTTACATGTAGATGTGGTAATAACACAAAAGGACAAGTTGATTGTACAGGGAGTAGATGAGGATGGTATTGAATTGTGTACTGTCCTGTGTGGTGGCCCCACCCTCACTTGACTGATGAACAACATTTGGACGATGACAAGGAAATAGGAGAGATCGTATGTGAGATAAGTATACATGATTGTACAGTATAACAAGATTCTGCAACAGCTACTCCTTACAAGGGTCGATATTGGCACACTTTAAGGAGGACTTGCAGAAGATGCCCACAGAGATTTGGACCAGTGGGCCCAATGACAGCTGTGGAAAGGAAAGGGGTCCTTGGGGGCCACTTCATGCGTAACAATGGGCTCCTGTGCTAGGGGCCACCGGTTGGGGTAAGGACTACTCACTGGTCCCCGACGCAGGCAGACCCAGACTTCGCCAGTACAGTCCACTTCGCTGGCAGGTTTGAATGCGACAATCAGGACGTCTCGACACTGTGTAGTTTCCGCGGTACAGCGGGGATTCCCAAATGGGACACAGGCAATTTCTCCACTCTGAGTGGAGGAATCAGCCCAACTCCATTGCAGCAGGCTTCAGGGTCAAGGGGGTCACAAGTACAGCGAACTTGCACAGGTCGTTGCCACAGCGGATCAACACGGTAACCGCGTTTACTCCGGACCGGGCAAACTCGTCTCACTTCAGACCTGGGAATGTCAAGAATACGAAATTCGGTGTGAGGGTGCGGTGGACAGAGAGCAAGCAGTATACCAAGTTTCAATGGCTTCCTCAAAACCACGGCGGTAAGAGCGCAATCATCCCACGTAAGCTTGTCAGCCCACTGGTTGGCCCAGGGACACTTCCAAAGAGGCTTACTTGCAGGGTTTGATGAAGGTGCCGAGAGTAGTTTGTCCCACTATTCGAATGGGTCGAAGCGTCTTCGCAGACCTTCTAGGACAATCAGATGCAGAGGGGTCTCGCCGGACGACAGCGGGCTCAGGGTGCCAAACCTTCCAACGGGTCACCAGCGGTTACTCGACTCGGCTTCTTGTTGCAGGATACTTGGCTCCTTATCCTTTGTTCATGTGAACTCAGGAGATCGACATGGTAGTGGTGTTCTCGGCCTCCTTTTATCCAAACTTCCCTTCGTGCCAAAAATGGAGAGGACCCATTGGGAGATCTGCTCACAAACACTCACTCCATACGTGGACCAATCACAGACCACAGTGGTCCCAGGTATTCAGGGCCCTCCAGACTCTCTGGCACCCAGGATGTGTATTGGGAACAGACATCCCAGCCCACATCCTGGAGGCACACACACAAGGCATGCAGAAGCCCACAAAAGCTTTGGGTTTTGCGGGAAAGTGCATGCCAAATAAGGACTGACCCGGGTCGGCTCGACCTGTGGAAGTTGAAGGAGCAAGATGGCCAAAGGACAGGACAAAGCACCTCGTGGCATGGCCATTTTGTAGCCAGGCCGCCTATTCGTGCCAAACGCGGTAAGTGCGGGTAACATGGCAAGAAAGGGTTAAAAACATAAGAAAACGATAGCTGCCACCAGTCCTGTCTGTGACACATCTGCACAGTTCATAAAAAGTCCAGCGAGAGTTTTTAGGGCCTTTGGAATGACTAGGGACCCAAGGGTACGGTAAAGTAAGTTAAATTGCAGTCTTGTTACATGTTGCACAAAAGATGCAACATGAGGAAAGGACTAAGGGAAACAAAGTCTCCCAGTAATGTCAGTTTCCCCATAAGAAGTGAGCGAAAGCCCAGAGGAGTGTGGCTGAGGGCTGCGCTTCTCTGGCAAAGGTTAGATCAGGGATGTAAAACATCAGCAAAAAGTTTGGGGGTTGACACATGGAGGGAAAATTACATTCAAATATGGAATCTTTCCTAACACTCGCCCTTCCCAGACGAAGGACAGGGAGAACTAATCCACCAATAGATGAGTTTCTTGTTCAGGTTGGTTAAACATTCTGGACAACCCATCAGCATTGCTATGTTGGACACCTAGTCTATGCTCAATAGTGAAGTCAAAGCCTTGCAGATTTATGGACCACCTAAGCAACTTTGGATTCTCTCTCTTCATGTTCATTAGCCAATTTAAGGACTTATGGTCAGTTTGCACAGTGAAGTGGGTCCATAGAGGCAGGTCCCCAGCTTCTGTAGGGCCCACACAACAGAGAAACGTTCTTTCTCTACTGTGGACCATCTGAGCTCTCTGTCCTTAAGCTGGCGACTAATGAAGCCAATAGGGTGTTCCTTACCCTTCTCATCTACTTGTGATAGTACAGCTCCTATACCAGTGTCAGAGGCATCTGTCTGCACAATAAAAGGTCTTTGGTAATCAGGGTGTCAGGATTAGTCAGGCGAGTACAAAGGCAGCAAATACGGCAAGGGAAATGTGCACTAAATCACACAGTGAATAGCTTCGAATTAAACTACGTGCACACAGGAACAACGACTCGTGTATGCTAGAACCCAGGAGTGCAAATAGAGTGTGACAACAAAACCAATATATGAAAAGGGATGTGGGGTAAGCACCTGACCGCGAGGAAAGTCGGCAAGCGCCTTACCCCCAATTGCTGTTACAGGTACTGACAGCGCTAAACCCACGTGGAGGGCAAGCAATGACAGGATCTGTGAACTAACACTCTTGATGGTATTAAATAAGGGAACTAAAGAACAGTACTCACGAGGACGAGATAAACCTCTTGAATGTCAGCAAGCCCACGAACCCTGTTGATGAAACTGGGACCCAGAAAGGCTATAACAGCAATGGGAGGAAAACTAAATACCTAAATTGGAATAGTGATTACAAATTAGTGAGGAAAACATAAGCATTCACACAGGAGCTAGCTACAACAGCACACCACACCTAATAATCAAATGGGAAATAAATGCAGAAGTGCAATGGAAAACATGGAATGGATCCCAATAGAAAGTAAGGATCAGGAGCAGGGAAAAACGAAATAACCAAGGCAAACTTCCCCCTACCCCTCCAAGGAAAAGACAGGAAGCTAATCTAAGAGGAAGGCTAAGGCATACGGGTTTACAGCAACAAAGGACAAAGTCAAAGAAATATAGAACACAGACAAACTGGGCTGCATCTAAAAGGGGAAAGCACTGAGAAATGCTGCCTGCAAACAGAGGAAGACAAAAAGGGAATCAAGGGAGCAGAAATCAATTTAGCGCATGAATCCGAAATCCAGGGCGGAGGAACAAGAAAACAGGAACTAGGAACTAGGTACATAAGCTAAGAACAAGGAACAAGGGACTAGTCACAACAGGAAACACTGCAACGATGACCAGCGCTGGACTGAAGTAAACTGAGGCTTTTAAAGCTGCTTAACGAGCACACCCCTCAGGTGTGCCGCCTGCTGCACCTGCAGCCACAGGTGTTGCCTATCCTCCACCCAACCGTGTCCTGCAAGTGAGAAGGTGAAGCAGTGAGCCAGGCATTCTGGGAAGCATAGTCATTTGATCAAAGTAGCATGCTGGCTGCCAAAAACCTGGAATGGATCCGGAACGGAAGTAACTTGAAAAATATGGTTTTAGCGCTCCCAATTCATCACAGCACTGTAGCATTAGGTTCGGAGGAAATGTCCAGTAGGGAATAAACCCCAAAACTTGCCCCCAAGTGGCGGGAACGGGAGCGAAGGGAGCGAATCGTGACAGTATGCCCCCTCTCATGGCCGCCTCCAGGTGACCGTCACCCGCACAAAACCTCTTCCTTCCATGATAGGAGCGCTTTGTCTTTGGAGGTGGCACTGATGGAAACGGTGGCTTCTGGTGAGGAAGAGACTCATGGTTCGAAGAAAGGCATGAAGGACTTGCAGGACCTGAAGCAGAGTTGGAAGGTCCAGGAAGCTCAGTCACTGGGAGTGGACACTTATAAGTCTTTGAGGAGGGAGGCAGGCTGGTGCAACATGCCTTAGACAATGGTAGAAGCCCTGTTAGCCTTTCTGCCGAGAGTGGACATGCGGGAGGTGAGGAAATTGCTGGCTTCAGGAAAGGTTTATGTTCACCCATTAGAGAAGGTGGCGGCTGAGGTAGAGGTTCAGATTTTCTTCTGTCATCCATCTGGGAAAAGACTTGTGGTTGAAAGTGACTAAGGTTTGACTGCACATGTTCTACGCCTTGGAGACCTGGAAGTCCAATGGGTTGTACAAGGCTGGTACTCCTGGTGACAGTCGTGTAGCCACTTTGTTGCACGTGGGATACAACAGCAGGGACGTTTGGCATACTGATAGGAGTGATAGACGCAGTACTTGGTATTTCAGGCACACTCGCAGAAGGAGCAATAACAGACACATTTTGAACTGCAGCAGTCATTCCCTTCCTTTGGCTACTAGCACCCAACTGGTGCTTCTTGGCCGAATTCTGTTGCACAAGTCCTGTAGGTAATACGCCGGTCTGCACCACCCCCTGTGCACACCCAGGTGAGTGGTTCTGACTCATCACTTGGTCCAGCTTGATGACTCTGAAGCGGGAGCTGGCAAAAGTCTCAAACTCTGATGCTGCATATTTAGGAGGCTCTGATGCTAAAGTGAAGCAGTTGGGAGAATCGTCTTGTGGAAAAGGCAGGCATTCTGGTGCTCCTCCTGAAGCAAAAGAAAGGCAGGCTAGACGTTCATCGGCAGTAAATGGTTGGGATTCAGGAGGAATCGCTGGAGCAGAAGAAAATACAGCAGGATCTGATGGTGTAGACAGGTATACCTCTGATATTGGCAGCGAGGCTAAGCAGGATACAGGCGTCTCATGAACTGAAGGCAAATACTCAGTATACTCCGGGACTGAAGACATGCACTTATGATGGACTACCGGAGGCTCTATAGCTGAAGGATGATCTGCAGGATGAGTCACTGTAGCTGAAGACAGGCAGGCCAGAGGAAACCTTGAGGCTGAAGGCATGCAAGCTGGAGCAATCTCGGTTGCTGGATACAAACATGTCCAGGTCTTTGGGACTGGCTCTTGAATAAATGGCAGACATGGCAGCGGTTCATTGGGTGAAGACACGTGTGCCAAAGATGACTGCAGGTCTGTGGGTTGGATCATAGAAGAGTCAATGGTTGTAGGAGGACAGACAGAAGTCTCAGAAGTTGACAGACACATTAGTGGCTCAGGAATGGAGGGCACCTTTATGGCAGTAGACTCCTTGGCACCAGTAACCAAAGACTGAGCTGTACCCTTGCAGTCCCTTTCTTTAGTGGGTGACACAGAGTCTCTTTCTTTGTAGAAGTCAAAATCAACCAGTGGAATCACCATAGTAAAGTCTCTGTTAATCAGGATTTCGTCAATTGTCCATTCCTCTGTCTTAGTTTCTGAAAGAGGCAGATTAACAATCAACAGTTCAGGAATCGCCTGCCGGTTTTTTGGTTCTGTATACTGTGGAATGAGTCCATCAGAACATGAAATCTGTACTGTCTCTGACTGTTTGGATTGATCAGAAATGGCAGAAGATAGAGTGAACCCAGAGGTTTTCCACATCAGCTTGAACATCTACTTCAGTCTCAGCAGCTGTGTCAAGAGCAGGGCCTAAGCCTACTGTAGTGACTGAATCTGTGTATGCCACCATTGTGGATTGTGTTTGGAAATCAGAAGCTTGCATGTGTGCTAGCTCAGAATTATGACAAACTGCTACACAGGAAATTTTAGGTAAAGGAGTGGCTTGTAAATCTTCAGCTAACTGCAATCCCTGACAAACAGCAGAACAATTGTTAGAAACTGTGCCCAGATTAAGCGCTGTGCTAGAAGAAAGACTTTCACTCCCAAAAGATCAGGCGAGTACAAAGGCAGCGAATATGGCAAGGGAAATGTGCACTAAATCACACAGTGAATAGCTTAGAATTAAACTACGTGCACACAGGAACAACGACTCATGTATGCTAGAACCCAGGAGTGCAAATAGAGTGTGACAACAAAACCAATATATGAAAAGGGATGTGGGGTAAGCACCTGACCGCGAGGAAAGTCGGCAAGCGCCTTACCCCCAATTGCTGTTACAGGTACTGACAGCGCTAAACCCACGTGGAGGGCAAGCAATGACAGGATCTGTGAACTAACACTCTTGATGGTATTAAATAAGGGAACTAAAGAACAGTACTCACGAGGACGAGATAAACCTCTTGAATGTCAGCAAGCCCACGAACCCTGTTGATGAAACTGGGACCCAGAAAGGCTATAACAGCAATGGGAGGAAAACTAAATACCTAAGTTGGAATAGTGATTACAAATTAGTGAGGAAAACATAAGCATTCACACAGGAGCTAGCTACAACAGCACACCACACCTAATAATCAAATGGGAAATAAATGCAGAAGTGCAATGGAAAACATGGAATGGATCCCAATAGAAAGTAAGGATCAGGAGCAGGGAAAAACGAAATAACCAAGGCAAACTTCCCCCTACCCCTCCAAGGAAAAGACAGGAAGCTAATCTAAGAGGAAGGCTAAGGCATACAGGTTTACAGCAACAAAGGACAAAGTCAAAGAAATATAGAACACAGACAAACTGGGCTGCATCTAAAAGGGGAAAGCACTGAGAAATGCTGCCTGCAAACAGAGGAAGACAAAAAGGGAATCAAGGGAGCAGAAATCAATTTAGCGCATGAATCCGAAATCCAGGGCGGAGGAACAAGAAAACAGGAACTAGGAACTAGGTACATAAGCTAAGAACAAGGAACAAGGGACTAGTCACAACAGGAAACACTGCACCGATGACCATCGCTGGACTGAAGTAAACTGAGGCTTTTAAAGCTGCTTAACGAGCACACCCCTCAGGTGTGCCGCCTGCTGCACCTGCAGCCACAGGTGTTGCCTATCCTCCACCCAACCGTGTCCTGCAAGTGAGAAGGTGAAGCAGTGAGCCAGGCATTCTGGGAAGCATAGTCATTTGATCAAAGTAGCATGCTGGCTGCCAAAAACCTGGAATGGATCCGGAACGGAAGTAACTTGAAAAATATGGTTTTAGCGCTCCCAATTCATCACAGCACTGTAGCATTAGGTTCGGAGGAAATGTCCAGTAGGGAATAAACCCCAAAACTTGCCCCCAAGTGGCGGGAACGGGAGCGAAGGGAGCGAATCGTGACACAGGGGCCCTGAGCACAGGGGCCTGGCACAAGGAGTCTTTTAAGCCATTGAAGGCCTTCTCACACTCTTCAGTCCAAGTTACCTTCTTTGGTTTCTTCGGAGTTGTGTGAGCAGTCAGAGGGGCTGCCATGAAATTTCTGTAATACCCAGTGAGTCCTAAGAAGGCTCTCACTTAGGTCTGTGTAGTGGGGGTAGGCCAGTCTTGTACTGCTTGTACTTTACTGGGTAGAGGCTGTATCCTCCCTCCACCTACTTCATGTCCAAGGTAGACCACTGATCCTTGTCCAATCTGGCACTTACTGGCCTTTATGGTCAAGTAGGACTTCTGAAGGGCCTGTAACACCATCCCAAGGTGTTTCACACGGTCTTCCCAGGTGGCACTGAAAACTGCTATATCATCCAGGTATGCAAGACAGAATTCATCCAACCCATTCAACACATGATTCACAAGCCTCTGGAAAGTGGCAGGTGCATTCTTCAACCCAAAAGGTATTACCCTGAACTGGTAAAGGCCCTCTGGAGTTGAGAAAGCTGTCTTCTCCTTGGCATGTTCTGCAAGGGTTATTTGCCAATAGCCTGCAGTGAGGTCAAACGTGCTGAGGTACCTGGAGGCACCCAAGGTATCCACCAGCGCATCTGTTCTTGGCAAGGGGTGGGCATCTGTCTTGGTGACAGCATTCAGAGCCCTGTAATCCACTCAGAACCTCAATTCAGAAGTATCTGCTTTTGGAACCAAAACCACAGGGTGGGACCAAGGACTACTAGAGGGTTCAATCACCCCAAGATCCAATATTTTGTTGACCTCTGTCTTAATGTTAGACCGTACTTTGTCTGACGTTCTGTATCCCCTACTTTTGGCAGGTTCACTGTCTCCTGTGTCTACGTTATGTTGGCACCAAGGTGTCTAAACAGGGGACTGTGAAAGCAGGGGGGAAAATTGCCTAAGCAAACTTTTCACATCAGCCTGCTGATCAGAAGTCAGGTGAGGGGCCACTCGGACACCCTCAATGAAGCTATCTGAAGGACTGCTTTGGAATAGGTCAGGAAGAGGTTCAGACTCCTCCTCCTCAACATCTGAAGCCAATAGCAGTGCTGCGATTTCAATTTTTGGGATCAAAGCCTTCAGCTTATTTACATGGAACACTTTTGGAGCCTGTCCAAGTAAGTTACATTGCACTCTTGTTACATGTTGCACAAAAGCTGCAACATGAGGAAAGGACTAAGGGAAACGAAGTCTCCCAGTACTGACTGTCTTAAGGGCATGTCAGTTTCCCCATAAGAAGTGAGTGAAAGCCCAGAGGAGTGCAGCTGAGGGCTGCACTTCTCTGACAAAGGTTAGATCAGGGTGTAAAACAGCATCAAAAAGTTTGGGGGTTCACATATGGAGGGAAAATTACATTCAAATATGGAATCTTTCCTGACACACACTGTACTCTTTAGATTTCTTGATACATTGTTGCCACTCACAACATTGGGTTTAATACAGGCTGGTCTGGTATCAGTCTCTCTGACTCACCGGCGTTGCTGTCTTTAATGGTGCTGCTTTGTTGTAGGAGCCAAGGACAGTACCATGGTAGCAAACACCCTGCCCCCCTATTTATCGACGCGGGAGAGCCTCGGGTACCTCCAACACACAATGCAGGTTTCTTCAGCTTTAGTCCAAGGTCTTAGGTTTCTTACCTGCCAAGGTTCACGGAAGTAATGGTCTGAAAGTGTTAAGGGCACTTCCCTCCTTGCAACCCTTTCGGGTCTTGCCGTATTTCTCCTTGTATTAAATTGCCATCTTGGAACTGCTGTTTCCTTGTGTGCTTGGCCTTACTCGTTCAATGCCTTCTCTCGCCTTCTTCACAGACCCCTATCTTTATACACCTGGGTGATGTTAAAAAGCAGCAGGGGTGCATAATTTTCTGTAATTGCCTGACCTTTGTATTGGGATATGTCAGCTATACAGCTCTGGTGTTAGTCTGTTTTCGCTCACAGTGAGCTGTCTGTGAGAAAGTGTTCATGTCAGGAAAGGGGGGTGGCTTGAGTTCCTAAGTATTATACCTGGTAGGATGGGGAAAAGGTGTTGCAGGGAAGGGGACATTGCCTCTCACCATCGAGTGTCCCACTACCACTACCCAAAGACCCCCCATCCAGGTGATGCTCCTTCACATGACAATCCCCAGGAACTGGATCCAAAAGTGATGACCTTGTCCTGGCAACCTGGATGACAGATCCCCGGTGACTAGCTGGTGAGACCCCTTATGGTTTCTCACAATGTGCAGCACCTCAGAGGTGCAGTGCAGGGAGGATTCAGTAACAATCTTCATGGTATTGGGAGGCAATGAGTACACGGTGTACAGACAAAAGCTGCAATATTGTCAGAAAGATGTAGTTCACCTAGGACTATCATCAGAAGGGAGGAGATTAACAACACTACTACTACAGGGGCTCAAGGCAGCACAGATGGTGAAGGATCCATTACATGGAAGGCCATAATTTTAGAATCATTTAAGGAAATAAAAGGCACACTCACCAATGCACCAGTGCTGACCACTCCAGATTACAACAAACACTTATTTCTGTTTTCCCATTCCAATGGGGAAATGATGATGATTGTCCTTACCCAGAAAACATCAAAAGGACACATGCCTTTGGCCTATTATGGGGGTATTTTAGCCTAGTGATGCAAGGACATCTTCCATGGAAGCATGCACTTGCAGAAGCAGATTTTGCAATTGAAAAATCATCTCCCATAATGATGGGCTGCCCAGTGACACAGTATGTAGAACATGCAGTGCTCGCTATCCCATTAAAATCAAAGTCTACCCTCACTACCTAACGAGTGCCAGACTATGAGGTTATACCTCCTGCTTACACCCTCTGATTATCGGCACTTAGCCACTCGCTAGCTGCACTCTGTTACCTGCACTTCTCCATCTCCCCTCCCTTTTTGCACCTCTCCATCCTCCCTTTTTCCACTGCTCCCCTCCTGCACTATGCACAATCTGAAATACACAATGCCTAGTAAGATTGTTGTTTTGTCCTGCATTTGTTTTCCCCCCCTTGTCTTGACGCTCCTAGAAGCACTTGTGTACAGGCATGTTATAAATGCCATATAATATCATATGTGTTGTTCCTACACCACATCAAGTGTACGAGAGACGATATGCACTCAGACAGCTGTACCGAACCTACCCTTGCACTTAAAGTGTGGAAGGATGCTGCATGGAAGGATGTCAGCATGCACCATTGGACTTCATGGAGCATTGTGTGAAATCTGACAAAGGAAGAGTGATGGCATGAAGAAGATATATGAAGCCATGCTGAAACGTTATGAAATGACTTAAGAGTGACAATGTAACTGAAGCGATAAGAGAAACGTGTACAAAATGATAAAGTAATCACGAACGCAGAAGAAGATAAAGTAACTTGCCGACCAATAAGTTTAAATACTCAGAAACGCAAGGTAGAATAGATATATAGATGCTTGCTGTAGGGGAACATATAAAATGGCTAGGATGACTGTTATTGGAAAATGGATACCGACTTGTGTAAATATTCAATTTACCTACCTCAGAAGCCGACCAGGATTGAAGAGTCAGAAGACATTGCAAGAAAAGCTTTGTGTACAAAAGAAAGAGTATTCAATTCAGAACCCCCACCCCTTGTTTTTTGCAGCACACACCATTGGACATCATGGAGCATTGAGTGAAATCTGATGAGGGCAGAGTGATGGCATAAATATATAAAGCCATGCTGAAATTATATGAAAATACTTAAGAGTGACGATGTAACTGAAGCGATAAGAGAAACATGTACGAAACGACAAAGTAAACATGAATGCAAAAGGAGGTAAAGTAACTTAGTGGCAATAAGTTTAAATATGCAGTAACTAACACAAGGTAGACAACAAACATAGAGACTTGCTATAGAGGAATATATAAGGTGGCTAGGATAGCCATTATTGAAAAATGGACTTCGGCTTGTTTAAATAATCAATTCAACTACCTCAGTTGCCGACCAGGGTTGAAGAGTCACGAGACACTGGAAGAACGGCTTTGTGTGCAAACAAAAGAGGAGTCAAAGTTGGCTTGGGATCAAGGATGCTTTTTTTAATGAATAGCTGAAAAGCGCAAAGGAAGGCAGATGCATGAGTCATGGACGTAAGACATATTTCTTAAAAAAGAATAACACATTTAAATGAGTATTGGACAATTAAAAGTGTATAACTTCTTTGCAAGGTAGAGTGAGCAAGTTTCTAGAGGCCAAGAGGAGCAATGACACCCAGTATAATTAAATTGAATAGCAGTAAATAAGAGGCTGAAATGGATACATTTGTGGCCTCTTCACATATGACTCCAAAGTCGAAAAACAAGGGATATTGATTAAGCCTTGGGTGAAGATAGTGATGTGCTTTCACTCCCATGAATGTCCTAGAGACCAGGCTGCAGCGTCAACTACAGATAGGAAACTTTGTCTTATTGCTGGATTAATGAGAGATGATGGACTAATTGGGAAAGTAGGGAGTAATCTGACGTGATTCAAGCACCTGGGTTTCGGTTTCCTCACATGCTGCTAGCCGAGTTAAAAGTCCAAGGTTGGATGAGAATGCCAACTAATCAGTGGGTCTATGGGGTAACCTGCTATACAATGTTGCATAGACCAATCTGTTGCCATTTAGTTTGCTATAATCAATATTATATATATTTAGAGGTAGTTTGAGGGTTGTCTTACAGATAAGAGACAGCCAAGGAAGTACTAACCCCTATACCTTCTATAACAAGACGTGATCCCCTAACCAATTCTTCATGCTGATTGATTTGATAGTTTGTCACATAGGATGACATCATAAGTGATGCATATTGGGGTATAAGAGCCCACATGTAATCGAGTTTCTGTGTGAGTGTGCAAGCATCAGCATCAGTCCGATTTCTGCCAGATGACCCTGCTTTACTAAATTGAGAATAAAGTAGTACTTTGCGATTTGAATCTGATATCATTTTTGGTAATTCCATCTAGCACAAGAGATGCTTCAAGGTGCTAGAGCACATGTTGGTAGCAGTGCGGATGGTTCAGGTCAAATTGTTTTAGGTCCAGATCCAGATTCTCTGACTTTTGCCTGCTCCGGCCATTAGCCAGAAGATCGCAGAGCTTTCTGTGAAGAACAGCGTGCAACAAATCACATGAAAAAATACATGGTTGGCAGGTCCCCCTTTGATGAATTTCCTTTCTGTTCCCTGCAGGTGCCCCGTGGATGGAAGGCGAACTTGTCGGTTGAGGGAGAGTCAATGCCGAGGGACTCGTACTTAATAGTATAACAGATAAAGTGACAAAAATAAGGGGGAGGGACTGTGTTGTAACTAATATATATATATATATATATATATATATATATATATATATATATATATATATATATATATATATATATATATATATATCAGGATTTTTAGGTATTATAAAGAACAGAAGTAGATATCTCGATTCCTGGTTCCAAGGAATCGAAGGGTATGCACTACAAAGAATTCAAATAGGGGTGTTAAGGATACCTCAGGCAAAGCCAACAAGAAGAGTGCATATCAAGCTCCAAAATGGGACAACAATGAGATGAGATACATTTACTAAAGATAGTAAAGCAAGGCTTAAGCAGGGGAAAATGTATTAAAGTGCACATGTGTGGGGTTATAAATATGTCAGTGTAAAGCTTTTGTTGTGTTTAAACTAGTAGATTTTGTGACCAAGAGATTGACGTCAATCCAAAGGATACAAATCAAAGGCAACTAATAAATAAATACATAAAGATGCGATTCTTAAAATATCAGTGATAAAACAACAAGATAAAAAACATTGATAGAAAGTATACACAAAGGAAAAATTGTTATTGATAACATAAAGAGAAGAATAAAAAAATTGGGTAATTACAAACAGTCGGAATTGACTTGTCATCATGGGAGACACACCTCTTCTACATTTATTAAGGAGATTACCAAGATGCATAGCTAAGATAAGGAAATATCATTTGTAATGGGTCCGAGGCATAATGTTACGCTCACCTGGACTCCACAGTGGTGTCGATCGGGCCCGGACAGCTGCAGTCTCCTTCAACGTGATGCGTAGTGCAGAGATGACTGTCTGGACTGGCCCGCCTAGTCTTGTCTGCTGGACCCGAAAAAGTATTGTTCTGCAGTGGAGACAGGGATTAACCAGCTGTGGGTTTTAGTGATGGCCTCCCAACTGTTCTCGCTCTCCCCCACTAATTACCTCTGATATCCCCTTAGTAACCTCACCTTATGTTCGTAAAAGATGAGCTCTCCATCCTGCGTGTCTTGCAGGGGCACGTGGATACCAGTTACTTCACTGGTTTTAAGGCGTTGGGAGAGTTCCGGTAATATTGACTCTGAAGTCCCTGGCGGGATTGGTAAGTATCAAGTTCAAAGAGTTCAATGTGCCCGATGTTCACTCTTGTCCCCTTCCTTCCTTAAGTTGCAACTGAGTTCGTGAGAAGAAGGTCGTAGCTGCTGCTGGCGTTCAGGTAAGAGTCTGTGTTACCCAATGCTGTCCGGTAACTATTGCATGCTTTAACGTGTTGTTTTTCTCCCTCTTTACAGATGCAGCATATGAAAATGTGGAGAGTTATGGAATAATACCGCCGGTGGTAAATCAGGTAAGTCTATGGTGGTAAGAGGTTGTATTTGTTGATTCCCTTGGCTCACCTTGTTTTTTCTTGTGTCCCCTAGGTGCCGGATTACCGCGAAGAAATGATGGAGACAGTGCCGGATCGAAAGATGTTGTGAGAACTGGTGAGTATGGCGCCGTGCTGGAGCTGGCGAAGCGACGCATGCAGGACTGATGTACTTTCCAGGTCCAGAGATGAAATGGTTCCGGAATTAGGTGAGGAATTTGAAATCAGTTCGTTTTCTAACCTTGTCCTTTTCTTTTTCTTTATTCTAGGAGCTCTGGATTCGAGGCGGGCGTGGTAGAAGACTGGATGCTGGCTGCAGGCACGCGGGCGTGGCAGAAGACTGGATGCTGGCTGCAGGCACGGTGAGCGTCACGCTGCCGGATGCAGAATAACGCGAAGCATGTGCTGCTGTTCGGGTGTGGTTTAAATAGCCTCCATAGTAGTTCCAGATAAGAAGTTCCCTAGAGCCACGCCCGAGTAAAAAATAGTCCCTGTAACAAAATAGTCCCATCCAGGCCTCATGTAGGCTTGGACTCTTTTGCAGCATGGTCTGCATCAGGTAAGTAAAGTCTATGAACCTGGGGCCTATGGCGCCAGGACTGATTTCTATGATGAGCCTGGCGCCTAAGGTGCCAGGACTGAACCCAGACAGCCCCTAGCCGGAGCTGCTGAGGTTTAAACAAATGTCTGGATGCCTGCTCCCGGAGCTGAGGGCCTTGGTCCTGATGCCCGGGGGTAGGCATCATGACACATAACTAATAAGACACTCATGCCATGGCCTCAGAAGGGTTTGTTGTCAAAAACAGTATTGCAACATATGACAACGTACGTGCATGCTACATTTAAGGGTAAGAAGTTACAGAAAAGGTATGGGGATATGTCATCCAGCCAGGACTCAGCCATTGCTATTGTATACAGATGCAGGGGGTGCACCAGTGAGGGAGGATCACTTGGATGGGAGGTTCTTGGGGCATGGGAATGGGACAACGGTGGGTGAGTTGCGGTATCCCCCTTTGTTTTGACACCTTTTCCCCATCCTACCCCATAGAAAATTCCAAAACACTGCCCCCCTCTTTCTACTCAAACCCTTCTGCACAACACGAAAGACAACAGACTAACACCAGAGCCGTTTACCTGACATGTCCCAATACAAGGGTCAGGCAAAGTCAGGCAATTGACCAAAATCACTCACACCTGATGGCTCTTTCCCTTCCCTATAGGGATAAATGGTGGTGCACGTGAGCACAGAACGAGCAAGGCAGACCACACAACGTGAGAGCTAACTCACCATGGCAGTTCAAGAGGAGGGGAAAGACAGCGAATACCGATAGGGTGACAAGGGGAGAAGTAACATTGCCCTTTCCTATCAAGGCCCATGAAATGTCTGCAGACAGAAACATAAGACCACAAAAAAAGGCCAGCATGTATTGCAGCAGATCTTCAATGGCACCCAAGACCCTCCTCCGCTGATAACCAAGAAATGGAGCGGTGCTGGTCTCTGTGGTACCAACCTTGACTCGAAGGAGAAGAAAGCCAAGCTGTTCATCACAGCCAGTGAGTCAAGGTGGAGTCAATAAGAAACCGGGCTATGTTGAAAGAAAAGTGACAAACAGCTCATTTGCACTTTGGAAAGCTTGAAGGAACTTTTGAAGAAGTGAGGAAGACTGCAACAGAGACACCCAGCACCATGTGTGAGCTCCCGCAGAAAACTCTGGGCAATTACCAGAAGGTGGAGACTACCATAACCAGAAGGCATTGGGAAGAGGTGAAGAGAGGTCAAAGTGGTCTGACAGGGGTCTTGTCAAATCCTCTGTACTGTCGAAAGTCTTTGACTGACAGATGATTGTGAAGAAGGGGAGGGAAATCCTGCATGGTGAAGATTAGCAAGAGTGAACTTGGTAGAGGGATGCTAATGAAAAGGGGTGAAGTCTAAAAAGTCCTGTGAGGAATTGTTGGTAAAAATTGGTGAAAGTGAACCCGGCGGAGAGAAGCCAACAACCAAGGTCAAAGTACATTGAATTATGTTTCCGAAGTTGGCAAGAGTGAATGCAAACAAGAAGAGACGATGTCTAAAGTCCCATAGTGAACTGTTTGGTAAAAGTTGGCGAGCGCAAACCCGGCAGAGGAAAGCGACACCCAGCCCGATAAACTGTTTAAAAAGACTTTGAAACTTGCGAATGCAAGAAAAGCCACAATGAACCTGAAGGAGGGAGGCAACAATTTAAAAGGGGCCCGAGCCCGAAAGAGGGAGATCTGGGGTGGAAAATTGTCACCCAAAATGGATTGAAAAGGAAGTGGTGAATCGATTTTGTATAGTACGATTGGTGAATGGTCTATGCACCGAAGAAGGGGACCCAGGGGTGAAGACATCACCCAAGGTATACGTGAAGCAGAAGTTTGTGTCGGTTTGTTTGCTGAATATGACCTGTGAGGGGTCTGCGTCCAGAAGAGGGGGACCAAGGGGCGAAGCCCTCACCCAAAATATTTGTAGAATAGAACTTTATGTTTGTTTGTTAAGATACATCAGGCTTTGAAGGCAAGAAACTAGTGAATGGAAAGAGACTCAGCCATCGAAGAACCTGATAGCTGGTACAGAACTATTGGCTTGTGCTAAGAAGGCTCAAGTTTGTGCTATGCTGAAAGCGTGGGGAAGGGAGACACCTTGCAATCACATCCTGACCTGTTATTTTGAGAACACTTATTTCTTTATTGAACCCTTATCACACAACCTTTGTGTAATTAGTTGTAAGGAATTGGGAATAGCTTTTTCTTAGTATAGGCCCTTTTATTTTGACACTACGACACAAGGACTGCCTTATTTTTCTTTTTATGGTCGACACTTTCTCCCATCTTAGATTTAGGTTTAGATTAAGCATTTTTCCAGCCTGCATTTACAGTTTAATAAACACCCTTCAACTATGATCACTCGTGTCTGTCTTTACATTTGCCACCATGAGTTGCTTACATATAGTGTCAGAGTGGGATGTGAGTCAACTGATAAAAATTGAAACCCATGCTAATAATTGTGGTACCACCAGAAGGGGAAAATAAAATAGCTGATCTCCTAGATTTAGACCGCGTATCTACCTTAAAAAGAGGTGCAGTCCTCTCAATTACATATTCCATTCAGTCAACAAGATCTGTTCTTCAAAACTCAAGTCTTACTAGATACCCTGCACTCTCTCATTATAACAACTGTGGGACCAAATAATTCTAAGGGTCCGACCATGTTTTTCTTTCATCAGGCCGGTGCTCTGAGTCCTCCTCCATTTGAGCTTTTTTTTCATGGTATTCAGTCTCCATCAGCGGCGGGATCATCCGTGCTAAAACCCAATCTATCTCAGTCTAATCCTTTAACAGACTCAGAATCAGAGGACTTTTGAGACCTTATTGAAAGAGATTGAGAGGTGGTTTATTTCTGATTCAGAAACCACAGGGGGAACCCTTACACCGCCAGAGGAAATGGCTGATCTAGCCAAAATCATTGCACACTTGGCCACCCATGAGGTACAAGCTGAAAACAGACTCCAGTAGAATCTAACTAGACTAACTGAATTACAAGCAAGGCCGTTACTACCACAAAGAATTCTTCAACCTCATCTCGAAGGCGAGGACTTGGGAAATGTTTTCTTAAACTTGGAATGCCTGGCTGAAAACTTGGGTGGGAGAGAGAACCTTAGAAATGCTATTTGGGACCCTTGCTAAAAGGGGAACTCCAAACTTGCGCAGGTATCCTCCTTCATATCCGTCAAGTAAGGCTTGTTGAAAATAGTAGGGCAAACCTGCTCTAAAATGTATCAGCAGATAATATGACCCATTAGGTTAAACCCTGGAGAAACTAATGTAGAACTGGGTGAATGGATCAAAAACACAGTGACCCTGTGGACAAAATATACAACTCTAGAACACCCTTGAACTATGTTCACCTGTGTCTGTCGTTACTGTTGTCACCATGAGTTCCTTCCACGACACTCAATGAAAGTAAACAGCATGATGAGAGGAAGGATAGGCAAGAAAGACAGATGGAGATAGAGGAAGAAGCAAAGAAGAAGCAAAGAAGCAGAAAGAAATAAAGGATAAAGCTAAGGGAATAACAATAGTACAGAACAATTGGATGGGAGAACAGATATTACTGAAGCTGGATAAGGGCATTGATGCGGTTTGAGAAAGAGAATTGCCACACTCAGATGGAATGGTGAATGATAGCAAGCACCACACCTATACATAATTGCAAGGACAGCAATGCCAATTAACCGATCCGGACAAACTTCACTACACTGCAACAACAAGACAAACCACACATAGACTTGCACAACTGCACACGATGGCTACCGACCATAAAACACCCCAAGCCCAGCTAACTGACCCACCGGGCAGAGGCTGCCAACAGCCCATCACTGTTCTCTTGGACTTTTCCACCTTTCTCCCACTAACTCACCCCCCCTTCCCTTTTTCAGAGCCACCAGAGCACCAGGGGACCACTCCGGTGGTGATAGTGCACAATATAAATATCCTTTAACATTAACATTAACATAGATCAAGTGGACAAATTCATCAAGCAAACCCATCTTTTCTCCAAATACCTCTGAAAACATGTTAATCACTGAAATATTTGTCCCTTAATCTGGATGGGTTGCACCAACGCAGGAACCCTCTGCAAAACAATCACCTGTGAGTGTTGCTCAGGATCAAGTCTCAACATATGGGGAATCCAATTTACTCATGCACACAGTCGCACTAGTATGCATTTTTTAGATCTTACAATTAGCATAACTAACAATATGCTTGTAACAAAAACATTTCGTAAAGGAACAGCAGTGAATTCTGTGTTGCATGCTTCTAGCTGTCACAAGAAGTCTGTTATTCGTAACATACCGAAAGGTGAATTTATTAGAGCCAGAAGGAATTGTTCGAACAATGTTGATTTTCAAGAGGAATGCCAATTCATGTGCAGACAATTTCTGTCAAGAGGCTATGATAATAATGTTGTTAAAAAAGCTGAAGCATCAGTTATGAGTCTGAAGAGAACTGAACTGCTCACCCCCAAAACCAAAGTGAATGTACCTTACAGTAAGAAACTTCAATTTATTACGAGGTTTAATGCAGATAGTTCAGATGTGTACAACATTGTTAAAAAACACTGGCATCTACTTAAACTTGACCATGATATCACACCCTGGCTAGACCCTCACCCTAGCTTCATTTTCAGCAAAGCAAGAAATTTAAAAAATATTTTGTCACCGTCCTTCATGGCTAATGAACAATTAGTGAAGACCTGGATAAGCCAAGCTAGTAGTCATGGTTTCCACAGATGTGGAGGCTGTTCGGTGTGCGATTATGCACTAATAACTAGCACAATAGATTTTGACAAATTGGGTTCACACCGAATCAACTCCTTCATTAACTGCAACTCTAAATTCTGTGTTTATTGAATTTAGTGCATGTGCGGCAAGCGCTATATTGGCAGTACTATCAGACCATTAAAGATAAGAATACGGGAGCATGTGTTCACTATCTCTAATCAGGAATCCAAATACCCATTGGCAACACATTGGCAAAAGGAACATCAACTTGATGACAAGTCCAACATCAGATTTGCGGGCATGGAAAAAGTTATGTTGCCTCAACGTGGTGGTAATTTAGTCCTGAAATTGAGACAACTGGAAGCCAGACTTATTTGCCAGTATTGCACGGTAGCACACGGTCTTAACACCGACCATGAACTATCTGTGTTCCTCTAATAGATGTAAACCACACATATTACCTCAAGGAACTAATCAGTAGTTAAATTTGGCAATGCAAGTGTCTCTTGTATGTAAGGTTGTCTCTCCCGCTCTATGTATACGTTACCATAATCCTTTACATATAAGGATCTCTTTTTGTCAAATCGTTATTCAGATACGCGATTTACCAGAGACTATGGTTTAATGGACACAAGTGAACAAGGTTATAACCTAGGTAAATCATAGTATGTATGTTGGGCTCCTATATGTATACTTGTGCATACAGCCCCATGCAGAGGGCCAGACTTGGTTCCCCCACCCTATTTTCCACCTCTTTTCGGGACCACAGATGCATGACTCTGCCATCACGTACAATTTAATCCAGTACTAATTAACTGCTTCACTGCCGCTAATGGCCCCTATTAAATTGCTCCTTTTATTTTATCAATAATACCTCCATTCTGACTAATCATCAGTACATTTCCTTAATTTGAATTAAGATTAAAAATTAAATCACATATGTTATAGATCGTACTAACTATATGTTTATCAGTTAATTTTTACTTTTTCCAGTCACTGATCTTTGGCGAACTGCAAGTGCAGGGCTACGAGCGCGGTATGCACGAGTAAATACCATTTTAACATGGCGGCTCTCAAGAGCCAGTTACACAAACGCTGTGTATGCTCTAGCTTCGGCACGAACGCTCCAGTTCACATTGGCTGAGATGCCTGTGAGGGTGGGTCTTTCGGGTAAGGCCCTAGACCTCATAATCAGTCTGAGGGGCTACACATGTGACCAATTAATTTTCATGTATGTAGTATCACTTTGTAATTAATCTTTTCTCTTTTCTCTCTGCCCCCTCCACTTTTCCCTGTGCAATTCGCCTACTTTTACCTGTTATGCATGCATCTTTATGCAATGGAAGCGGTATATATTTAGGTATGCCTTTTTAGTTATTACTTTCCACGTTTTTTCTAGTGCTTAATCTGATGTAATTACTAAATAGCTATCCTGAGTGGGTTTTGTCTATCTTTCTCCCACAGTGGAGCTCACAATATTTATGATCTGGAATATGAACTAATGCATTGGTAAGCATTAATACTCCCAGTACTTTCTCTTTAAAATAGAAGCATTTTCTTCTTCTTTTTTCTTCTCATATGGACTATATTTAATAACATTTCAATTTCCAAATGAATTTCTCAGTCAGGATGACCCACCTCACAAGAAATACAAGGTAATCTATTACTCAACTATGGTTGTTTTGGTATGTCCATTGAGTTGGAGAGACATTACCTTTCATGTTACTGTTAAATATCTCCTTGGCCTATTAATTGATGCCAATGCAGCTTTTTTCTTTGTTTCTCTCTTAAACTTACATATCCTACTACGACTCTGGCAATTGTGGATGCACTACATTATATCCTTTTTAAAAAACATGCAATCTGATGAATTGTTTACAATTTACTTTATGTACATTAATGTTGGTTTATTATGTCTGCCCGTCTTATGACTTATCATTTTGCGGGTCTTGCCACACACGTAACCCTTGCATGGATTTGCGGTTGTTGCTAAACCAACGCTACCAATTGTGTTCAATTTTGTTGATCCTTGTTTGATTTGATGATCTGAATCTTTGTATAACGATGTACAGAATTACCAGCCTCTGATGACGAGCCTCTTAGCTCGAAACACGTGTCAGGCTGTTCAAGAATTCTCCAATTAAAACTCATGCTAACTGTAGTTCAAATTGTGTTTTTGTGTGCAGATATCAGGCAAACCACCCTTTGTCTCATTCATGTACTGTTGGCAACTTTGGCAGGTTGCCTTCTTTTTTGCCTCAATCTGCAGCCTTGCACACATATCTAACTGTCAGGGCGCCTTGTTTCTCACAATAATCCTTTTCTGCCAAAAATAGTTTGTTTAACCTATGATATCAGCACATGAAAAACGTGGGAAGGAGAACGTCTGATGAAAGCTGTTATATGTGTTTCCTTATACCTTATGCTTTTGGAATCTCCAAGGTATTCGTAGCAACAGAAGTATCAGTGAAAAAGGCACATTGCCTGATACATCTTGCACTTTGCCTAACCAGAGGACAGTTCCAAGGTAGAACAGCATCCGTAGTGTGGGTGAATAAAGTGACATCTCAAAGAGAAGATAATTATGTACAAAACACAAAGTCAAGTGAAGGAAAAAACAGCAGTCCTGATGGACCATTACTGGGCCTGTGGATCAGGAGCATATATTAAGTTGCCATCAGAATGGGGAGGAGTTTGTTCATTGCTGCATTGATTATGATAAGCATAACAGCCTTAATGGTACCACAAAGTGGCCTGCAGATTGTGGACTTCCCAAAGATGGACACGATACTGTGGTAGAAAAGATTGTTTTCCTGAAGCAGACAGAGGAGAAGCAATTACTTCTCAGCAAAATCAATAGAAACCTATTATGACAATCCGGAAGAGCATAAATTCTTCAGATGAACAGCAGTGATATTCACAGCTATATTCCTGCCAGGAATCCAGACTACTGTAAGTGCCACATTGCTGCATTCACCAGATGGGAGCTGCTGCAAATGATCAACATGATAATAAAGGGATTTAAAGAGATCAATAAAGGGATTTAAAGAGATCAATAAAGAGTTGAGGGCAATCGGCTCATGGCCATCCAGAACAGGTATGTTCTGGACTTAATTAAAGGAATGAAAGGAGGCGTGTGCACCAAGATTGTG
Source organism: Ambystoma mexicanum (assembly GCF_040938575.1). Lineage (NCBI taxonomy): Eukaryota > Metazoa > Chordata > Amphibia > Caudata > Ambystomatidae > Ambystoma > Ambystoma mexicanum. The sequence continues at coordinate 1,169,328,383 of NC_090922.1, forward strand.
CCTTCTTGCTGTACATTTATAGCTGCCCATGATGAAGAAAATGGAAATTTGACAGAAGCAATAACGATATTGTCAACCCAGCATACCAAAATGGAGGATGCAGTAGGAAAGAATGAGTATGACGGATGGTTTTCATGGATTCCAACTTGGTTGTCAAACGCCTTCATATTACTTGGAACAGTACTAGTGTTGATATTGCTAGGATGTTATCTCATAAGGATTATGTTGGGACAATGCAAGAAGACAGCCAAGAAAGCTATTGGGATGAAGATCATGATTGATATAGACACTGCAAAATGAAGAAAGTACATGTGAGAACATAAAGAAAAGCACCCTTGCACGGCCAGGAACGAGGTTCTACTATTACAAGAAGCATAGAAAATATGTAGGATGTTGGATATTCTGTCTTTCAGATGACCTGGAGTGTGGATGATCAAATAAAAAATGCAGGTCATCTGAGGGGGTGACAAAGATATGGATGAAAAGGAGAATGAACTGAGGAATGTGGTTGAGAACTCACCCAGAGGGGGGAATGTAGATGAGCAGTGGACGCATTATCCGTAACTCCCACCCCCTCACCGCCGTTATACGGGAACAGTAGGAGAAAGTGTTGTTCCTATATTGTATCAAGTGTACGACAGGCGATATGCACTCAGACAGCCATACTGGATGTACCCTCACACTGAAAGTGTGGAAGGATGCAGTATCACACCATTGAAAATAACAAGGGGGCCCTGGGAGGCCCTCTGCCAGACATTATTCCTGGTTACGAGAGCCTTACCCAGAGTCTTTAGCTCACTATCTCACACAGAGAGACCAAACCATGTATCTGGGGATGTTGTTGGTACTCTTTTTCAGAGGAGAAATACCAAGCATTTTGGTGCTGGACTGTCCCTGGGCTGGACAAAGACTTATATGTTTGGGATATTTCTCCTCTGTGAAATATAGTCAGCTAAATAATCTGGGTAAGGTTCTCCCAACCAGGACTAATGTCTGGCAGAGAGACTCCCAGGATCCCCGCCCCTTGTTTTTTGCAGCACACACCATTGGACATCATGGAGCGCTGAATGAAATCTGATGAGGGCAGAGTGATGGCATAAATATATGAAGCCATGCTGAAATGATATGAAAATACTTAAGAGTGACAATATAACTGAAGCGATAAGAGAAACATGTACGAAACGACAAAGTAAACATGAACGCAAAAGAAGATAAAGTAACTTAGTGACCAATATTTGTAAATATGCATTAACTAACGCAAGGTAGAAAACATACATAGAGACTTGCTATAGAGGAATATATAAGGTGGCTAGGATAGCCATTATTGGAAAATGGACTTCGGTTTGTGTAAATAATCAGTTCAACTACCTCAGTTGCCGACCAGGGTTGAAGAGCCATGAGACACTGGAAGAACAACTTTGTGTGAAAACAAAAAAGGAATCAATGTTGGCTTGGGATCAAAGATGCTATTTTTAAGGAATAGCTGCAAAGCATAAAGGGAGGCAGATGGATCAGTCATGGACGTAAGACATATTTCTCTAAGATTAAGGAAGAAGAAAACATTCACAAGAGCCAAGTATTGGACAATTTAAAGATTATAAAGTCTATGCAAGGTACAGTGAGCAAATCTCTAGAGGCCAAGAGAAGTAATGACACCCAGTGAATTAAATTAAATAGCAGTAAATAAGAGGTTGAAATCGTACATCTGACTCAGAAGTTGAAAACAAGGGCTATTCATTAAGCCTCTGATGAAGATAGTGATGTGCTTTCACTCCCTTGAATGTCCTAGAACAGAGGGGAAACTTTGGCTCGTGGCCAGACTGATGAGAGATGATGGACTAATTGGGAATGTAGGGGGTAACCTGATGTGATTCAAGCACCTGGGTTTCGGTTTCCCCACGTGCTGCTAGCCGAGTTGAAACTCCAAGTTTGGGTGGGAATGCCAACCAATTTGTGGGTCTATGGGGTAACTTGCTATACAATGTTGCATAGACCAATCCACTGCCATTTTGTTCGCTATAATCAGTATTATACATATTTAGAGTTAGTTTGTGGGTTGTCCTACAGATAAGAGACAGTCAATAAAGTATGAACCCCTATACCTTCTATAAGAAGACATGTTCCCCTAACCAATTCCTCCCACTAATTGGTTTTATGGTTTGCCATATAGGATGATGTCATAGATGATGGATATTGGGGTATAAGACCCCTGTTTAATTAAGTTTCTGTGTGAGTGTGCAAGCATCAGTCTGATGTCTGCCAGGTGACCCTGCTTTATTAAACTGAGAATAAAGTAGGACTTTGCCCTATTCTTTGAGTCTGTCTGTTTTTTTGGTCTTAGATCTTTATTGGTAATTCCATCTAGCACAAGAGACGCTTCAAGATACTAGAAAACACTCTTCTCTTACTTTCTCTGCATTTCTTTCTTTCAATTGACTGGAATTTTCTTTTTGTATATAGTAGGGGGAGTGTTATTATGCACCCCAGCAACTCTTAATCATGTAGCAAGGTCTAAGGTGGACATTTTACACTCTGATCTGTTTTTGAACCAGGTGGGTGGGCGGTCTCCCACTGATTCCGGCAATATGTTGTGCAATCATATGACATCACTGGGGAGAGAGAGAGTTAATGGAGCAGGCTATGAGTGCTCCTTCATCCCACATGCAAGGGGAGTGCCCAGAACATTTATTCCAAGAGAGGTACAGGCAGAAAAGGCACAGTGTTTACTTCATATACCGTTGTGTGAAGTTGCAGGTCTTATCCAAGGATAGACTGTAACCTTGCAGTGGGTGGAGGAAGCAGAGATAGTATATGATGACAATTATATGAAGATAAAAAAGATGGCAGAGGATCCCAACACAAAGGACATAGTCCTGCACTACTAGAGGGAGGAACCACGAAGGCAGGAGGTTACATTCTTATCGCACCAGACACTTACATGCTTGTACGAGTTGGGGCACCTCATACCTTGATGTAGCACCAGGTGCAAATTCATGTGGAGGGGGCAGTTTTCTTCAGAAAGTAATGGGTGGAGGGGTTCTTGAGCTGCAGGGCAAAGGGTTTCGCAGGGTTTGGGTATGAAATGGTGGCCTACATTAACGGATCCTGTTTGAAGATATGGTAGGGAAATGTGCATGCCCTCACTTGGATAGCTGACAACAAAACACCAATGATAATAGAACCACTCACATGTTCTTCTTTGTATTTCAGGTCACAAGGTACCATTACAATAGAAGAGCATGAGGACTGCAGCAAGACGATGGAGCTACCCAGTATGGATAATGGGACTTCTACCGTTATGGATTTTTATTCGGTCTGTGTGCCCAATGCCTATCTACAGTTGCTACCACGTTGGACCGGCTCATGCTCCCGTGTTACCTTGCACACAACATCCCTGATTGTGCCCCACTCAGACATTGCCCCTTGTAATGCCCATACTGTTGCTGAACTGTCGATTGATGCACGTTATTTTGCCAACTATTCCAAAAAAGCGTGCTTGTCTTTCCATGAAAAAGTTGGATACTCGTCACCTGGATGTACAATTGAAGGACTATCGAATGCTAGGCGCGGACACTCACATCCTAGGCAACTTGTCAATAACCTTTGGAATAATAGCTATGCTAGTGCTATGATGGTGAGCAAAGAAGGAGGTTTAGGCAATGCGAGTAAAAAAAAGAGAAGAAAAGATTATTATCTCTTATTCCAGCTACAAAAGCTCCCAGCATATAATCTGGAGTCCTTTAGCAGTCTCATCTGCCTGAAAACCTGGTGCTAAAAGACATGCAAAAAACATAGCAGTTGAAGAAAACAATCTGAATTCTGTCTGATTTCAGATTGTTTTCTTCGACTGCTATGGTTTTTGAATGCTTTTAAGCACCAGATTTTCAGGCAGATGTGAATGCTAAATGACTCCAGATAATACACTGGGAGCTGTTGCAGTTAGCAAATGCAACAACTAGGGGGTTCAATTCTATACGAGAGGAGCTTAGAGTGTTGAGATTTATCACCCTGCTAAATAGGTATGTGTAAGACCTGTTGCCAGGGGTGTATGTGCAAAAAGTGGTGCAAGTTACTGTACCTTGTTACCAATTAACTATGAACAGAATGGCAGTTTGACTGCAGCTATGAATACTTTACATATGTTACACACAAAGATGGAAGAAGAATCAAGCAGGGTCATTAAAGAGGATTGGTATGAGGAAACCTTTTCATGGCTGCCCCTATGGTAGCTTAGATTCTGAAGGTATTGGACCCTGTCCTCGTGGTGTTGCTCATCGTTCTTTGCACCTCCCAAGTAGCATTGGGTTCTTGTGCACAAGCTAATGGGAAATGGGGGCGAGGAGAACAGCAGAGATTAGGGAAAAAGAGGGGTTGGATTTTCTCTCTCCAAGTGAAGGGGCTCGGAAATGGGGTGGTGAAGAAAACCCATTGAACCCATTCTGCTCTGTGTAGTAGTGTTTCCAAAATGAGAATCTTGCCCCTGCACTATTGTACAAGTTTGAAGTTACTGTTGATATGATATTGATATTGATATTACAAGGTCTGTGTTAGTGACCGTGTAGTTAAGATATGAAGTTTTCTTTCCTATAGGAAGAGCAGTATTTGGGCAGCTTATAACTTCGGTGCTGTTCAACGACTCCTCACAAAACATTTGAAAATACATATAAACCCAACTCTGAATTATTTTGCAAAGTTTCTTTTTATTTTCCTCAAGGGGAGGCAAGGGTTTAGGGATGGTCCCAAAACATTTGAAATTGGGATAGACATGAATGGAAAATAATGTGCTTGCTCCTACAGCACAAAGCGCTGACGGTTTTGCACCAAACTTGTGCAAGAAGCAGCGGCCTGAACCTGAAAGCATGCTATTGTAAATTTGGTGTAAATTTGCTGATTCCATTTTCTTAAAATGCTCAAATTGTAGGGCAAAAGAAATTAGGGATATCTCTGTCCGGTTTGTGGGCTCACTTCCTGATTTGGTGTTCATGGATGTCTGGGAACCAATCAGTGAGACGCATAATGTTTGTGGACATCACACACGGTCGATGATTGGTCAATTGAATAATGCGAAGAGTATGACAAGTTTTGAAATGGATGCTGTATCAGAGTTGTAGACTGTGCACATAGTTGGTGGACATCGCCAGATAGAAAAGCACTGAAAAATACATTTCTGATTATTTTGAGGGCAGTGGATGAAAAAAAAATGGACAAAAGTATGCATTACTATGTGTTAAAATGGTTGTAGTGCTTGCAGTCATTTTTACTGTCCGTGGTGTGAGAAACCAAAAGATGTCTCACCCCACTAGTCCTTGTGGACTTGTCATCCAGGTAGCCAGGACATGGCCAACGCTTTTGGATCCAGTTCCTGTGGGTGGACCAGTACCTGAGGATCACCTGGTGAGGGGTCTTCGGGGTGTAGAGGTGGTCCCAAATATGGCCTGCACTCCAGCCACTCATGTCGAAATGCCAGAAGCATACTCGCCAAGATATGTGACATATAAGGAGCAAATTAATCGACAGAGAGCCACGGTGGGGCTCTGTCCAGTACCCATCAGAGGGACATGTATACCTATTTAAGCGCCAATAACCAGACAACCGTGTGCTGCAAGGTATCTACTGAGACAACCATACCAGCAGATGACACGATACGAAGTCTACTTACAGACTGTCCCCGAAGAGGTCCACAGAGCCTTAATGGAAGGAAATTTGTGATGATATAAGACCCTAGACGTGACGGTCAGACAACCATAAAACAACAAGCAAAAGAAAGTACACAAGGACGAACTGTAAAAGAATAATGATGTTACAAACGTATAAGAAGATACCACGTTGCAGCACAAAGAACGTACCCAGGATCGAATCGTGCAACTGACTGAATGCATGTAAATAGGCTTGGAACGCAAGAAGCTAAGTATATGGCACTGCTTGCAATGTAGAAGCTTAGAGCGGCATGTGCCAATTATATCTATACCTCAAAGAAGCATGCTATACGAGTGAGACTCCATTTTGTAAAGCAGAACTAAGCCCAGGCTGCAAGGGGTCCACCAAAGCCGAGATTCATATTCCAGCTAAAGCCAGAAGGGAAGAGCGGAATCGAAACTCAGCAAGAATTAGCTCATGCTTGGGAATTTTAGGTCAACTCCAGGAAGGGAGGAGAGTGGCAACTCTGAAGAATCGTAACTCCAGAGCATGACTGCCAGCCAGTGAAGGTCGAGATAAAGAGGTCCCAGGCAGGTGGTGAGGCTGAACAAAGAATCAAATGTACGAAAAGAAGGAAAATTACGCAGATTCACGGTGAACAGACACGTGACCAGTCAAGGGCAAAGAGGTACCAACGTCTGATGTCACCCAGAACCCACGGATACCATAACTTTTCCTGATAAGAATTACAGTTTTGAGGCCATCCTCAGCCACCTAATTGACACATAGCCCTAAAGGTAATGATTGATGGAAAGGAGGCATGGTGAATCTTGGGGCATTCCGCATCTGGGTGTCCATTCTGCATGCTGCTAATTAAAGTGGAGGTGTATGTCTAGGGGTGTAACCCACCCAATCACAATGGACCAAATAATCTAGGGTCCTATAGCTTGTAGAACCAATGAGACGTCGTAGTTGTAGTGACGTCTATCACGAGTGATATAGTGGAAGGTGCGTAGAGTTATCCAATCTGCATGCTCTGTTACCAAATACAGATATAGCACCTATACTTAAGTTACCTTTCTGACCAATAGAAATTGCATGACAAACTTATGAGTTTTGCACGTCACATGATGATGAATTTTGCCCATAAAAGTTGTTGTCTGAATGAAGAAATTGGGAGTTGAAGCGAGACAGGCGATCGCATCATTGATGATTACCATCTGTTTCCCCGTTTTTTGTACGTGTCATTAAACGGACATCCCTTTGCCAAACTATTGAGTTGTCCTTATTGAAGTGTGTCAATGTAAGTTAATCCTGCATCCTAACCTCCTCAAGGTGCAGCTATATTGTCTTAAAGGTACTAGAGGGTGAGTTCTGACTTATGGGCCCGTCAGAGGATGCTCCACCCTCCTGTACAGGGGAGTGAGGAGGAGTATTCCCCTTTATTTTGTTTACCCAACCCATTCTGTATTTTAGGATGCTCCAAGGTCCCAACACCCACCCTTTTTACACAAACGCTGGACTGAGGAAGAGGGTGACTGAGAGTAACAACATTAACTTTCACACATTGTACTGGACATGTCCCACTAATTGGGTCTGGCAAAGTCAGGCACTTGACTCTAAGTGTGTACACCTGATACCAATTAGCTCTCCGCACACAAATGAAAGGCAGAACTGTCGATTGATGCACGTTATTTTGCCAACTATTTGGAAAAAGCGTGCTTGTCTTTCCATGAAAAGGTTGGATACTCGTGACCTGGACGTACAATTGAAGGGCTATCAAATGCTAGGCGCGGACACTCGCATCCTAGGCAACTTGTCAATAACCTTTGGAATAATAGTTATGCTGGTGCTACGATGGTGAGCAAAGAAGGAGGTTTAGGCAATGTGAGTAAAAGAAAGAGAACAAAAGATTATTATCTCTTATTCTAGCTACAAAAGCTCCCAGCGTATAATCTGGAGCCCTTTAGCAGTCACATCTGCCTGAAAAACTGGTGCTAAAAGACATGCAAAAAACATAGCAGTCGAAGAAAACAATCTGAATTCCATCTGAGTTCAGATTGTTTTCTTCGACTGCTATGGTTTTTGCATGCTTTTTAGCACCAGATTTTCAGGCAGATGTGAATGCTAAATGACTCCAGATAATACACTGGGAGCTGTTGCAGCTTACAAATACAACAACTAGGGAGTTTAATTTGATACGAGAAGAGCTTAGATTTTTGAGATTTATCACCCTGCCAAACAGGTATGTCTAAGACATGTTGCCAGGGGGGTATGTGCAAAAAGTGGTGCACGTTGCTGTATCCTGTTACCAATTAACTATGAACAGAACAGCAGTTTGACTGCAGCTATGAATACTTTACATATGTGACACACAAAGATGGAAGAAGAATCTAGCAGGGTCAGTAAAGAAGATTGGTATGAGGCAATTTTTTCATGGCTGCCCCTATGGTTAGCTCTGAAGGTATTGGTCCCTGTCCTCGTGGTGGTGCTCATCGTTCTTTGCACCACCCAAGTAGCATTGGGTTCTTGTGCAAAAGCTAATGAGAAATGGGAGCGAGTAGAACAGAGGAGATTAGGGAAAAAGAGGGGATAGATGTTCTCTCTCCAAGTGAAGGGGCTGGGAAATGGGGTGGTGAAGAAAGATAGCAAGGGTATGGGAAGAGCAAAGGAATAATTGGGGCAGGATGAGTTACTGATCTTCCACAAGCATATTTTTCATAACCGCTGGATCCCTAGAGCTATGATACATACTGGATGGATTGCTTTAGGGAAGGAGACTGTATTATCCTTCCTAGGCCCCCAAAGGAATGTACAAATGGGGGCCATAGTCTGAAGGAGGTTTGCAGGATATGGGTGAAGAGAAAGGAGAATGGTGGGAAGGGAGGAATTGTTTGTTACTCATGTAACAAAGGGAGGATTGTTCAGATGCAGAGGCACCGCACAAAACGTGAACGCAAGTATCGTTTGAGAAACATTGTCTAGGATTTCATCAGGATCCCAGCAGTGTTGTCATGGTCATGTGCCACAAGGACAGTATCAGTACTGATAACTTTAGGTTGGTTGCTAAAAGGTGGCACAAAACAGCATTAGCACACAGCAGTATATTTTGTTTTTAATAACACAGGCAATAGTTGCATAGTAGCTTTGCTTTTTGTCAACAGTGTTTGCTTCCAAAAAGGAAGAGGTCGATTTGAGGGGTTGGGTCTTTTTTTTAATGTGTTCTAGGGTGCTTTTGGTGTGTCATAGCTCCTCTTTGAACCAGAAGATAGAGTGCTTAGCTGATCGGGGGGTTTTGGTTGTGAGAGGCGCTAATGCATTAATAGTTGTCTTGAGGTAACTATGGTAAATATCAGCAAGATGGTCAGGGTAGGAGTTACTCGGGGGAGTGTTTGGAGCGTCTCCAGTAGGACGGGGGTGAGAGTGTCTGCTGATAAATTGTGTATGTTTCTTATTTCAATAGGGGTAGTTGTGGTCAGAGGGGGGTAACTTTGTCTTGCGTCATAACATTGAAACAGATAATGTGATGGTCTGTCCAGTTGTGTACCGTGTTGGATTTGATGCTTACTTCAACATTCAGTGACAATATCCAGTCAAGAGTTCTACCTTTCATATGTGTATGAGACTCAACTAATTGGGTGAAGTTCATTTCGAAAAGGGCTGAATGGAGGGCCCTAGCTTTATGGTCTAGTTTATCATTATAACTTAAGTTGATGTCACCTAGAATGATGCATTTGGTGTTGGGTGTGAGGTGAGGTGTGAGAAGGAGAGGGATGTCTGATTCAGCGTGCAGATGGTGTGGCTACTTGGCAATGGGTCTGTGTATTATGATAAGGACAGTCTAGCAGTGGTAGGTTCTGCGGCTACTGGGGGTTGGTCACCCTGAGTTACCTGGGGGCAACCAGGCGTGGACTCCCTGCTCACTGTGCTTAGAGAGGCAAAGCTTCACCTCACTGATGAGGCCCAGCAAGGCTGAAACACGTGTATGGGGCTGCTTTTGGTACTCTTGTTCAGAGAGGAATTGCCATAGCATTTCGGTGCTGGACTGCCCATGTGGGCGGGACAAAGACTGATATGCAAATGGATATTTCCCATCTGTGAAAGGCACAGTGAGCAAAAAGCGTGTGCTGCAAACTCTCACCTCAGAACAGGTTATCATACCATGTTCTTTCTGGAGAGGAGCGCCAGCTACCTTTTTTGAAAGGTTCTGTGGCTAAGTTAGCTGTAATTGTTAGTAATGTCCTTGTGAGTGCACAGCCAGGACCAAGCAGTAAATGCGGGTAGATTTTGCTAATCTGCTAGCCTGTCATATCTTACACGCGCCTAAAATGATACTAAAGAGTACACAGCATGCAAAGCTAATTAGACTCTTCAACATACACATCTCTCCTCCCTACCTCCCCATTATGCTTTGTCTGTCAATTCTTCTCATCGCACACTTCAATTTAGCACGAGAATGTCTGTGGTAGTCCAGCAGATAGACAAAAAAACTGCATGGAAATATGCCTCTCTAACACTTCCTAAAGTATAACTCGCCAATAAAATGGCTTGCATCTTTCCCACAACTATTCATATATGAAACCTCCTCATCCTCTCCACTAAATGCCATTTTGAACACTTGTTTTTTCTTACCGCTGGAATGGTAGCTGCCTTCTCCAGGCAACAACAACAATGGTTGCGTTTCCTTTATGCACCATGTTATGGATATAAGCTTTGTTTTAGGCCTTGATCCCCCATTCTCCATCAATATTTTCAAAAAAATGATTTGCAACTAACCACCAAAAAGCACATCTGCGCCACTTTATGCACAACTTGTTCCTTATTTTCTGCAAATCTGCTTATGTGTAAACATCGTAGAGTTGTAGGGTGTGGCCCATTTCCTAATAGCCAAAACGCTGCGCCATCGCATTTTGTTTCTGTTGTACTAGGGGTTTTGCAGCAATGGGCTTTTATAAAAATAGGCCCTCTCTACCATCTCTACCAGAGAGCACATCAACAATTTTGATTGGCACAAGGCATCATTTGGTGTGCAGTGGCATTTAATACCGTTTATTGAATCAAAAGGAAAATATAGCCTCGCTTTGTATAATTCAACCAGCGAGCACACATGCCCTTAATGCAGAGCCAGAACAATACAGCTCCTCAACTTATTAAAAAAGGTCAAGATAATGCTAGACAGTTCACTCATATAAATAGTTGATGAACATAAGCAATACACAACTACGGAAATAATGAATTCCCGTTGCAATTGTTTTGTTTTGTTCCCTTTCAAATGCTTGTGTGGCGCTGATAACTTGGGTTTTTGTAAGCAGCTATTGCAAAGCACATGTTCCTTTTCTTGAAACCTTGTCAAACGTTTACTTACATTTTGAAATACGAACACTTTCATTTCTACATTATTGATTTAATCATAAGGTTTACGAGCAGCACCTATCACTTTAAAATTGCATGGTAAAATTGATGGCATCTCCCAGATGCATGTAATGCTGCACTTAATTGATTGCATGACTTGAAATGAAATCTTTGACCGTAAATTGAATGATCTGTACAACACGATTTGATTCTCTGCGTTGAAATGGATTATTACCCGGCACTCTATAGCTACTGGGAACCACAGGCTTTTCCTTAGAATTACGGCCATGGGGCATGCAGAGCGCCACGTCGTTTGTACTGCTTATTTATGTCTCCAGGGCTGTGTCTGTTCACTATGTTCCTCACTAAATTTGTGACATTAGGATTCTCAAGTACACTCCAAAATCGTTATTCATATCACAGACGTTTCATTATATTTCTGTCATGTAAGTTAAGGTTGCTGTCATTTCATGCTACTGGCATTTCAGGCCTTGGGACATAGAATGATAATACACTTATTAATATAACTAGACAGCAGCTTCAGATCAGTAGCAATACCCAATGAGCAATTCCTTTTTTGGGCTCAGCAACCCAGTACAGAGCGTTAACCATTTTACCTGCCCGGTCTGTGTGCATGGTGTGCTGCTCTTCCCGTTCACTGTATGGTCTCATTCTGATGCAAAGTCATACAGCGCTTCTTACTGAGTTGATGATCCAAGCACACGTGTGGCAGAGATTGGTCACAGATTCTCTGCCTTGGTGCAGTGAAAGGTAATGAGGCAACACTGGAGAGGAATGACGCACTCTCCGGCTTCGTGCAAACCACCTGGTGAAGGGTTCCATGAAGAAGGTCATTGCTTTAACAAATCAAAATGTACAGATGTAGGTTGAACACATAGAATGACAATGATCATTCTTGAGGTGTATTTCCCACAATTGGACTCACGTGAGCCAGTGTTTGCTCCTTAATTCTGTCCTTCTACTGTGACTTGTTTTGAGTCAGTGAATATTATGTCAAACACTGTTCTTTTGTCCAGGCCACATTACTGAAGGTCTTCATATAGTTGCAATGCATACATGCTTTATATGGGGAATTTATCGCAAACGTTCACTCCACTAAAATGTATAAATGCTCATATCTATTACTGGGACCAAAGCAATGTTTCTAAGGGAATATTAGCTAACTTTGTTTTTAATAAAAGGCAGTGAATGAGCCAAACTCAGAGTAATAAGCCTCCCCAGAATAATAAAACATGTATGGACCATGTGAGTAGATTGCCTATTGGAAACCCTGAACCTTGGGATGCACCAAGGCAGAAAGTTCACTGGTTTAGACATGCACTTGACTCTCCATCAGTAATTTGTAGCTGGCATATGTGATATGGCTAGAACTAAAGCAAATAATGTCTTGGGTAGGGTTTGGATGAGCCTGATCCAAATACAATCACTGGTTGCCGAGTTCCTCTGTTTAGAATTGCATTCACTATCACCAATTGAAGAGTGTGGGTTTATTTAGACGTCTCTAAACACTTGTAATTCACAATGCTCTCCTCTGCACAAGTAGGAAGTGGCACGGGGAACAGCAGACACAGTAGACACTATGATCGACAGCAAAAAAGTCATATTAAATACAAGCAGTCACTTGGGATCTATGCGCAATTAATCTGATAGATTTAGACATAACCCACGTTATCAATGTTAAATGAATCCAGGAAGTATTCCCCTTACTGAATATGTTCTCCAGGGACACTGTCGAAAATTCACAAACCCAAAATAATATGAGCTGGAACATTACAGACTTCCGTACAAAAATAGAGGCCCCAGACTGATATAATGACATATATATTCTCCAAACATGCATCTTTCCGGAAACCTTGTCAACTATTCTGTGTACATATATATGACCCACTGTATACCATAAATTAAGTGATGGCCATTTTGGGTGGTTTGAAAATGTGGGTTTCAATCTATCAATTTTGATCCGCGATAAAAACTGATACAGACAAAGCACATAATTACAAATTGATTTAGTTTCTTATATCGTGCTTCATGCCAGACTACAGTATCTAAGCGGTGGTCGCACAGCGTATCAAACCCATTGTGCTCAGTGTAGTAGTGTTTCCAAAATTAACATCTTGCCCCTGCGCTATTGTACAAGTTTGAAGTTACTGTTGATATGATATTGATATTGATATTACAGGGTCTGCGGTACTGACCGTGTAGTTAAGATTAAACTTTTCTTTCCTATAGGAAGAGCAGTATTTGGGCAGCTTATAACTTCGGTGCCATTCAAGGACTCCTCACAATACATTTGAAAATACATATGAACCCAATGATGATGGTCCCAAAACTTTGAAATTTGGATAGACATGAATGGAAAACAATGTGCTTGCTGCTACAGCACCAGCCCCTGATGGATTTGCACCAAATTTGTGCAAGGAGCAACAGCCTGAACCCGAAAGCATGCTATTGTAAATTTGGTGAAAATTTGCTGTCCATTGTTTTAAAATGCTCAAATTGTAGGGAAAAATAAATTAGTGATATCTCTGTCCGGTCCCTGGGCTCACTTCCTGATTCAGTGTCCATGGATGTCTGGGAACCAATCAGTGAGACGCATAACGTTTGTGGACATCACACACGGCCGATGATTGGACATATGAGCAATGTGAAGAGTATGAAAAGTTATGAAATGGATGCTGTGTCAGAGTTCTAGACTGTGCACATGGTTGGCGGACATCGCCAGATAGAAAATCACTGAAAAATACATTTCTGATTATTATGAGGATGTCTGGGTAGGGTAGCAGATAAAAAGAAATGGACAAAAGTATGTATTATTATGTGTTAAAATGGTTGTAGTGTTTGAAGTCATTTCTACTGTCAGTGGTGTGAGAAACCAAAAGGTGTCTCACATGCTAGTCTTTAGGGACTTGCCATCCAGGTGGCCAGGACATGGCCAACGCTTTTGGATCCAGTTCCTGTGGGAGGACCAGTGCATGAGGATCACACAAGTATGAGCAGGGCTTCCGGAACGAAGGCACAACTACTGGAGCAGAGCGATGGATCGAGTGATGAGAGCCAGCAGGTTGAAATACTTGTGTGTGTTAAAGTTTGAAGTAGCAACATTTTATCACAAGTAAAGGCTGCATGCGTGTGAGTGGGACACAAGGAAAGGCAGACCCGTGAATGAACTTTGAAGTACAAGGCAGCTACAAAATCAGCGATACTAAGTAGCGGAAATGGTCCATCAAAATGAAGTAGCCCACTTGAAAGTCTCTTTGAAAAGTAAATTGTTTGAAGCGATAAAGTAAAAGTGAAAAGAAGAAGGTTAACTTCTAGAGAAGGGAAGAGTGAAAGTTGAACTGTAAACTTTGAGTCAAAGTGGTCCTGCAGTGGTCTGTAAAGAAAACCATGCACATTCAAAAGCCTTCAACATCCAAATGTGGTCTGTGCCCGAAAGAGGGAGTCCCAAAGTAAAATAAGCTTGGGGAAGGGAGCCCTCTTGTACGTATTGTGTTGAACTGTACTGTGAGAGGTCTGAGCCCAACAGAGGGGGACCTATGAGAACTCTATGGTGAGAGTTCTGAGCCCGACAGAGTGGGCCCTACAAGAACTGTGTGGTGAAAGGTCTGAGCCCGACAAAACATTGAAATATTATTTTGGAAGTGAAGAAAAGAGACTTTAACGTGGAAGGCCAGACGGGCCTTGATCCACTTTTTAGAACTGTTTATTGTGTTGGAAACCGAGCCAGAGTGTGTCATCCTGCTTACAGGGATATCCTTTATAGGTGCCATTTAATATGGAGAGGAGAAGCACATTTATTCATTTGAACACAGATTTTTCCTTTGTGCATACATTTCTCCTTTCTACACTCTTTTGTACAAGATATAGGGCAGGTACACATTTTTTTTTATATCATAGACCATTTTGATTTGACAGACTCCACTAAGAATGTGTCATATATTATTTGATGGTCGAGACTACTCCCACCTTAGTTATAGGGCAAAGTAGTAGTTTATCTAACCCCAACAATTTCAAAAAAAGGTTTTATCCATTGAGAATGGTGATGTTATGTTATATGCTACAACAATGAATAATTTGGGTTTAATACTTTTGTAATGGAAATAGTAAGTGGTATAGACAAATTGTTTAGTGCATTGTTACAAGAGTATGCATCCTTTGGCTTTAATTGCCCCCAACAATCAGCCAATGGCTATGGTGAGAATAGTACACTTTCCTTGGGCTTAATAGTTATGTAGTTTGAACAATGTGAACCCTGGCTAGAGGCAGAATAAGACTTTTGGAGAGTAGGTATAGTAGTAGTGTTAGTCACAGTGCATATTGTTGTAGCCATGCCCAGAACAATCTTGCCACGGGCCATGGCCACAATATTATGCTTACTTTGGGTTTAGTGACTCAAACAATCTGGCCACTGACTTTGCTGAGAATAGCACACTTACTTTGGGTTTAATGGTTTAATGGTTATGTAGTTTTACCTATGTGACCACTGCTTAGAGATAGAGTCGTACTTTTGGAAAGTGAGAATAGTAGTTGTAATGAAAGTTACTAGACGAATTGTGGTGGCAATGTCGAGTAGGCAGACTTTTCAGGGCATGGCTGCATGGAGTGTGGGTATAGTAGTAGTAACAGTAATATTGCTCCACACAATCTGCCCACTGGCTATGGACACAACAGTATGTTTACTTTGGGTTTAATTCTCGCAACAGTATGGCAACTGGCCATTGCTAGAATAATCTGCTTAGTTTTTGTTTAGTAGTTATGCAGTTTGGAGAATGTGACCTTCGATCATGATACAGCCACAATTGGAGTTTTGGAATTTGGGTATCGTAGTAGTAGTCTCAGTACATGTGTCGAATAGTGGATTGTTTGATGTTGGGAAGTACTGGTCATGGTGGGAAATCAGTGTTTCTTTGTCAGTAAAGAAACGCAAATATAGTTACTTGTAGAACATAGTAAGGCTTTGGAGTGTGGGTATAGCAGTAGTAGTAGTCTCGGTACGTGTGTCAAATTGTGGACTGTTTGATGTTGGAAATAGTGGACATAGTAATAGGGGAACATCTGTGTTTCTTTGTTTGTTAAAACAAGACAATATAGTTTGCTGTAGAACATGGTATGAAAGATATACATAGTTTAGCTTTTATACATACATTTACTTTTTTGACCCTCATAAGAAGTACATAATATGTACTACAAGAAACAAGTACCAGTTCTCTGAACGGATTCTGTAGCCAAGCATGATAACACTCTCATCAATTGCTGAAAATTAATTATCCTATAGGTTGCTGTTCCAATTTGCCTATCACTTGATATGCTTTGCACCCTGAAGTAAACTGCACTAAGAATGGGCGCATGTGCTGAAAGGACTGACATATGCTGAAGCAGACGATGGAGGGAGGTGAGAGTTGGTGTGCTGCTGCATACTGGGAACTTATGTGCTCTCTCTCCACATGTCGTATCACCTTGGCATGGTGATGTTCATTGTGGTGCATTGCATTGCAAATATCTTGGAAACCATGCATCGTAGGGGCTTAAAACCTGGTTCCGGGAAAAGAGTGGGGTGTCTAAATTTAATATAGCCAGTAATGTCGGGAGGGTCCTAACTGGTATTTGACAGTTGCCTAAGTGTGGCATAACATTATTTTTGTATGTATATTTTTGGCCTATATCGTACAGGCACATTTTTCCAAACATTACTTGGTTTGCATAGTATGTGTCAATCAGATTATTTTTTAATATGTCTTGGCTGTTGAGACTTTCTGTAGCATTAGATTTGATTTCATGGTAGTATTGTAGTACTGTTTTCGCAATGAAACTGGACCAAGTTTGAGCCAGAGAATGCTTTCAGATTTTCCACACAAGGCTGTAAATGTTAAACGTTCTGTAGCTTCATAAATCCCACAATCGCTATGTGACATCTTCTTTATACCAAAGCTGTACAATTTTTGTGAAAGGGTTTTGTCAGATGATATGTCCTCAAAGAGGTCATTTCCCTTAGCGTTGGTGAGACAGGCTGTGATATACCCTGCATCTTTTACTTGGTATCTCTTAATAGTGTACCGGCCCCCATAAGCGGATCCAGCCTTTTTGCAACCAATTTTTGAAGCTAGTGGCCAACCTGGACTTGAGGTTTTCCAATTTGGTGATCATTGGAGACTTTAACATTAAATTCAACCCTCCTGTTACACTCTCTAGTACTCAATTTTTTGAGACTATGGGTGACCGAGGTTTTGAGAAACATTTCTGCAGTTCGACTTTTTCATTGGGCAACACACTTGATTTGGTCTTTGCCACTAAAGTTCTGCTCACCACGTTTCTTCCCTTCCCAGTTTCATGGTCCGGCCACATGGTTGTTTATGTACATGGTCGTTCATGTATAAAATAAATATATATTCTCTTTTTGATACAAAAGCTTTGGTCAGTGTTTCCTTGTTCCATAGTACTGTGATACCTATTGTGTAAACCCTGAATACTGCTCATCTCCCTCTTGAGATAAGTTTGACTGCTTAGCCACAGCTACCAACTAAATCTT
The DNA here is from genome assembly GCF_040938575.1 of Ambystoma mexicanum. Classification (NCBI taxonomy): domain Eukaryota; kingdom Metazoa; phylum Chordata; class Amphibia; order Caudata; family Ambystomatidae; genus Ambystoma; species Ambystoma mexicanum. The sequence goes on from NC_090922.1 coordinate 1,169,345,919, forward strand.
TGTGGTACAGACTGATACCAAAGGGAATTTATTGCTCTCAACTGTAGTCCTAATCATGGGTAGTGTTTCCTGAGGGAACTGCACGGGATTCTGCCTAACACCCCTCACCTCCCCAGAGATTATTTCATAAGTTTGACAACTGCAATGTTTTGTTTTTTAACATGTTTTTACCGCGATGTCCGTGGACAGCGGCAAAGTCCGTGAATCCAAGATGGCGGGCGTTTCCAAAAATCTGACACATTTCACGCTCTTCACCATCCAATCAGCGAACACGTCGCATGTCCACGGATATGACGTAAGCCGATTAGCCAATCAGGACACTGTCCGCGGACCGAACAGGGAAGTTTGTCCGTGGACCGAACATAGATATCACACATTTTTTGTGACCTAGTTTTTGGTCATTTAAAAAAAAAAACTACTGTACGGATTTTCACCAAATATGTAAAAGCACGCTTTTGGGACCAAGCTGCTTCACCTGGTCCCTTCGGCCATGCACCCAAGACTCTAGGCCCTGGCTGCAGCCACCGCAGTATATCACACCCATAGATCACACCCATAGAATCAAACATGGGTGTGATGTATGGGTGTGATATGTTTTGGAGTTGTGGCCAGAGTGTACCCAAGATCGAAGCTGTCCTTGATGTCCACAATTGTCTCATATGGGGATGTTCTAAGGACGCTATACCTGTCCGTGCTGTTCATAGGCAAGTTGAACTGTTCTAAGAATAGACACAGTGTTCGGGATGTCCACAATGAAACGAAAATGGGGGTGTCCTAAGGACAGTATACTTGTCCGTATTGTTTGCAGGCAAGTTGAAACTGTTCTAAGAACACCCAAGGTGTCCGCAGACATAAAAAATGCCATGAGGCCTAGTTAAAAATGTTTGATTCTATGGGTGTGATCTATGGGTGTGATATGCTGCAGTGTTTGCACCCAAGACTCTAGGCCCAGGCTGCAACCACCGCAGCATATCACACCCATAGACCACACCCATAGAATCAAACATGGGTGTGATGTATGGGTGCGATATGTTTTGGCGTTGTGGCCAGAGTGTACCCAAGACCGAAGTTATAAGTACTGAAGTTATAAACTACTGTGGGTGTGATATGTTGTGGTGGTTGTGGCAGGGTGCATGGGTGAAGCCTGTAGGTTGTAGGCTGTGTACTCAATACTCTAGGTCCTGACCACAACCACTGCACCATATCACAGCCATAGATCACACCTATAAATTTGATTATCTTTCAAGTAGTTTCAATTATACTTACTGCATGATTTGTTGACATTCAATACATTTTTTTTGTACCTGGAGGAAGTGTTCTTTTTGAAGTTCTGTGATAAAAGAAAAGAGTATGTTAGTGTATGTATTCTACGAAGACTTATTACATTTCATAATAGATATTTCAGCTTTTTTTTTTGACCCTCATATTTGGTTTAGAAACTAGTGTACTGTGCATGTTGAAATCATTGGGTCTGTGGGAAAAAAAAATCCTTGTCGGATTAAAAAACCCTTTTTTGTTATGCTACAGTCTATTTGTTTGTTTCCTTTAGTGTTTACTTCTTGTTTCTGGTTAATGTTCTATCTGTTGGATTGTTGCAGATTTCTGAAGCAGTTAGATACCTATTGGCGTATTCTAACTGTCTATTTTTTGTTAAAAGTTATTGGTATTCATTTATCTCTTTGGTTGTTATACAATCTTGGGCTAGTTAGATACCTGTTGGCATATTCTTACTGTTTATAGTTTTTTCATAGATTTTTTTTAATGTTGAAGTACAGATAAATTATTAAATTTTGGTTTTAAGAAGATTAAAAAACCGCTTGTAAGGTTTGCTGGTAATCTCTGCTTTAGAGTAACAATCCCCATTTTTGTTGCAGATTTCTGAAGCAGTTAGATACCATTTGGCATATTCTAACTGTAATTATGTTTTTTTTAAAATTTAGTGATATTCATTTATCTGTATGGTTGTTGTAGGCCATGCACCCAAGACTCTAGGGCCTGGCCGCAACCACCGCAGCATATCACACACATAGATCTTGTTGCAGATTTTTGAAGCAGTTACTTATCTGTTGGGGAATTCTAACTGTCTATTTTTTGTTATAATTTAGTGATATTGATTTATCTGTTTGGTTGTTCCAAAATCTTGGGACAGTTAGATACCTGTTGGCGTATTCTAACTGTCTATTTTTTGTCATAATTTAGTGGTATTCATTTATCTGTTTGGTTGTTATAGAATCTTGGGGCAGTAGGATACCTGTTGGCGTATTCTAACAGTTTATAGTTTTCTAATTGAAGTTTTGTAAATGTTTAAGTACAGATTAGTTATTAAATTTTGGTTTTAAGAAGATTAAATACGCGTTTGTAAGATTTGCTGGTAATATCTGCTTTAGAGTAATGGTACTATCATTACATTCAAACCATCCACATTTCTTTTTTATATATGCAGTGTAGTGACATGCATTGGTTGTGGCTCCTGCGTGGTAGATTATACCTATTGGTGTGAAGGTTTTTTTTACCAAGTGATACTTGACCATGTGTGAATCCAGTCAGCTTGCAGTTGTTTTTGGTACGTAACGTATTGTAACGTAGAAGCATTAGTATTAAGTATTTACTATGTGTTTGTATTAGTAAGGTGGAGCGATTATCTGAATTGCAGTTAGTACATAATCTGCCATGGTTTGCGTGTTGTACAAGTTGCTGAAATGGAATAGACTCACAATTTGGTATGGATACATACATGAAGCGCTTGTTAGGGATTTCTTCTTGTATAACATTGTTGCAGAGAGTGCAGGTATGTTTCCACATGTATGAAATCTGGAAGATTTCATTTATAGGTATGTTTTTGTTTTCCAATACTTGTAGTAAGTACATTAGAAATTCTTGTGGATCTTCTTGTGAGTTTATAGTGAATTTCACCATTCCAGCACAGTAGTACAATTTTTGTCTTATTCCGTGAACACGGGTTGTCAGGATTGTTTGTTGTGTTTCTATGAAGAACTAACATTTAAAAACACAATTGTCTGTACTGTGTAAGTAAATGTCAACAATTGGTGGCAATTGAAATAGAATATTAATTGCTACATTTGCCTAACAACTTACACCAGTTACATTTGAAAATTTGAATGGACCAGGTAGTTCTGTGTCCAAGTCATTTTTTCGGAGTGTATGTTGCCTCTCTGAAAGAAGTACCTGAGTTACTTTGACTAAAAGGTTCTTCTTTACTTATGGTAAATGATGAAGTATTAGCTTCTTTTACTTTCTTTGGAGGATTTGCAGTCAGATTTTGTTGCATTTATGTTTGAATTAGTTTTCTTTCACAATGTTTTGCTTTTTGTGGAACAGGATATGCTTTTAGATTGGGGTTGTATAGTGAACGTAGTCTATTGTATTCTAGAATGCAAGGAATATCAGCGATGACTTTACTTGCATCAAAGTTGATTAGTAATAGACTGTCAAGTGTACGTAAGCGTGATAGTGCTACGTAGCTCATGCCTTCTTTAAAGACTGTGTTATCAATTTCTATCAATGCTTTGTCTAGGGTAAGACCTTGGGATTTATGAATGGTGACTGCATATGCAAGAGTTTACTGAAAATTGTTCTCTGCGTACATACATGTCTTTGAAGAGAAGGAATCAAGCTGTTGAGCGCGCTATCCTTTTTACTTCTGAAAGTTTGTCAAAGAGTGTATTGACAAACTGAATGTTGTTGTCATGTGGGTATGTTTGAAAGACAACAACTGTACCCAGTGCCCCATTAACTAGTCCTTGCTCCACGTCAAGTTTACGTTTAAGCATTACTCTACAGTTTAAGGATAATTTTAATATTTTTTCCAAGCCAGCTGTGTTGGAGATACAATTTTCTAAGGTATTTAGTCTTGTTATGGCTTGTTGACACATTGGTAGTGTAATACCATGTACGTCCAATTTGTCTGTGGAACAAATTTCAATTATTGGTTGCATTTCTTTTTTTTGACATTGTTTCATTGAATTTGGAACAGCTTGCAGGAGTTGGCATTAAGGCCATACAATTGACATTTTTCTGTGCTAATTGTTCCATAACATCAGTAGCACATGAATTATCACCATAAAGTGCATGGATGTACCGGGTTTTTAATATTATTTGTGCTTCTTAAGACACCAACTCTAATACTTTTTAAAATGTTGGCGTAGATGAGGTCTGTAGATTGGCGCATGTTTTCTGTTAATTCTTGGTATTGGACATGTTGCCAAAAGTTGACATTTCCTATGCTGCCAATAGTTTTACGGCAGAGTTTGTGTCCTAAGGTTTTAAAAATAGGTTCACCTTTCACTGGTGTCAATTGAAGAAGATCTCCGAAAACAATAATGGGGGTTATTCATAGAATTTAGCGCACAAGAGGTGCACATGGCTGGCGCAAAGTGTGCGCGTGCGAATCTCTGCGCCAGCCGCGTGCGCTAAAATACATTTCCGCGCACAGCGTATTCATGGATTTTAGCTACCAAAACCAGCCGTGGTGCACAGTTGCGCAGCGACCCTGCAGCAGCGCCAGTTTTGTCCCCAAGATCTCTCTAGTGCAAGGAAAAGCCATCAAAATTCCCAATCCAGCGCAAAGGGCTGCGCTAACCCTGTACCAGCAAGGCAAGCGGGGAACGTGTATTACTGGGGTTTGCGGGAATTTTCACACGCGATAGGCCCGGTGCAAGTGGGGTACGTGTATTACTGGGGTTCACGGGAAGTTTCACACGCGATTGGAGCAGGGTACGTGTATTTCAGGGGTGCGCGGGAAGTTTCACACGCGATTGGCCCTGTACGAATGGGGTACGTGTATTACTGGGGTTCGTGGGAAGTTTCACACGCGATTCGAGCAGGGTACGTGTATTTCGGGGGCGCATGGGAAGTTTCACACGAGATTGGCCCTGTGCGAGTGGGGTACGTGTATTACTGGGGTTCGCGGGAAGTTTCACATGCGATTGGAGCAGGGTACGTGTATTTCGGGGTGCGCGGGAAGTTTCACACGCGATTGGCCCTGTGCGAGTGGAGTACGTGTATTACTGGGGTTCGTGGGAAGTTTCACACGCGATTGGCCCTGTGCAAGTGGGGTACGTGTATTACTGGGGTTCGCGGGAAGTTTCACACACGATTAGAGCAGGGAACGTGTACATGGCCGCCACACAGCACACAGCAAGCGGGGAACGTGTATTACTGGGGTGCGCAGGAAGTTTCAGACGCGATAGGCCCTGTGTGAGTGGGGTACGTGTATTACTGGGGTTCATGGGAATTTTCACATGCAATTGACCCTGTGCGAGTGGGGTACGTATATTACTGGGGTTCGCAGGAAGTTTCACACGCGAAAGGGCTTGTGCGAGTAGGGTACGTGTATTACTGGGATTCGCGGGAAGTTTCACACGCGATTGGCCCTGTGCGAGTGGGTTACGTGTATTATTGGGGTTCGCGGGAAGTTTCACAAGCGAAAGGGCCTGTGCGAGTGGGGTACGTGTATTACCGCGGTTCGCAGGAAGTGTCACACGCGATTGGCCCTGTGCGAGTGGGGTACGTGTATTACTGGGGTTCGCGGGAAGTTTCACACACGATAGGCCCTGTGCGACTGGGGTACTTGTATTACTGGGGTTCGCGTGATATTTCACATGCGATAGGCCCTGTGCGAGTGGGGTTCATGTATTACTGGGGTTCGCGGGAAGTTTCACACGCGATTGGCCCTGTGCGAGTGGGATACGTGCATTACTGGGGTTCGCGGGAAGTTTCACACGCGATAGGCCCTGTGCGAGCGGTGTACGTGTATTACTGGGGGTCGCGGGAAGTTTCACACGCAAAAGGGCCTGTGCGAGAGTGGGGTACGTGTATTACTGGGATTTGCGGGAAGTTTCACACGCGATTACGCTGTCAGAGCGGGTACGTGTATCTAGTGGGGTGCACAGGGAGTCCCACTCGTGAATTGGAGTGTGGGTCCTCCCAGGTGTGCCCTCCACCCCATCCACGGCCCCTGCAAGCAACCCACAACACAGGGGACTACCCTGCACCCCTGGGCATGCCCCCCAGCCAGCACACATGTCACCTTCCACTAGTGATCACCAACTCATGTCCCCCAGCACCCCCACCGCCCAGAAGTGACAGGCACCTGCCAGCAGGTCCCCACTCATGTCCCCCTGCACCCCCACCCCCCAGCAGTGAAGGGCACCTGCCAGCAGGCCCCCTCTCATGTCCCACTCATGTCCCCCTGCACCCCCAGGCCCCAGCAGTGGGGGACACCTGCCAGCAGGCCCCCACTCATGTCCCCCCTACACAAAATAAAGAAGCACAATCATGGGCCACTTCTACACCAAAAAACCACATCATGCCACCCCATTCTTGAGACGCAATGATTTCCCAATCCACCCCACACTGACATGCCTATCTCAAGACACAAACCAAAAGTCAACTATGTACATCAAGACATGTCCGTCAAACAGATACACTGGTTGGCATTGATTGTGTAAACCCACATTTTCACATGCATCAACCCAATGAGCGAATCCCACACATGGAAATAAAATATGAATATAAATGAAATGATATCATACAAAAATAGCAAACATGAAATGAAAAGCATGTGCAAAAGATGAGTGAATGAATATTATAACCAATCCAAAAAAAATTGAAAGAAAAACAGTCCAAACTCTCCCTCCACCAACGCAAATCCAAAGGAAAGGTAAAAAAAAAAAAAAATCCATTGCATTGCTTCATGTTCAAAATGAAAAAAAAAATTCAAATTATTCCATAGTCCAACTATTTACAATACATTGTCCCAAAAAAAATCCATTTCTCCATGACCATAACGAAAAAAAATATTCTAATTAATCCATGATCAAACTATTCACAATCCATTGTCCAAAAGAAAAATCCATGAATCCATGTGCAAAATCCAAAAAAATAAATCAAATCAATCCATTGTCCAACTATGTAAAGGGTCAATGAGCCCAACCAAACAAATGAAACCTACCTAAGAAACTACATAAAAATAAAACTATATACAAATGTGTGTGGCATTGTCCATTGACCACAAATAAAAGGAAAAGGAAAAGGAAACCTAACTCTAAAACTATTTACAATGGCAGCGGGCTAGTCCGACGGCTCACTTCCCGATTTCCCAGGCCACGGCATCATCGAACTCCTGCTCGATGTCCCGGAGGCAGTCCTCTTCCATGGCCCTGAGGGTTCGCAGGGATGATGACATGTGGACCTCCAGGTCCCTGCGAATTGCCTCGAGGCACTCAGCCCGCCTCACAGCCCTACGCATGGAGTACTCAGCCCTGACCATTGTGAGCCGTGCCTCTTCTGCCCACTGTGGCTTCGCCTCTATAGCATGGCCTAACCGCTGTGACACGGAAGACACTTCCAGTCTTGGGTCCACCTTCCCTCTGGCCGATGCCTGCCCCTCCGATGTTGAAGGCAACCAAGCCATCATGGCTCCCACCTTGTTGCTGTTGCTGCTGTGCCTCTGCCTGTGCCCTGGCCCTTGCTGCCTGAACATCCTCCTCCGGCTGGGGTGCAGTGGTTGAGGTGGCCAACCCTGCTGGACGTCCGACTCCCGACTGTGGCAGGGATGTGTCCTCCACCAGCCTGGCCGCAGGGTCAGAGGAAGCTCCACAGGGTACCCAGGTGATACATGGGTGGGAAGATGGCATGGAGGACGACTGGCACATAGGCGGTTCAGGTGAGGAGGGGGTCGGAACAAGGTCCAAAAACGGAGGAATCTGGCCCTGGTGACCTGTCCCAGTAGGTCAACGCGGTCAACGAGCCATTCGAGATGGCGTGCAGTCTCCTCATAAAAAAACTGCAGGTCACATCGCATGGCCCATTAACCCAACGCCACCCCACCCAGGACAGGCTCAACCCGGTCCCGGATAGCCACGTCCGCAGGGAGAGGAAGGCCAGTTGTTGTAAGCGGATCCCCTCCCTGAAAACGGGTCTGGACGTAGGCATATCTGCTGGTGCGGGATGATGCAGTCACAGGATGGGGGACAAGATTACACACAGGCACCTCCGCGGTGGCCTGTGCTGCCTCCTGTCCCTGCCACTGCACTGCACCACTAGTACCAGTGGAATCCCCACCTCCAGACCCCGTGTCTGTCCCTTGCACATCCTCCTCCTCCACCAAACCCCCCACCAACCTGGATGACTCTGTGCCATCTTCCTCCGTCGGACCCTGTGGGGTCTCAGCTGACCCTTCTGCTGCCGAGGAGTCCAACTGCGACCTCCACCTCTTTGACCTACCCTCAGCAGCTGCGGCCTGGGATGCTGCACCGGACTCCTCACTCCCTGATGAGATGACAACCTGGGAGGGGAGCCGGGCCTTGCGTCTCTGGCTGGCGGTGCGATCCCTGCCGCTGTGCCCCACAGCACCCTCTCCGCCCTCTTCATCAGTTGACGCTGCAGACAGAGAGAGATAGGACACAGGCATCAGGGCACTGTACAATGGACTGATACACACATGACAGTTGCCCATGAGTGGAATTGTTAAACTTCAGACATGGCATCACAATCCCCTACACACTTGTCATTTCAACTCACTCACATGAGCAATTCCACAGCCATATCACAACAGCCAGCACCATCCATACACATACAACAGCATGAGCATCCAAAGGTGAGCCAGACATCACATGAAACACAGGGAGTGCAGTAGACATGCACACACGCCACCACACTTACATGCATGTCTACATCTCCTCCAAATGTTGCAGTGATGAGATCACCATGCATGTCAGATCTGCCATTGTTGGGTGTCCTGACCCACGTTTGAGCTATCATGCTGCAACATTTGGTGCTGTGGGCTTAGAAAATCCAAGATGGCCAAAAAGCCCACAAGTGCGCCAGAATCCAGGAGAACCACACAGTTTGTGCGCACACCAAAATGGTTACCTAACTTGCCACCCACCAGTGTAAAGAAAGATCTTTGTTAACAAAATCCACTGTTACTGATGTCAAAAAGTTGCTGAAATCGTGACTCATTGGACCACTTTAAAGATTCAACCCTTTTGTGGGGTTCCACATAACCATCTTACTGTAAGGAGCCCCATCAAAACAATGTTAAGCAAGGATTTACTACCATGGAAGAACCATTCCTGTTTAGAATGCATTAATCCAAGAAAGATCCCAAAATTGCATGCAGTACCAACAAAATCCTCAAGGCGGCGCTAGCGGTCTAAACTTTGACAGGAGAACTGAGTGCAGTTGCTGACAAAGGGATTTGACTCAGCTGACTTCAAAGGCTGCATTTTAATTAAAAATTAGCCACATGCTGTTCCCAGAGGCCTGAAGCCTGGGAAACCCCCTCACCTCCAGAGCTTCACACCAGGAGTTAGAATCTCACATGACCTCTTGATTGATAGAAGGCAGACTGGCTGGGAGCCTCCTGGAGACCACACAATAGGCTCTTGCAATTGAATAGGATATGCTGATTTTGACTGTTTCCTGTCAACAAAGGCCTGCCTGCCAGAAGACACATGTGACTGACCCACCCAAGTCTTGGAGAACTGAATTGAAAGCAAAATATATATTTTACAGAAACACTGATAACTCTTTGTAATCAAATGACAGAAATGTATAACTTTGAGAGCCTTAATTTAAAAAATGTACCTTCAATTCAAGCCCAAACTCCAATTTGTGTGATGTTCTGGGGGCAAGCTAGCAGTTAAGAGGGTATTACTTAAAATGTCTGCAGGTGAAAAGTCTGATACTTCATCAATTAATGCCTGCATGCCTTGCGCACATGTGTATACATTTGGGGTAATGTCTGATATTGGTAACCTGATTAAAAAGTGCAAATGTTGCCATTTCTGAATGCAAGCTCCCAGGAAGAGCAGAGTTCAACAGGGGCTACCATCAGTAAATGCATGATGGGTGCATGTAATTTTAAACAAATGTGTACCTGTGCAAATATGTCTTTTGGGTCAAAATATAGATTGTGTGTAATTTGACAGGGGTGGGTTCTCTGTACCCTAAACAGACCTCATCATGATGACACTTCATTTCATTCCCCCAATCAAGGGGAAGCGGATGAAGTGGCCAATGACAAGTGGAGAGGGGTAGAGCTTAGTGATGCTGCACACACACCCATTTTCAAAACACATAAAAGCAGACAGACAGGACAGATAGGGACCTTCAAATCCATTTGCTGCGGGACGCTCTGCCGGACCAGACCACATCCAGAGATCCAGACTTCAAATCCATCAATCTCCAGAATCCAGAGAGAGAGAGAGCTGACCCATATCACTGTGAAGAGCAGAGACCAGACCACAGTCCAGTCTAAACCTGACCAGATCCGTGGCGAGGCCCATTTAATTCAAGAATATAGTGTGAGTACCTAGCAAGACTGTGCAGAACCAATCTCTTAGTTAAAATAATATAATTCAATCTATTTTAATCTAAGTAGAACTGCCTCCTAACTGTCACCTGTCATTTGCAAAGCTGTCACCTGTCATTTCTAGTTGCTAGCTGTCATTTGTCATTTTGAACTTTAAAATTTCAAATCCGAAAAACTACCTTTATTTAATCGTTCATAACTCCGTAACCGTTTGTCCTAGAGACTTGCAGTAACTTTCCTTTGAAAGCTGGGAACGAACCTAGAACCGCATTCCCTATAGTTTTGCCGCAATCGCAAAAAACGCACTCGCGAATTTGCCGCAATTTGCAAATTTCTCAACGTGTGAAAACAGCAGTTTTCTTGCTTTCATTTGCCAAAAATTCGTTTAACCTGCTAGTTACTCCTAGATCCTTGCTAAAGTGAGCCTGGACTAATATTAACTTGATACCACTCACCCTGAACCTCTAGAGGGAATTAAAAGCATTTTAGCATATTTTTCACTTCATTGCCAGCACATATAAAAGCATTTTGGGCCTGTGTTGTAAACTTCTGTAGTCTAAGCTGCTGGGGTGAACTGAATTACTTTTGATTGCATTTCTGAGAACTGTGTGCTTTCCTTCCATTTCCTTGCATTGCATAAAGGGGGGAGGGGATTGCCAGAGAAAAGTGATTACATTGTTTTGTTGAACGCATATTGAGTATTTTCTGTACTGCATTTTCATTCCACCTTGCATCCATTTGAAACAATAAAGTATTGTTGCTATCTTATCCATCCTATAACCACTCATCATTGATTATAAAGAAGTGTGCTAGTGCCAGACTATCCATTATTGATTACTGCTCAGATTCAGTGTGATATTCAATTATTAAATTAGTATAAAGTGTGATATATATATCTATTGTTTAAATTATCAAATAAACCTTTTAACTTGCAAAACAGAACTACTTCTTGGCTCAGTGGGGTCAGGGGGATTCCAAGGGAGGGGTGTTATATAGGGGTAGTCATCCAGAACGCATGAACTGGACATAAAGATATATCAATAAGGGTTTCCATTCAGTATCCCAGACTAGGCATTGACTTAGCTGTAGTGTTGAATTGAATCCTCTTACAAATTGGGGGCTCGTGCCGGACGTTTGGGTTAGATCTATCACTTGTGCAGATTAATACAGTGTGCCAGCTGACCAGATACACATATCCGCTGTAAAGCACTCCTCAAAGGAAAGCTCAAAGGAAAAGGTCTGTTTTGCAAAAAAAAATAGAATACAAACTTATGTAAGTCAGGACAGAGACCAATCTCTAGAATGACGACCTTAGTAGACATGAAAATAGCCAGAGAGCACTTCTTACATAAGTTATTTGTGAGAGGTGAGTGGACTCACCAAGACCGCATGGTCTGGTTGCAGGCCATCACGCAACAGGTCACGGAAACAGGGTCAGATATATGGAGAGATCAGGGTCCCTTACATGTGGCCCTGAGTGAACTATACATGGCTCCTAAAGCTAAGGATGAACAAGACAAGATGGTTAGGATAGCGGCATACCTGTACCTATATATGGGAGACATGCAGGATAAGTGTACTGAAAGCCAAGATCTGGCGAATAAGCGACAGATGGCGTTAGAGAAGGTCCAATCTGACCTGGTCTCTTCTGAGCAGAGGCTGCAGGGGAGCCAGGAGTCAGAAAATGAGAGTAGACAGCACACCATTAAAATAAAGAGGGATATGGACATCCTGCAACAGGAAAAGGCTGACCAGGATACCAGATTTCTGGCCTTGCAGAAGGAGTACCAAGAAGGTTTGGACTCCCTACTGCAGAGCCAGAAAAAGCTGGAGCAACAATTAGACTTTAACAGGGCATGCACGGAGCAGGTAGCCACCCTGCAAAGTCATCTAGATAGAGTGAAGGCAGAGAGCAACAAGCTGATTTTGAAAGACCTGGATACCCAGGCAGAGTTTGATGAAGAACGCCAGAAAGCTGGTGCCTTTCAAAGGCAGAGGGACGACCTGGCGGCACAAATGCAGGCTCTTAGCCAGGAAAGAGACGCCTTAGGCCAGGAAGTCTGCCAATTAAAAAGAAAAACAGAAGAAAATCACCTGGCCCACCAGGGACTGGGTGACCTCCAAAAAGAACACCAGGACTTGCTAGAGCACACCGGGAAGGTGGAGGATGCTTTGGCAAGACAGGAGCAGGCCAATAGGGACACAGCTCAGGAGGTAACCCTCCTGCAGCAAAGACTGGCCCAGTGCTCCAGGACCAATCAGGAAACACAGAGAGAGAATGAGGCTCTCTGCCAGCACAATGATAGGCTCCAACAACAGGTAGCGATGCAGGAGAGACTGATAGAGTCTAGTAAGGCCTTAACTGAGGAACTGAAGGCGCAGGCTCTTGCATTACAACAGGGAGCAGGGGCGGATAGAGACCAAGTTCGCTGGGAAAGGGAAACTCCTGAGCATAACCTCAGGAGCCCTAGTGCCAGAGGCCTTTATCTCTCTCAGTCCCTGGACTCTGCCACCCCCATGTCCCCTGGCGCACATGAGCACAGGGCCACAGGGATGGCAGATTACTATCCAGCCAGAAGCATGGGGCTCATAGGCCAGTACCACCCAGGAATGGAGGGGCGGGCATCCGGGTATGGGCACCCAAGCACAGTGCAATTTGATGGGGAACCCCAGGAGAGTAGGCCTATTAAGGGCATCCTGAAAACCTCTGCCCAGTTAGGTCAGTGGGGGGGGTACCCATCAAATCCTGGCAGCAAGGAGGGATCTGAAGACTCCTCTGAGCGGTACAGGACACAGGAGACCAGGACCCCACATTCTGCCAGCCATTCCCAGGCTCGCAGAATCCGGGAAAACCTGGAAGAACAGACGGGAACCTCTGGGAGCAGTGCCTCTGAGTCAGAAGATGAATGGACCAGGGTTACCCGGACCAAAAGGGCCAATAAGACAAAAAGGGCCTTGCTTAAGGACCCCTTAAAGCAGATTAAGGCAATCAGGAGCGTCATCACGCCGTATCATAAGAATGCCAAGTACTCTGTTTGGGAACACTTGGAGCTCTATGAGCAAATGATGGAGACTTTTCATTTGAAGGACAGCCAAAGCTGTATCTAATATGTAAAGTGGACATTCTCCCCAGAGTACTCCAGTTTCTTTGCAGGGCTGGAGGACCAAAATCATTCCAGGTGGTCCACCTATAGGGTGGCCATATTAAAACATTTTTCTGTTCACAGAAATCCCCAAGAGGCTCGCAAGGCAGCCTACAATTTGCAGTGTGGGGAGGATCAGGCCCCACAAGAGTTTGTGCAAGAACTGAAACGTGCTTTTGCACAGACCACAAGAAGGGTGCGCACGGATAGCAGAGAATTTATTAATACGTTTTTCCATGCCTTGCCCAAATACATAATACCCAGCTTGTGAGGGATTTTCACGAGAAAAGATCTTTAGACTGGGTCATTGAACAGGCGACCAGGATCTATGAGGTGCAGAAGCCAATAGAAAATAAAAATAATGCGCCCAAAAACCCCAAAGCCAACAACACCCCTGCTGCTGCCAAGGTGGCAGAGGTAAAGGTCACCCCCGTTTCGGATTTGGAGATGGGGGGGCCTAAAAACCTACCTGCACCTAATAATTCCAGGCCCAGAAGGTCCTCGGGCCAGTCACAGACAGGGAGCCAAAGAGGCAGCCCCACAAATGGGGTCCCTCGCTCTCCTGATTATGTAAGTCCCCGTTACAAGGGAAATCGACCCATCCTGGGTTATGTGTGGACTCCTCCAGCCCAAGGGGGGGGATCCAGTCAAGCACCTAACCCAGGGAACTTCCCTCCTAACTTCCCACCGGAGGGCAGAAACTCACCAAATCCTGGGCAGAACTTTTTCCCCAGGTATCCACCCAATTTCCAGCCCCAAAATCCTCCACCCTTCTTTCCCCAATTCCCTGAGCCCAGACAACCTAATCCGGGAGAGGGGAGGCTAAGGGTACCAGGGGTACTACCAAAGAAGGGATAGCTACCCTTCCCGGGATCAGCCCAGAGGAGAAAACAGGGCCCCGTATCAGCCTGAGCGGGTTTCCCAGTTAGAGCGCCAGGTGCAAAACATGGCGCGGGATCTGGGTCACATACTGAGGGCTCAGCAGAACCCTCAGATCGGCATGCCGGCGCAGAACGCACCCAACTCTGGACCTGGTGCTCCAGAACAATGACGGGGGCAGCACCCCGATAACTCTCCGGTTCCCAGGGAGGAGGCACAAAGGGAAGTGGGGTGTAAAGCCTTGGAGGAAGCTTCCTTCCTCACCTGTAAACAGCCCCTGGAAACCCAGGAACCGGAAACAAAATCTCTTGCCCCTGAAAGTCTGCCTCCTAAGGAGGAGAGGGGGGGGTAGGAGAAACAAAAGACCCAAACAGACTCAGTTTGAGGAGGAGGTACAGATCTTCAAATTTGAGGGAGAGGGATCCTCAGAGGATCCTGGGAAAAGGATCTTCTCCTTCAGAGAGGGGGGAACTCCTCCCAAAGAAAAATGGGTCCCTAGGGATGCAAATCCAGTCTGGGGAGAGGTGGAGACTGAGCTACCGCCGCCCACCATCTCATCCCAGAACCAACAGCAAGAAAATCCCCTGGTTCAAACCCATCCTGATGACTGCCTCCCAAAAGGGGGGGCGGCCCGGAACCGGAGCCAGGGGAACCCACAATGGCTCTGATCTCCAGTTGCCAACTTTTTCTTTCAGATTCCCAAGGCTCTCCACAGAATTCTGCCCAAATCTCTTCGCTAGCGATGTCCAAAACCAGAAAGTTAGCCCACCAGTTGTCCAAAAATGTGCATTATCTGTGCCCCCTGAGGAGAAGGAGGGAGGATACTATGCCCCGGTACAAGTACAGGGACAGGGTACAATTTTGGCACTGGTGGGCACGGGATCTCAAGCTACCCTTCTGTCCAGAAGGGCCTTTGATGAACTGAATGCAGGAAGGGGAGGGAATTACCAAATTCCTCTCACCTCACTTCCTGGACAACTCCAGAACTTTGACGGGAAGGAAATTCCCGTCGAGGGGACGGCAGATTTGGACATTAAAATTGGGCGACACAAGTTGAAACACCCGGTCATAGTAGTGACTCCAGAGGGCACCCCTTGTTTACTGGGGAATGACCTCCTGAGAAGGTTGTCACCCCTAATAGATTGTGTAAACAAGGTCCTCTGGACCCAGACTAGCTGACCAATAAAATTAAAACAGAGTGTCAACCATGTTAGTTTAAACGGCACCTGCCACATGGTTGAACAAAAACCTGACCAAGTAGAATTTCACTTCCAGAATAGCCAAATTCCAGACGTGACAGTAATAGCAGTAGGACAACAGACTGGTGTTGGAGGGTCCTCTCTATTTCTGAAAATCAACCTTCCTTCCAGTCTAAAGTGGTACTCCACGCTGGAAGGAAACACTCTGAGATTCTATACTAATCCACAATCAGAAACTCCCACTCCTATAGTCCAGAAAGATGTGAAATCAGCTCAGAGCCTGGCTGATATTCAGCAAATTGGAGAGCAGTTGTTCATCCCTGTCCAGTTAAATGATGGGAAGGACTCTGTTCTCGCTCGAGTGTGTGTGAACAACGGTAAGAGCTTCATCAGCGAAGCCATGTTCCGCCGACTCCCAAAAGATCCAGCCATTCCCACATTCAAACTGATGGACAAATAGGAAATGGACCTGGAAGCGCCTAATTCCAAACATCTCCTGCCAAGCAGGTGTATGCTCAAAATCTCCATTGGCAACAAGAGCATAGTCCATAATTGTTGGGTCGTGCGAGACGTCACTGCCGCCTTTTACTTAGGCAGTGACATTCTCAATCGCTTTGCCATTAGTTTGGACCTAATAAACTTCAAAGCTTGGTCCCGATTAGCGGATAATCCCATGGGCTTTGATGATCCAGAAAAAGCATTTAGGTCAGCTCAATTGCTACCTTATGCAGTTGAAATTCAGATCAAAGAGGAAGTCACCATCCCAGAAAGGACCCGACAATTCTCCCTGGAAGTGAAAGCTAAAAGAGGACAATATTTGCAAAACCCTGATGCTTACATACATCTAAACGCTTCTCTCCAACAGCAAGGGTTGGGGGTAAACCCAACACCATTAGTCAACATAGAACATGACACCATTCTAATAGAGGTGGATAACAGCGACTTAAAGAGTATTACTCTAGCCGCAGGCACCATTATTGGAATGGCGGTTGATGACCGACATTTTTCCATAGATTTAGGTAATGAACTGTTAGGGCCAATCCCCAAGGACTGCTTTGACAGTGACAGTGATGACAATACAACACCAGACAGGATTTTTACCCGGCATGGGGGGAACTTCCTGGTGTACACTTCTTGCCCTTATGGTAAGGAAGATGTGACTTGTGACTTCAGGAGGGATGAGGTGATTTTCCAGGTCCATGAGGGCTGCCTTTCCCACCTGAAGCCTCCAGTCCAAATCAGCACTCTGACCAGGGACTTCTCCACCCAGCTGGAGGAGGCCGCTGAGATAGCCAAACCAGAAGTCTTTCCAGGCTTCAGGCAGATGGTGGAGAGAGAGTCAACCTAGCTGATGCCTGTGTGACTCTGGAACAAAAGCAAAAGTTGAAACAAGTTTTCTTGGATTTCCAAGATCTCTTTGCGGTAGACTCCTATGACTGTGGTCGCACCGACATCCACACAACAACAATCCCCACGGACCCTGGAATGACTCCAGTGTTTGTGAAGCAATATCGTTTGCCTCTCGCATCAATGGAGTCCCTTACTGAAATAATTAAGAACCTTGAGTCCCGGGGAATAATCCGTCCAGTCCACAGCACCTTCAATAATCCGGTGCTGGGAATATTGAAGCCAAACGGCCAGTGGAGACTCTGCGCTGACCTCAGGGAGCTCAACAAACGGGTCCATACTTCGCGATGGCCTCTGCCCTACATTGACCAAGGGCTGGCCCAGATCCAGGGGTCACAGGTATTCACTGCAATAGACCTGACCAATGGATACTGGACCGTGCCGATCAGTAGGGAGGACCAATACAAGCTGGCTTTTACATTTGGGGGCCAGCAGTACACATGGACCCGGACTCCCTTCGGATACCTTAACTCCGGTAATGAGTTTAACATTTTCCTACATAAGGCCATGCCCGACCTGGCTGCGAGGGGTAACCTGGCTTATGTAGATGATGTCCTCATCAAAAGTTCATCTGTGGAGGAACACATAGCGGAGATCCGTTATGTTCTGACCCAGTTGAGGGCCGTCGGAGCAAAACTTTCCTTTCAGAAAGCACAGTGGTGTAGAACCTGTGTTAATTTCTTGGGGCATGAGATTACTCCTCAGGGTCTCTGTCCCCAGGAAAAGAAAGTGGAAGCACTTCAGAAACTGAAAGACCCCACAACTCTGCGGGAACTAAGGAGCCTCCTTGGACTGACTAATTACAGCAGAAAGTTCATTGAGGGCTACGCAGAGATCACCAGACCCCTGATTCATCTCTTGAAGGGGGGGGTCAAGTGGGAATGGGGTCCAGAACAAGCCGAGGCAGTAAAACAACTCAAAAGAAGCCTCTCACAAGCGCCTTGCCTAGCTTACCCTGTCAGAAACAAGGAGTTCTTCCTGGAGACGGGGTTCTCTAATACGTACTTGACAGCAGTATTATACCAAAAGCATGACAAGGTCAATAAAGTAATCTCCTATGCGAGCAAAACTTTATCCTCTGTGGAGGAAAAATTCAACGATTGTGAGAAGGCACTCCTGGCAACGGTGTGGGCATTGAAGAATTACCACCCGTTTATCCAGGGGGAACACATCATAGTGGAGACTCCACACCAGCCTCTGCAATATCTCCAAAGTGATAGAATCCGGGCCGGAAATGTGAGTAATTCCCGAATTACTTCCTGGATTCTGTCAATGCAAGGCTTTCCTGTGGAGGTCAGATATGGCCAAAATAAGAAGAGTCCCCTCGCGCAAGGTCTAGCTGACTTGCATGATTGTGCCAGAGAAAACTGTCTCGAGGACGAAAGTCTAAAAATAAAGGACAACATGGAGGCATACCTTAATTCCCCCCACAAAGTCTTTGAAGAAGACAAGTGTGAGGGAATGCCCACTGTGTATGTGGATGGATGCTCTTACCATGTTGACAACAACGGGGAGAAAGAACTGGTGGCCGGCGTAGGGAATGCATGGGTGAATGAGTCCCCAGAACCCTCCGCTGGATACAAAATTGGTCCCCGAAGTAGTCAGGTGGCAGAATTGATGGCTGTGCATCAGGCCATCCTCACTGCTGTCCAGCATCAACTCCACAAACTGGTCATAATCACAGATTCGGATTATATACGGAACGGGTTCGTGGAGCACCTGGTTAATTGGAAAACCAGAGGCATGTTATGTGCTAACAACAAACCCTTGAAACATGGGAAGTTGATCCAAAACATTGATGATCTGGTCACCTCGAATGAGATGACAATCTATTGGAAAAAGATCAAGGGTCATTCCAAAGTAGAGGGACCAGACAAAACTGGAAATGACCTAGCTGATCAGCTGGCCAAAACCGGGGTCATCCAAGGGGACCTAATTGAGA